>NC_138149.1:8859900-9069900 GCF_964199315.1 Orbicella franksi
TTAGTACTGAAAGGAGACCGCATCGTGATACCTCCCACTCTCAGACCTGAAATCTTGAACATCATACACCAAGGCCATCTAGGGCAGGAGAAATGCCTTTTGCGAGCACGTACATCTATCTTCTGGCATGGAATTACAAAGGAAATCATCAACTAAGTTAACCAGTGCGGTCCCTGCCAGAAATACCAGAGAAAAGCAGAAAAAGAGCCAATACTACAGCCAGAACCGCCACACCGAGCATGGGAAAGACTAAGTTCTGACTTGTTCGAATTCAAAGGCCAGCAATACCTCCTACTAACAGATCAATATAGCAGATTCCCCGTCATCAGGAGGCTAACAAGCACCACGTCATCTGCAGTTATCAACCACCTTAAGAGCATCTTTGCTGAACACGGCATCCCTACGCAGCTGATGACCGACAATGGGCCGCAATACAGCTCAGCAGAATTCAAGCACTTTATGAACGTCTATGGAGTAGAGCACGTTACCAGCTCGCCAATGTACCCCCAATCGAACGGGTTTGCTGAGCGAATGGTCCAGACTGTGGAGAACATCCTCCAAAAGTGCGATGAAAACAAAGAAGACCCGTACCTTGCTCTTCTGTCGTACCGAGCCACTCCTTTGGACCACCGGCTGAAGTCCCCGGCAGAACTGCTCACCAACAGAAAATTTAAAACCAGACTACCCTTGTGCCAAAGGGCCCTCCTCAACAGTACTGACCATGAGGCCGTGAAAGCCAAGTTTATAATCCGTCAAGAGAAACAAGCCCATTATTACAACCAGAATTCTGGACCACCCAAAAAACCACTTGAAACTGACCAACCTATCCGCATGTACGATCACCACTCACAGACCTGGGAGCCCGGTGTTATTATAAGGCCAGCCAAACAGCCAAGGTCTTATATCATCAGATCGAGCAGTACAGGTGCCACTTATCGAAGAACACGGTCCCAACTGAGACCAGATACAGCTGCAGTAAGTGACCCACAACGCCAACGGACGGAAACCCCAGTGTACCAAGGTCAGCAGGCAACCAGCCCCGCCCCAGTTAGCCACACGCAGACATCACAAAAGGACAGTATGGCAGCTACACCGGAATCTGACGATACAGCCCCACCGAAAAACGCTCTGGGAAAGACCTCAGGCACGGCTGGGGGATATGTGACCAGATCTGGGAGAACTGTGACACCCACACAAAGGCTAGACTTATAACAATAAGGACATAAAAAAAAAAAAAAAAATAGGACTATTAGAATAAGTGCATTGAGGAATGTCCCTTTTGACCAGTATTGTAATGTTCTAGGGGTAGAATACGTTCCATTTCCTTGTTGTTGTTGTTGTTAAATTTAAAGGAAGGGAGATGTCACATTACGTCATGCCACGTGCTCCCATCGGGCCTCGGGAGCTCGAGGCGGAACTGGAGATATCCGCCATATTGTTCGCTCGTGTTGTCATGTTTTCAGCCGTTGCGTTATTAAATAAAGAACTTACAAGACAATATTGTGACAGTATGTTGCATGAAAACTGTGATCTGGTGGCCCTGGATGCAATTTGAGTTTTTCTGTAATTTTGAAAAGTCAGGCCCCACCGTTTGTTATTAATATTGTATCAAAAGGATAACACCATTCTTATCATTCTATTGATTCCATTTCATCATTACTTAAGGTGGCTCTGCAGTTATTCTGGGCACACTCACCCATGTCAAAGTTTGCAACACAAATTTTGGGGCTTTGAAGTGTTGGCTAAGAAATTTTGGGAAATATTTTGACTTTCACTCGGTGATAGAGTGGTTTTCAGTTGAGTGTCAAAAGTAATTCGATAAAATTTTACTTGGTTTTGGTTTTGGTTTTACTACAGTTTGAGATTAGCTGAGAAGTCTAATTGGTAAGTAATTGGTTTTGGTTTTGGTTTTACAACACTCAACTGAAAACCGCTCTAATGTTACTTAATTCCATTTACTGGGGATAACATTTTTATTCTTACTGGTGTTTTACTGGACCCCATTTTCTGGACAACAACACTACCAGTAAAAAAATTTTGTTGGCATACTTTTATTCAATTTCTGGAACCACCTTATTTTGACTTAATACAAACCATGCCAAAGTTTTGGGGAAATCATTTGAGCAGAAGTATTAAGGTCAAAGACATGTAAACTCAACTCTAACATTCACTGAAAGTTTCTATATAATTGACTGTCATTTCCAAAACAAGCCATGAACCCAAATTTTGTGAGAAGCTTGCCCCAAAGCTTGCTAAATCAAAGTGGCTAATCGATTAGTGATCGTGCGAACCAAAAAGCATTAATCCCTAGTTCTCAAAACACTATAAAATGCTTGATAACCTCCTTGAATTTTCAAAGATGCATTTCGCAACAGCATTTGGAAATAACTTTTGTGTCAAAGTCTTTCCACACAAATTGCTCGGTACTGCAATATTTTGGCTACAAGTTTACTGTTGTGACTCAAAAAGAAATGGGGCACTGTTGTCAGGATTGTAAGCTACTCCCCAACTGATCTCTGGTGAGGCAGAGAAGGAGTTTTGTTGTTCTATGATTACAAAATACAAAATGGGTACTACAGGTACAGGCTGAGCCATCTTTTTGCAGTTCCTTAATATATAGTTAAAAAGACAATAATTTATTATTAATCTAGATAACAGCAGACATAACGATTTTAAGGAAAACGACCAATTTTTTAAGTTTACAAGACATGTTTCGACAGAACTTCTGTCATCTTCAGTTGAATGATTACAAAGCAAGTTGAATAATAAGTAGACAAAAATGCTAATTAAGACAAACAGTAACAACAGAACGTGAAAAGGTGTAAATTAAAAGGATAATTTTAGATTTACATGGTGTAATTGCTGATTGAGGCAAGGTAGTTCTTTTTGAATATGGATAGCCTCCTTTATCTTGAGTTGAAAGCTGGTAGTGGCATGATCTAAAATATGAAAGCAGTCTATTGAACACAATGAGTGACAACGTTCAGAATTCTGAAGATGTTTGAAAATGTGAGAGGCCTTATCAACGGCTAAGTGCTCACGTACGCGTGTGGAAAAATGTCGGGAGGTTTCGCCAACATAACAGACATTACAGCCCGCACATGTAAACTTATAAACCACACGTGAACGAAGCCCACGGGGGATAGGGTCTTTCACACCAAAAAGGTATGTGAGCACTTAGCCATTGATAAGGCCTCTCACATTTTCAAACATCTTCAGAATTCTGAACGTTGTTGCTCGTTGTGTTCAATAGACTGCTTTCATATTTTAGATCACGCCACTACCAGCTTTCAACTCAAGATAAACGGCGTCGACAAAACCAGGATTGGACCGGACCGGATCACGGATCAGATCACGGACCGGATCACGGATCGGATCACGGATTGGATCACGGACCGGATCACGGATTGGATCACGGATCGGATCAAGGAAAAAAATTCAAAATTCAAGATTCAAAATTCAAAATTTTGTTGAGCAAATTGCACTAGAGTGACTACTGTGAGCAGAACGTTTTATTTAATTCAGGTGTGATATTCATTTATTCTTTTATAATATCAAGCCAACTGGGAGCTGGTCACAGATGAATTTTTTTCAGATTGTTGGGTTTTGATTGCGATGATCAATCATGTCTTCATATCTTCATCCGCAGTTCAACTACATGATATTTTGTATATTCACTTGCACTCTTCACCATCTATGGGTATATTACAAACTCACAATGTGACCAGCTCCCAGTTGGCATAATAGCTCTGTTGGTAGAGCACTGCACCGGTATCGCAGAGGTCATGGGTTCGAATCCCGTTCAGGCCTGAATTTTTTTTCAGGCTTTAATTTCACAACTGCTCAAGTTGTTTGTATAATTGCGATGATCAATCATGTCTTCATATCTTTCTCCGCAGTTCAGATATTAATGATATTTCGTGTATTCACTTGCATCAAAGGTATACGGTCATAAAACGAGTCAGTATGGTAATAATAGGACGAACGTATGGATAGATCAAACACAAAAACTAAAAACACTAAAAAATTAAACACCTGATGATTTCAAACAATTTCCGTTTTTGAGACAAGTCTATACTTTTACAAGATGTGAGTTTGGAATACGATATTCTGCACTTGAATAAAACGAAACAAACCATTTGTATTTCAAGGAAATATAGCTGTTTTACAAAAAATCATAGGAATAACATTGATAGTGTGAACGATAACGCAACCCGAGAATAAACAACATTTTAGGAGTTACGTCACGATTTTTAGAGTTATTTTAGGGTCGTAAAGAGTTGCCTTTAAATAGAATAAAATCTTAAAATGATCGTGTTCTAGGATAGAAAACACTTAAGAGGCAAGAACAAATCAAAACGGAATGAGGATCGTTAAGGATGGCAAAGATTAACGAGGACTGCAAATGACGAACTTGAAAAACTAGGCTAGTGTTTTCAAGATGTGCAAATCGTGACGTACCTCCTTTAAAGCAAGTCATGTCCTTAAGCTTTCGTACGTAAGCTTTCTAATTAACTGTAACGCCAACTGTAACGCTCACATCTGACACGAAAATGTAGCCGAGAATTAGCCACTGATAACAATTTCAAAAACGAGAATGGGAGGTTCACGCAAGCTTCGAGCCAACTAACGTTCAAATATAACTACATCTGCCTGTTCATTACAATTTAAATTCGTCGTAAATTAGGCGCTTATGTGGCTTTTTAAATGACCTCTTGTCATTCTCTGTAATTAACATGTCATTGCGTCAAATTCGGGATTCTTATTTTCATTGAACATATTTTAGTTTTCCACTTTTATTTTTTATTTATTATTATCTTGTAAATGGTTTGATTTTTTTTTTCTTTAAAACTTTGTTTTTGTTTTTTTTTTTTTTCTGTGATCCGATCCATGATCCGATCCGTCATCCGGTCCGTCATCCGGTTCATGATCCGATCCATGATCCGATCCATGATCCGGTCCATGATCCGATCCGTGATTCGATCTGTGATCCAGTCCGTGATCCGGTCCGTGATCCGATCCATGATTCGATCCGTGATCCGGTCCGTGATCCGATCCGGTCCGATCTGGATTTTGTCGACGCCGCAAGATAAAGGAGGCTATCCATATTTAAAAAGAACTACCTTGCCTCAATCAGCAATTACACCATGTAAATCTAAAATTATCCTTTTAATTTACACCTTTTCATGTTCTGTTGTTACTATTTGTCTTAATTAGCATTTTTGTCTACTTATTATTCAACTTGCTTTGTAATCATTCAACTGAAGATGACAGAAGTTCTGTCGAAACATGTCTTGTAAACTTAAAAAATTGGTCGTTTTCCTTAAAAACAATTATTAATAATAACAATAATATTAAATAAAAATAGCAATAGTAAAGACAACAACAATGATGACAACAAAAATAATAACAATAATATTAATGATAATGATGTGCTTCAGGGCATAAATTATGTTTTCATTCATGACAGTTGGTTCATCGTATTTGACCAGTAAAAGTGCTTCAATGAGTCTATTTGTCAGAAAAGTGGAGTCTCATCAAAATGTGTGGGCACAGTTCATGGATGCTTAAAATCTTGTGAGGGAGGTGCTCTATGACTGATTAATCACCCAATGAATCACTGTTGCAACACCAAAACAAGAAAGCAAGTTTATAAAATAAAGTTGAGCATTTCTGCCAATTGAAATTTTCTCATGACTGCTAATGGGCAACAAAAGTCTACTAGGTAGGCAACTAAAAAGACACATGGGGAACCAACAAAAACAGAACTAGTTACCCAAAGGGCAAATTAGCAAGAAAGTTAGTGTCGAACACTGCATTAATAGCTGTCAAACTCATTCTAAGAGCTTTGTGGCATCCAAAAGTTTTCTTTACTCTGCCTCCTCGACTCCTCAAACTCTCTTTATTCATTTATGTTTGTTGTGCCCCAAACCATCGCAGGAAAGAAAGTGAGTGCTTTGCAGGCTGTATCACAGGCTGCCCAAGCGCGAGATGAGAGGAAATAATTTAAAATGTAAATAAAACGTACGCGAACTTGACTCTTGCCTACAAGCGGTGTTGTGTTACAAAGTTGCAATTTACAAGGGTTTGTATGGGAACTTTATGGGTTTGCTTTAAATACCTAAAATTTAATGTTCTGTGAATAAAACTGACTTACCTTGCTTTCCTGTCGTATTCTTTGTTGTATTCTTTGGCATTACTTGAGTGGCTATATGTACTCGTTAAAACAAAATTGTTAGTTAGAATGCATAAGACCCATGTCAAAAAGGATCCATCGAAGCCATAGTCAAGTTCGCTACCGTGTGAAATAGTTTGCGTGATTCATGATAAAGTACTAGTGCTATTGAAAAAACAAACAGACTGGTCTATAGATATAAGCTGAGTTGTAAACGATTTTTTGACTTCCCTTCAAAGTTGTTTTCTCGTTCCCACAATTGACAAACCAACGCGTGTCCGCTCTACCTCCGCCACCCTAATTGACAGCATTTTTATCAACAATCCTGATCAAGTTGTGGCTAGTGGAAATATCATCTCTGATATAAGTGATCATTTCTCGTAATTCTGTATTCTGAAGTCTATGAGGGATAAAATTAAGATAAGAAAATTTAACGTGCGGGATTTTTCTAGATTCTCTAGGGACAGTTTTAACGCCGATCTGTCTAATGTGAACTGGAATACTCTCTCAGATAAAAAACCGTGTGACGTGGACAATTTATTTTCTTCTTTTTACAACAAGTTTAACAAATTGATAAATAAACATGTACCTATGAAGTCAATTTGTATGTATGCATGTATGTATGTATGTAAACCGGACGACAGTTCCCACAGTCTGTTTCGTCATCCTTTTTGTAGATAGGTGTTAGTCTTGCTATTTTCCAATCAGAGTAGACAGCTCTACATTTAATGCTTTCATGATAGAGGCTGATTAACGATGGGACTATTGCATTTCCCGCAAGTTTTATGAGCTTTGGAGAGATGCTATCGGGGCCTGGGGACTTGTTAGTGCATGAGGAGTTTAGCGAGCCGAACTGAGTATATTGAGCTAGTTTAGTTTCAGCCGCTTCGAAATGTCTGACGACGAAACCTCTTCGCATTCATCTCAATCAAGTCTTTCTATTGACGATGAAAATATGCCTGAAAATGTGATTCGGCCGTACCAGTTCGAACCAGAGTTTTCTTCCAGCGAAGAAGGTGTGGAAGAAGAAGGAGAATCAGAAGAGGAGCATCAACACGACCACGAAAATGCTCGTACCAGAAATTCAGACTGGTAAGAGTTTCTAGATATATTTTCTAACTTAAACAATGCAATTTAACCGATCCATCGTGGCACACCATGAATTAAACAGCGTTTGATGTTTTGGAGATGCTGTGAAGATCAAACGCTCACGCTCTCGAGAATTGTAAACAAACACAATAAAAAAAGAATAAAAATAAAATCGTTCTTGCATGTTTTTGTTAGTTTTATTCATAGCTATTGTGATCTCACAAGCATTTAGAGAGGCAACATCCACTGCTGTGCTATATTTTAGACCTTACTAAACCAGTTTAAAATCACCCTCCTAAAAACTCCTGGAGTAAAGTCGATTGTACCGATACTCTGTAATATTGAATCCCTGTTCCTATCAACAACGCAATATACTCCATTTTTTGTAGAACCGTAACAAGATTATGAAACATAATTTTTAAGCTAACCTACTTTTTTTTAGAAAAGGAACGATTGCCATCGTTACCTCTGAAACGAAAGAAATAACTTTTAATTTAGTTTATTATTAGTAACCTGTATGTTTGGTTTGTTCTAGTGCTGACAAACTGAGCAGTGTTTGAGCTTGCAAGTGGATCTGGTTCTTGTTTAGAAATCAGAGAAAAACGCATGTAAGACTGTTTTCTATCGCAATCAGAACGCAAAAATCTTATAATTTCAGATAAGATTCTGCTATTCTTCTTCAAAAGGATAGGTTTGTAACCCCCTTTTAATCTATAAAGAAAATATTACTGACAGAACCTGTTGCATTCCTAACTAGACCGGACTCTCAGATATTAAATGATAAAGAACCTCCTAAGCTATCCTGAAAAGTTTGGGGTAGGTTCATATGTTTTTACTGTGCAATAAATCCAAGTCAAACAAAGCTTGTTTACTTTAGGTGTACATGTGGAAATTGCCAAATACTGAACAGAAATGAGGAATGTACGTGCTGTTCAGATTTTCCTCAAATGTGCGACAAAAACAGGGAGGCAGTAGAGATGGGCGAGGTTGCTGAAGCCCCAGTTTGTATAACTCAGCATCCAGGTTTCCAAGCTGTTTGTCTCAACAGATGGGTGCTACAGACAGCCTGGTACCAATATAAGCCGCAGTATTCTCAGTCCTATGAAGATCCCCAACATAAACTTAACAGGCACATAGCCTATCATCAACTTGTCAGATGGTGCTGGGGTATTCTTGGCAAAGAAATAAGAGTCCCTTTGCCATCATGTGCAGTATGTTGCATTAGAGCACACTTTCCTCCACCAGGACTTGAAGATGACTTCCAGTTGGAGGGTTTTCGTTTTCCAGATGAATAAGAAAAAGTAGGTTCATATGGTGACAAAAAAATTATGGACCCTTTGTGCTTTGATTGTGTGTTGTAAATTTGATTTTTTTTTTTTTTTTTTTTGGTAAAAACCAATAATATTAACCATTAGGACCCATAAAGTTCCCGTACAAATGCCTGTAAATCGCAACTTTGTAACAGTCAACACCACTCATAGGCGAGAGTCATGTTTGCGTACGTTTTATTTACATTTTAAATTCTTTCCTCTCATCTCGCGCTTGGGCCACCTGTGTAAGTATACATGTAGAATACAGTAGGGGCAATTGTACATATATGGTTTACCAGTTTTGTCATTTAAGTACTGTTGCTTACTTTGCAAATGGCACTTCAAAATTAAAGTTAAGGTTGTTATTTGCTTACACAGAAAGCCCAACTTCCTACAAGCTGTCTTGTTCACAGCTTTTGGGGTTTTAAATAAAAGTCACAACAAAGAATAGAAAAAATATGTGCACTGCGACAAATGCTTAAGTAACTACACATGATATGCAAATATCGTCTGTGTAACATGCAGCAAAAATTGCCCGTATCACTGCCATACATCTATACCTTAACCTATAATATACCACAGAACCTCCCAAACTACTGGTAAGTTGAGAATTTTATTTTATATCAAATGGAATTTTAAAAACAAAATTATTTTGTTTTAGTGGGGATAATGGGTTGTTCACTAGTTTAATGGATACACAAGGATATTAAGCTATGCATTAAAGTGGTACTGTACAATCACTTCTTCCTTAAGATTTTGAAACTCCATCTACTAAACACTCCCTGTGCTAAATTTTAAGCCTTCATAGCAGGGATGAAAAGGAATTAAAAATTAGAAACTCACTAATTTAACCAGGTTCGAAGAAGATGTGTTTTGAAAAATAATAGCCAAAACTATAAGTTGGCTTTCTCTAACACATTTGGTTTGCAATGTTCTTCTTAGTATTGCTGGAGTACTTAATGTACAAGAAAAAACTCATAAGCTAACCAGATATTGAACCATAATATAAGGACATAAGCCCTAAAATTCTGCCATAAGCCCTAAAATTGCCATTACAATTAAGACCCATTTATGTACAGGTAACAAAAAAAATGAATTATTTTGGCAAGACACAACTCTAAAAAAGTTATCAACACATGGCAACTGATACATATAATAGCAAGGGCTGATGTTCACCATCCCTACAACAGTCCCTTCTCTACTAAGACTTTCTTCGGTTTGTGTATGTTTTCCCTCATCCAACCCATGATGATCATCTATTACTGCAAAAACAGAAATTCAAAGCATTATTATTAAACACAAAATCACACAAATGCAATTATATTTCAAGTTAGAGACTGTTTTAAAATAACATACAGCCTTGTAGATTAAAAGCTGTTCCTCAGTAAAGGGAAATTTAAAAGAAAACAAAATTCAATCAGAAACAACTGCAAGAGTATGACTATCTTATCAAGACCTAGGTTTTTAAAGTCTATTTCAACTGACAATGAAACCAAAACAAAACAGACTGAATCTCTAGAAGCAAAGTTTAGCTGGTGAGAACTACATCATATTTACCAAGTGATAAAAGACATCCTTGAGAATAAAACTACAAGTTGTTAAACAAACCGTTTTCCCCTTCTTTAATTGTTTTTACACATTAACAGAACAAAAAACAAAACAAGTATCCAAAAACATGAATAAATTCTCCAGAAGATAACAAGAATGGCAATGTTCCTCACACAAGAGCTGGCACAAAGAGATAATGGCAGTGCCACCTAATGAAGACGTGACAAGGCATTGGCATGTATCCCTATTATGTACTAATCGGACCAGCCGCATAGGAAAGGAAACCTAGGTAAGCACTTCTTGAAGCAGCCTCACATGATGACTATATACACTGTGTGTCTACAAAGCATTGCTTCATAACAAACAGCTTAAAGGAAGCCAGTCAACAGAGGAAAAGAAGAAAGAAGGACAAACAACCCTGACCTTTACTGGTGATTCCTTAGCACTACATTGCGAACCCTTCAAGTGCAAAATTTTCCCGAGCGGGGTACTCCGTTATATGGGCTATATAGGTATGTACGGCCCCAAAGGGTATGGTTTTTCAGCCGTTTTGGTCATAAATAGGGTATAGATTTTAGCTGATTTTGGTCATAAATAGGGTATGGTTTTTGCACTCTAGCCTTCATATGGGTAAGTTTTTAAGAAGAAGCCACTTTTTCATCATTATCGAAAAGAAAAACAACAAAAGCCCTTCACAAATTATGTTTATGGTAACTTAACATTGGTCTGAACTAGGGAACCAATCATAATGCAGGTCTGTAACAGGGTTTTGATTTAAAGGTTGGGTCATAAATAGGGTTTCGAATTTTTGGTCAGGTCATAAATAGGGCAGGGAATATCGCAGATTTTGGTCATAAATAGGGTAAGGGTCTTTGGAAGCGGGCCGCACACCCCCACTCAATTTTTTCGGAAGTACCCCCCCCCCCCCCCGTGAGAATTTTACACTTATGCAATAGCATGCAAAACAAAATCATTACTCGTGGACACAAATTAAGACCTTAAAATCTAACAACTTGAGGAACGCTCTGATTGTATGTCATTTGGATTATTTTAGATTCTTTTGCATAAGTTGTTTAGTATGTTGTTCCTCATGCTCAAAACTTCATGTATGCCTATCAAAGTTCATCAAAAAACTCTACCTTCCAGCCGCCACAAATTGTAATGTGGATTGATAAAATATATGAATAGTACTATTTATAAGAACTGGCAAAATAGGGTAAGACTGTACATCATATCTCTTTTGCAAGCATGGTGATCTATTTTAATTTATTTTTTGAGACTGTGCTTGGTAGGTAACATTCAGGGAAATGTATTGTACATTTGTTTTCATGATTGTGCCCAGGAGATTACTTTAAGCTTACTTTAAAATCGGTAGAAATCATTGCCAATACTGATAGAAGCACAGAAATATCAGACAAAATAAAGGCTCGAAAGTTCAAACTGTTACAAGAATGGTAAAACTGATTTCTTGACGTCCTGAACTAAACTCAAATTTCTTGAACTGTAACCAATTTCAATCCTTGCAATCCTACACTTTATTTCAAAACTACTGTTTTTGCTTTGCTCTATAGCATTTTTAGGCCTACTCTGGGACCTTAAGTCGCCTAAAGTCGCTTTAAGTCGCCTTAAGTTGCCTTAAGTCACCCCAAGTCACCCTAAGTCGCCTAAAGTCGCCTTAAGTTGCTTCCATTACGCAATGTTAAAAAGGTTTCAACACACTCAAATTGCCCCTTTAGAAGGTTATTAGACTTGTAACTGTCATGTTAGGGTAAACTCCACTCTAACCCTATGGAGGAGGAAGCACGATGGTCCAATGGTTGGTGCAATGGACCCCTATTGTGGATCATTGCATTGTGTTCATACTCTCATAGTGCCTCTCCTCACCCAGATGTATAAATGGGTACTGGATATGGAACAGGGGGGGGGGGGGGCAGGGTGCAGCAGAGGTAACCTTGATAGTTGTGCTTTTAATTTTTTTTAACACTCGTTCCCAATGCATTGGAGCCATCTAACCCCCCCCCCCCCCCCTTAAAGGGCCCTAGTCAGCCACACCTTTGTTTTTGTTTACATACAAGAGGTTGGCTTTTATGCTTTATTCAGAGCATGTCAAAGCAAAGAAAATCACTGTGAAGCTACTAAAGATAAAGGGACATACTTTCAGGAAGAAAACTTACAGTAAAGCAACAAGACTTTGCCTCAGCATGCAATATCAATAATTTTGATGGCATTGAAAATAGCAGAGGCTGACTTAGGGTCCTTTAAGAAGCTGAGGACCCAACAATTACTGTTATGTCTCAAGGCCGTGGCTCCCTTATACAAAACAAAAACCTAATATTATTATAGTCTTGCACCTCTCTAGCCCCCATGTTAGCAGGAATAATTTCTACATGTGGACAATACTTAAATAGGAATGACAATCTGATGTATACTCTCTCACAGACGGCTTTTTATTTCTATCAAGTTTTCTTTTTTTTTTCTTGTATTTCATTGTAAAAGAGTCAATAATTAAGATGACACTCTGTGTTGTCATCAGGAAGTATGTTAAATGTGGAAGGATATAACAAATGACTATACTGCAATAACTTCATTTAAGCTTATCAATTTTTGCACGATATTTCTGAATCAAATCTTCCGAAGACCTACAGTGTATAATTAATAAACAACAACAGTGAGAGGTGTTCCAGATCCTCTAGATGAAAAGAAAAAAAAAACAGAAAGATTTCTGGGTTAAGGCTCAATTCTTTCTAGTCACTTTTACACTGAGCAGTAAAAATATGGTCATCCAAAGTCAATTGAACCGAATTGAGTTTACACTTTATATACTTTACTTACCCAGTGTAAAAGAGTGACAAAAGTGGCCCATTTCTCCAGCAAAAATCATTGTTTGCATTTTACTTCCACATTCGACCAACTGTAAACGTTTGAATTTCGTAATTGGACGAACCAACTTGCAGCATAATGTTTATCTATCCTTTTCGTACACATGATGAAACCAGGTATTCACATAATCTTATACACTTTACGTGGACTGCGCTACTGTTACTATCGAAAGCTAAGGTACAGAAAATTCTCTGTGATCAACTCTCAGTAAACATGGCCGCCAGGGGAATGTTTGGAACACGTGACTTAGTTTGGCCCGTGACTAAGTACGCGAGCTCACGCGACCTACTCGCGCTCACGCGAGTATGATTACTCCGACAGGCGTTTACAAAAGACAAGAAAAAAAAAACTAAACACCAAATTAATACTCTCCGAAATATTTGAAGACAGTAATTTATTGTCGGGTGATTTGAAATCACCCGAACACTTAGCAAGAGAACTCGAGTTTTCGTGGCACAGATATCTTGTCTCTTTGAAGCATGGAAACCAGTTAGCGGCGCAAGGGTTACTGGGAGAATCAAAATGGCGGAGATGAGTGTGTCTGATATCGATGTATCAATTTCTAGTATTTCGTTGTGAAAATGTCGTTCTGGGCATTTGTAATTTCTCAGGTGGAAACTAGTGAAAGTTTGGAAGGTGTATTTCCTGGTAGTCTGATCAACAAAACCTTCTAAAAAGAATCGATTCACTGTATAAACTGCCAGGGTCATCAAAGTTTTCTGGAACCTGACAAGTAGTTGGTGAAATTTGACAGGACGTGTTCTTACGAAGGAACTTAGCATGCGCTATTCATTATGGTATTGGAATATTTTGTCTGACTGAGACAGGAGAGCATCAAATCGATTGGGTCCCTGAAAAGGACTGAAATTGACAGTGGAGATGCCAAAAATGGCAGATAAGTGTACCAAGATAACCATTTTTATAATTCGGGAAGCATTGTAAAAGAAATGCATGTAAAGGAGCTAAATTAATTTAAATTTCCCTGTTGTTTGAATAATTGATGGAAAATATACAAACACTTCAAATTAAATCAAGATATCTTAAATTTGAATTTTTTGTGACTGTGAATATATTTTTATTAGTTTTGTTTGATTTTTTTATTGTGATATCTTCACTAATATTCATGCTACCTTGCTGGTGTCTATTGTTATTATTATTCTTATAGTAGAAACTGTTCAGTGTTATCATAATCCTTTCTTTAATAGTATTTTTTTTAATGGTTTGAAATCTGGCCCGGGTTGTTCGAAAGCCGGTTAGCGCTAACCCAGGTAATATATTTTTTTTGAATAGAAATATCTTTCACTGCTTATGGTTGTGTAGTTTTAAAATGAATCAAACTCAAAACTGAAAGGCAAACAACATAAACAGAAAACTGGACCGAAAAGTTACAAAAAATGAAAGTAATCAAAATTTCCTCCAATGCTGGGTTAGTTTAATCAGGCTTTGAACAACCCAGCCCTGGATATTTGAGACTGTGGTGACTTAATTATGTACCAGTATTGGTACAATATTGGTTTATTGCAAGAGATATATGGAGAGACTGTTGCTAAGTTTGAATTTATAGCACTCGAGTGAAATAAAGTCTCCCCAGGTCACCTTAAGTCGCCTTAAATCGCCTTAAGTCGCCTTAAGTCGCCTAAAATCACCTTAAATCGCCTGTAGTCGCAATGTTTTTTCTGCCAATTTTGCTTAAGTCGCCTAAAGTCACCTTAAATCGCCCAAAGTCACCTTAACTTACAGCAACTTAAGGTCCCAGAGTAGGCCTATTTTTTATCCAACTAAGCTGTATATTTGGTGGCATTTGGCGATATAAGGTGGTAATAAGCTGAGTGAAAATTTGCTCTGTCGGCATGACAGCATTTCTCTATGCCCGTGACGGAGGCAGATCTTAATTGTAAAATGCAAAACACAACAGTGTGGACTATACAAACTTGTGCCAGCTTAGTTCGTGCTGCTTGAAAGCAACACGATCAACAATACTTAGATTGCTGATGAACATGTCGAAATGGCTTCGTAAACTTGAGCCATTAATTACTCACTCCATTACTGCAAACAACATAATACAATACACTACACTTCACAAAGCTTCCTACCAACAATATTAAGCTTCAAAGGCAGCTGTAAATGTGTTTCGGAACATGCAGGAAGATCCGGTTTCGAGCTGTCACCTGACAAACACCGTCCCGTCCCCTAGTAAAAATAATTCCAGAGGACACAGTCACAACGCATTTTCATTGGAAGAAACAACAACACATACAATTGGTCAAAAGGTGTTAGACGAGTTTGTTAGACATGTTTGCCACGCAGGACGAAAGTGCAACGCCATCAGTCCTAGATTCTAGGACTTCCGGCCTTCATGTATGCAGTCGTCATGTCTCTACATACTGTATGATATTGTCAATGGCGGCCGTTGAGCCAGGATTCGAGGAATCTTTGTGTCAAGCCTTAAGTGGTAGAGAGAAAGTTTCCCTCCATGTTGAACAGAGAGACGATAAGGAACATTGTTGTTTTGAAGAAAGACACTAATTTTTGACCCACTTCATTTTAAGACTGAAAGAGTAGCTGAGACCGCCTTACGCACATCGTGATTTTGAGCAACTTTGGCTCGATCTCCCGGAACTTGGGGGATATTTTCCAGTCTCGGGGAGAGACATTGAGCGAGGTTGAAATTGAAGATATCAAGTAATCGAAGTATTCAATAATTCATGACCTCCCGGAGGCGTTTGTTGGAAAATTAAGGAAGTTACTGGATTGTGAAGATGTGAGATGCAATACGGGAGCTGTCGCAACTGATGGAGCATGTCTCCTTGTAGAATGGCAAGTGTTTAAAATCTGTCTTGAGTTATTCCCATGTACTACAGTATGATATTAGGCTTTGTAAGCGAACGAATTTGCTCAGTAACTATGCTTTGGGGCCAAAGAATGTGACAAATAAAATTTTGTACCTTTTTTGAAATAGTCAACATGTCTTCTTGTAGATGAAGTTATGTGTACAAGAAATGTAATTTAGCTTCTTTATTTAGTCTTGCCTCACCTTCTCTCATTGAGGGTGGAATTCTCTGATTAGGTTGCAAATTATTACAGTGAATGGTGGCATTGTTTATGTGATCATCATTTCTATTTTATCGATGCACTCAGACAATCCCAATCCTGTATGAAAGGCTACTAATACAAAATGTGGAAATTTAATTGGCTGAGTTACTTGTATGCTACCACTGAGCACAAACTAATTATTATAAATTTATCATTGCTAAATCAGCAAACATTCGCATACATTGTGTTTACAGGAAGAGTTTTTGGCCTGCATATGCCCAACTAGGTATGCCAGGTGCCATATTTGCAAAGGTGCCTGTAGTTGCACTAACGGCAACAGTAACTGAGCAAACAAAATGTTATACATCAAGTTCCCTTGGAATGGTGGATCCAGAAATCATTGCAGTGAGCCCCAATAGGCAGAACATTTTCTACACATGTTCAGCATGACCACACACTGGTGATGTCAAAATCAAAGTGCTGCTTCTTCTGTACATAGCAAAACGACAAGTTATGAGAGAGAGGATGTCTCCTACAGTGATTTACTCCAATTTACATTCATTTTGGACATTGTATATTGACAATATAATTGGAAAATTTGACCTCAAAGCAGTATCCCTTGGTTGATGATTTTCTTAACTTGGCCTGTCTCAGACTTGAAAATGTATTACTACTACAGTAGGGAGAAATTATAGGTTGACCACTTGTTCTTGACAAGTGAAAATTTCATTACTTAGCCCCTATTTTGTAAGTGATGAACACTTTGTATATTTTCAAATCCACTGTAAACTTTGCAAACTTTAGCTATAAGACTATTATTGTGTACGTTTCCTCGGTTTCTATTTTTTTAAGTACCTATGAAATGAAAAAAATCAAGTTATTCATTTAGTACAACTCAAATTGCTCCAAATTTTATTCGAGGCTTGAAGAAACAGATGTATTTTTCTACCCTCAATGTTGGTAAAAAGGTCTCTTCATTTTGGGGGATTGATTGCAAGTCTCTCACTGATTAGTTGTCAGGTAGTAGATACAAACAGAATATCTAAATGTCTGTTTTCAGTTGCACATACATGTATATCAGCGTTGAGAATTCAATGTGTATAGTTTTATACAGTGACAAATTTGTTTTGAAATTGATGCCTTGCTGAGACCTGGTTTTAAAAACCCTAATTTCACCTAAAACATTTAATTATACCTGACTGCAAAAGGAACACCTCTTAACGTTTTGCATCAGCACATAGTTGAAATATTATCCAGTCATCATCATCATCATAAGTTCAGCTTCCTTGTTTGAAGATTGGGGCCAGCAAAGAAAAGTGGAAATCACTTATTGGCCTTCTCACAGTTCCTTCCATTGATGCCAAAGCAAAAAAAATATGCTGACAATTATTCGCCAGGAAACAAAACCAGTTACACACCGTTTTCCTTCAAGGGCAATAAAGTAATATATTTTAGACATATTTTCTGAAACACCAACCCTAAGCACGCATTTATAAACCGTTCCAACTTTTTAAAATTGTTGACGGCGCTGTAGTGCAGTCGTGTTGTTTTGGGGAGCAATGATGTTGATCACCTTCAACGAAAAAGACACATCTGACCACTTTCCACAGTTTCGCGGTTCACTCTTTTTCGCCTCACCGTAGACAGCGTAGAGTGCTGACTGGACGAGGGTGATTCCCCAACCTGTTGCGAGCCACAAACTCTTTTCCACAAGATCCTACGATCGACAATTCCTGCGAAGAAAGTGATGCCAGCCACAAAGAACGGAATTCTTCAATAGTTTCGTTGGTAAACCATCGCCAAACTTAATTTCTTTCTCAGTTAAAAACTCAAGCACTTCTCAAGATTTCTATGTTTTCAAACAGCCAATCAAAAATATTCGAATTAATCGTCCCCAACCCTTCGATTCTCGTGCTAAGGCCCTGCCGGTTAAGAAGAGGAGCGAAAAGGGCTATGGGGACGAGAATGGCCCCAGTAAAGAAATTTGGACATTTTGCGGGAGCGGGGATGAGTATTGCACAGTAAACCTGTGAGCGGGAACTCCACTACAAAGCAATGGGGATGTTTACTTCAGTGTAAGCCAGATTGCAGTCATCACGGTGTAATATTTCATTGGAGCATTTTTTTTTAGTGTGTGTAGTGGTGTAATATCGACGGGACAAACCGAAGTATTTCTGTATCTCTAGACTCCATGTTGGTAAGGGCTGCCTTTTTGAAAAGCTTCGTGTCCCCTTCTAGACCTTCTATGTGCACTTTTAACCCTGTCAGTTGATTAAAATAAAATTATACAGAGTTATAACACGTTTTATAGTGAGAACAGTTGGTGCGGCGCTTTTCTGTCTCGTTAAGGTTGAGGATTTTGCCTGTCACCTAATTAACAAATAAAGAAGCCTCGACTGTGCTCTGTTCTGTTGTAAAGCACGCAGGAAGCAGTAGAGCACGAAAGAAGTGTAGGGGAAAACACGAGACGTAGTCGAGTGTTTTTCCCTACTTCTTGAGTGCTCTACCGCTTCCTAAGTGCTTTACAACAGAACAGAGCACAGCCGAGGCTTCTTTATTTGTTTTATGATAAAGAATCCGATAATTTCTCCACGCATTCGGCTGAATTTTCAAACCAAACTTTATTTTCCAAACGAGCAAAAGTGGCGTCAGCGATGCACTGTTCTCTGATAAAGCACGCTAAAATAAGCCAATCACAATCCTTGTTAGAATTGTTCAAATAATTTGATTGGCTAACGAAGCGACAGCTGTCAATCACAAACTGGACTTCAGCTAAGCTTTCAGTTTCGAGTAGTTTGAGCGGCTTTCGAGAGAAGAACGACGCCTTCAAAGTTCGCTTTTAAGTTAATTTTTAAATACGGATCTAAGGGCAGGTAAAGGTTTATAGTCCAGAGGAATCCGGCCGTATTGTGGCCCATGAAAACGAGCACCTTTCCAGTGGAAATTACGAAACGCGGAGCTCAAAGCTTGCGGATGAAAATGCGAAATGCCGAGTTTAATTTGAAAGGAGCTGCAATTATTTACGGCTTGTAGCCGCATGCAGCAAGATTGCCCGAACTAGCGTAAAAGTTAGAAAGACCAAACGGCTCCCACTGGTTCTACTCCGAGCACAGAAGAGAATATCAGAGCAAGCTTTGCATTGACCACTCGTCGGTTCACTTCGCTGAGATGACCGGAGAACGAGCGTTACTACACTGCATGTAAGTGTTGTTTAAGCAATTGAGCATTTTTACAAAAATAAAGCTTCTCATCATAAACAGAGACAGTTCAATTGTTGTTTTCTGTCGTTGTTTTACTTCTTAAGTATAATTTCTGCCTTCGTAACAAATATAATGTCCTTATCGAAGCACTGTTTAGGTTGAGAATTTGTTTATTTCGCTATGTGTTTTGTCGGCGGGAATCTAGCAAAACTTGTTATTTTAGTACAGTTTTAACACTACTGTTGCTAACAATGGTCTCTGTGAGCCATATTTACTGCAGACAAATAGCTCGTTTCCACTGCGTTTGTCTGAGTCACAGGGGATGTTTAATTTGGGTCAAATTCGTCAAAATTCCGAAGCAAAAACTTGGAAGCCAACTTACCGTCATCAACCCGTGCTCTGTTCTCTGATAAAGCACGCTGTTTCAGCCAATCAGAGCGCGCGTTATATGGAAACTTTGTTATAACAACTTATTACTACGAGAGGTCTGTTTCATTTTCAGACAAAGCATCTGGCATTATTTATCAAAGTGAATACTGGATAGGTCCCTCGGCAGAAGTGAGAATCATAACCATCTCTTTGGTCCATATTTGAAACTCATAATTTATGTTTTTGATTCTTCATAATCATCCTCAGACTTTTCTTTTCATCTTCTAGATAATAATCTGATCAATCAAGTAGTTGTGATAGAGATTGTGTAGGAAGTTTGACTTTACTACCTCATTTTGTTGCCCTTTTTGTAGTCTCTGGCACAAGTTTTATTATTATTATTATTATTATTATTTATTTATTTATTTATTTTTTTTGCTGCCTCTGAAACAGTTTTCAAACAGTTCATGCTCCTCTATTGCACCAAGGATTCCCATTTCAGACAAGTATTATTAAAGGCTCCTTGTCTTACTTAACTGTCCTTTCATTACAGGAACTAGCAACTGATAGGCAACACTTTAGGTCAAATCTGCTACGTTTAAACCCCTACTCATCTCTTTGCCTTAGAGTAATAAAACAAACATTCCTTGCACTTGATATAACTTCTTGTTATTCCCCAAAGCCTTGGAGCCAACTATCAAACTTGGCCTATTTCAACATTGTGGAGGTTCTGTTGACTCTGGTTTGTCCAAGCTAAAGTCAGTTTTCTGGATAAATGACCATTTTGCCTGTCTACCTCATAATTAACTAGCACACACATACAGGTAACATGGCTCATTTGCCTTTTCCTTTGCAGATGAGTGTATGGCAGTCCTATTTTGATTTCCATAAGTATAACATAGTTTTCTTCCACTCAAGAATAACAAAGCATGTTATTTTAGTAATCATAATGATCAAGTACACATTGTGGTATATTGAATTAAAGCAAAAATTACTATTTTTAATTTTTGGCTTCTACGTTTTTAAAACCGACGTTGCATAATTTGGTCAGTTTAGGAAAGAAATGCAAAGCAGCAAAGATACTACAAAACTAATTGCCATGATAACATCCAGCGAAACCATCTATTTCCATTCTGTTTACTCTATCTCGTTTCTATAACCATAGTTAATAGAGAAAAATGGTTAGGAAACATTGGCAACGTTCTGTGTTGTATGTATATCGCTAATTTGGGGATTGACCCTGCACAAAACCTGCAAAATACAAAAGGTGGTTATGTGTGCTCATACAACTAACCAATAGAAGCATTGTGATAATGTAATTCATGCATAGTCTATGAGCATAAAACAAAAGATGTGCAGGGTCAAGGGACCTTCCAACATAAATCTTAGCCTGTTTGTTTGCTCCTTTGATGTTACCGGCCTTCCTGACCAGTTCCCTCTATTGACTATGCTATGACGGAATGATTCTGCAAACAAAACATTATTGTGTACTAAAATCTATTTTGAAGAAATACTTTAAAGGTATGACAGCCCCCAGGGAAACACTGTAATTGAATTCCACTAACTCTCTCCCATTTGGTTGGGAAAAATTGTCTGAACCAGCCTTTTGTGTGTAACTGGATCTCACACACGTGTTGGCAAAGAAGTATAACTAAATGACGCCAAGATATAGGGCTTGATTTAGGAATGATTTCGTTGTAAGATTAATAATGTTAGAAAGAGAAATATAGAAAACTTAGTTATAAGTTAATAAAATTCACCATCTTTATTAACTTATCACTACTCAAGATGACTTCGATAGCATTGATCCTAGCAGTATGCAGGACACCTGTCATGTATGAACTCAGTTAAATGACCTTGCTCTCCATGAGTTCTCGTAGCTCAGTGGATAGAGCGCCCGCCCGGTGTTCAGGAGGTCATGGGTTCGATTCCTGTCGGGGACTCAGAATTTTTCTTTGTCCCACGCTCGTGTCATGTTGATTAATTCACCTTCATAAAATCTTAGTTGTTATACTCGCCAGCGTTACAAACAGGAATCAGTCAATCTTGTTAAAATTAGGTGAATAGAACCACTTTTCAGATAAATTTGAATGCCTTATAGCTGGCACAAGATATTGATTCATGCATCACTTCATAATAAAAAACAGAAGAAAAGATTGAAAGGCCTAAAAGAATTTGAAGTCATTGTTAGAATTTGTGAATATCGGCTATCTTAAAGATCCTTCCTTTTCCTCCTTTGATTGGTTATGTTGAAAAATTTGAAAAAATGGTGTTGATGGTGATGATGGTTATTAACACCGTTCAAGAGAAAGCCTTAAATGCTACAGATATTTTATATGAGTATTTTTTTGTCTTGCGGGTGAGTTGGTAGCACAGTATTTGTACTCTCAGTTCTCCTGTAGTTCCAAAAGGAGATTCACAAACCAAAAAATATCTAGTAACTGAAACAGGTGGTCAGTGGGCGAGGAGCACTTAGTCTAAGAAAACTACTTCGCAAATTAATTCGATTGAGATACATCATTCCTTTCTCAAAAGAGTCCCTTGTCAATCATGTGTGATAGATGTTTTAATGTTATTTCAACCTGCAGCAGAAAAGAACCTTAGATTATTTAACTGTGACCTCTTGTACACATTTGAGAATATTCATGTTCTCTTTTTCTCCTTTAAAGCAAGATCAAACCAAGGGACAGTGCTTCACAAAAAGTGTTAATATGGACGACAGCTCCTATGTTGGTTTGATACAAGGTGTGATAGCCTAGACTCAATCATATTCAGAACTGCCACGTTATCAAAGTTTCTAGAGAAATTAATCTGTGAGGAAAGGAGTGGTATGGAGGGCAAATAGAGAATACTTTAGGTTCTGATTGCATGGTTTTCTTTTCAGCTTATAACTGACAGCTGTCAATATCTTGTTATTGTACTAGCTGTAAAATGAAATTTTCCGTTTCAATATTGCTAAAGAACTGAAATAAGGAAAAAAAGTAAGGAGGAACATTATTTGCATTATGCTGAGTCCCTTCGAAAAAGCTGGAAATTTCAAGTGTTTCACTCACTGGTTCTTTCAGTAGACTTTTTCAGTAATATAATAGGAAGGACATTACAGAAGAGCAGCCTGTACGAACGCAATACATTTTTAGACGTGAACTAGTTCAGTTCACTTTTGTCATGGTTCCCCGGGGTAATCGGCCAGTGGACGTGAACTACGGCATTGAGGTACCTCTCCCCTGAGCTATTCTAGACGGACGTTGTGTTTCTTTCAAAAGAACAAGCAAAGTCATACCCTCTCCTTGGGGTTTTTGTTATGTTGAGGCACACAAGAATAAATTTACATTGAGAAGAGATAGCGCTGTGCTTGCTCTGTGAGATGGCCATATTTTGCAGCCCCCATTTTTGTCATATGAGGTCAAACGACATCATTTGATTTGCCATCTTGAATCCATCATCTTGGATCGCTATTTTCTTAACAAGTCGAAAAATACCGGAAATTGATAAAAAATCAAACCTTCCCCCCACCCGCTGGTACGTCCGAGGGTTATATATATATAGCTGGGAGGGGCAACCTATATTTGTTTAGATAATTGCGAGATTATCCTTTATTGTTCAAGCTTCAAACCTAGCCATACAACTAAACGAGAGTCACTATACAACATTTTTCTCCATCTGAACCAGGCCTCAGGCCTGAAGCACGTGGCTTTCAATTGAGAATTATGTAACAGATACTATTAATGTCAAATTGTGAATGATTAATAATTACAGACTTAATAGAAAACTCTTTGTGATGGTTTCGGTCTATAAACAAACTAAAGAGCGTAAAGTAATATTACTTTAACCCCAAAAAGTGAAGTGCCATGAATTTCAAAACAAATAATGTTCAACGGCTTAAGCCTTTTGTCAGTTGGCAGTAAATCTGACTACAAATGTCAGTTAAGGTTTTCGAGTATTATCAGTTGTCAGTTATTTATTTTTGTTTTTGTTTTTGCCTTTTGTCAGTTGTCAAAGAAACCCATCCAGACCCTCACTACCATGCACGTCTCTCAATAGGCTACTTTTGATATATTAAAATTCTGCTTGATATTGAGGTCTAGAGGACACAAACAAAAGAAATAAATAAACATGGCATTCAAATTCCGTTATCTCCTCTAGGCCTCACTGCCACGCTTAATTTTAATATATCGAAAGTGGTCTATTAGGCACATCGTATAAAGAAGATATTTAGTCAATCCCTCTCACCTCACCCCCCTCACCGGCCCCATCATTCCCCCATCATGATAAACATTTTGGCCACTTTTTTTCGAAACCGAGCAAGAGTATCAATTAAATGAATTGTTTTAGTTTTCGTTTTTCTTTCGAATTACTGAAGCTTTGTACATGGACTATTTGCTTGGTACAAAGACTTTTAAGGTGGCTTAAAACAGTTCCCAGCACTTAGATTTTGAGGGCTTGTTATTACCTCTCTTCATCACTTGATGCTACAATCATGGTATCAAAAAACTGCCCAATCATTAGTGAACACGTTATCATTTTTGTGGCACAATAGGTTACACATAGGGTTCAGAGCCACCTTAAATTGTCAAAACTTTAAGGTGGCTCTGAACCCTATGTACTGAATTTTTTTAACCTTTAGCAAATGTTGCATCTTATCATGCCCATTAAAATTTTTAATATAAAAAATTTCACCCTGCCGTTTTTGAATTATAAGTCCCTAAAGCTGTAATTAAGGGTGTTCTTCGCAGGTCATACTATTGCTATGGTAACCTATTTTGTCACAAAAATGATAACAATGTGCTCACCAATGATTGGGCAATTTTTCTATTCCATGATTGTAGCATCAAGTGATAAAGAGTGGTTATAAGATCCATCAAAATTTAACTGCTGGAAACTGTTTTGAGCCACCTTAACTACGGCTCACGGCTCACTTTAGTTCTCTCTCACGTCACTTTATTCTATGACACATCTATATATCACAGGAATGGAGGTTTTCGTTCTTTGATCATGAACTTCATAAACACAGTCTAATAATATAAGAATCTCTATGAAAGGCATTCTTTGATTTATGTTATCAAACTCGTACTTTTGTACTGCAGACAACGTGTGTCACTGGTTTAAAAGTAGTCTGAGAATAATCAAACATACTAGCTTCTATTCAGCAAAACTGATCTTTTTATTTTCCTACAAAATAACGATGCGGCAAATCGATTATAAAACTGACAAAAAAGAAAAAGAGATAAGTGTGCATTTCTAAAACATCTACTACTGTTAAAATACGTCTCATTTAATATTCGGATGCAAAATTTGAACGCAATTGTAAAACGTCAACCGGACTAAAAAGCCATACTACTCTCATCTATCTGTTTTCTCTATTCGGGTGGTATGCCTGCAAACTAGTTTTGAGCAAGTGTATAATGACTACTAAAATCATGCAATTACCTTTCACTTGTCTCATTTCTACACTGATAAGTACGAGACAAACTACATCTACAACGAGTAAACAGGAGAGGACTCGTGTTTTCAACTAGAACGAACAAGTCTATCGTTTATATAGGATGACGCACCTGCGTGTATACCTGACTTGAAACTGACAATATAACTGAGGTTACACGTAGACTAACAGCTCAGTTTTTGCCTAGCCTGTGATTGAAAGGTATAGTAGCAAATGGGAACGTCTAAAGGGGTCCTCTGGTTGGTGAAAAAGCTCTACACTTACAAAGGCAAAACGACCTATTGAATATTGTATTTGAAGGAACACTGTCAAGATATATTTCCTTTAAACTGTTATAAATTCACGAAATGGCCCCTAAATTTAAGTAATAAGAACTTAATTAGCTCTAAGTAAATGATTAAAATCAATTTCGTGAAGAAAGTCCACAATGCAGCAACATTTTTGCAAAATTTCAACAATTTTCAGGCTAAACTTGAACCTTTTAAAAACTGACATCCCGACCTTTTTTCAAAAATCCATATCGCAATCCGTTTCCATCCTCGCCATCGTTATCCATCCTGACTTCCTAGTGGGTTTTAATTATTTGTCGAGTGCTGCTCTACAAAATAAAACCATTATTGTTCAGCTTCCAATGATCGACTGGATATGTTTTTGAGACTTTAAAAATCATACTAAAAATGGTGATAGTGTCCCTTTAATATCCCAACAAAATGACTCTTAATTTACTTGGAGCAAGGCTTAATAAAAGGTAAGTTGTCTTTGACTTTAGAACATAACTGAAACCAAACGCGACATTAACGCAAACTATGGTTATAATACTGACTGGAATTCTCCTCTGACTGTTTGGTTAATTTGAACACTAAAAGCGAAGTTTCTAACGGTAGATAACGAGATATAAAAAAACATGCACTACCGGAGACGAGAACTCCACGCTAAAAATCGTACTTGGGTTTGAATTTGGCTATATGAGCACTTCGATACATCAATCACTGTCCTTAAATCTACTGGTTTACTTCGAAGCTTTATTGTTCGATAAAGTTTAAATCGTCCACTGCTGCACACATGAGTATGAAGATTGGTCATCACTGTGAGAAATGCATGCGCACCCCTGCTTGAATCTTTCCAGTGGCACGTTTCTGTCACAGCCTGTCAAATTCAGTTTATAGCATTAGTTGTTGATATCTACACGTCATTAAATAAACGAAAGGACAGATATAAATATGCATATCACCCTTGCATATGTGCATGTGACATTAAACAAACCAAAAACATTTTCCTTGTTTCCATCGATTAATTTTTCAGTGGAATTCTACTGATATACTATAATACAATCTGATGGCTGGAGGTGGCGATCGTCCACATAATGACCGGCGACGCCCTTGTCAGCTATGTCTTGTGATAATTGTTACTAGAAACATGTAATCGTCCCACGGAGAGAGATCGCGAGGCGACTGTCCATTTATTTATCATGAATTTCACACCCACTTATGGACACACAGTACAGTATTTCTTTCTTCAGAACGCACCTTAAGAAATCCGGTCTTTAACACGCTCGACGATCTTCTTGGCAAGCTGCAAGGCTTGTTGAGCCATTTGGGCCGAGTAAACGTCGTTTGGAATCTGAGGAAAATGCATCCGATCTGGATAGCGCATGCGTGTTGAATCGCCAACAAGAACCTCCAACTGCCAAGCCAATTCGGTTAACTCTGAGTCATTCAAGCCGTTGCAATTCTGGACCAAGTTGTGGACACTAGTCTTGTCGGCGTCTATTGTGTACTGAGCGGCTTTCAGGGCTTTCTCCGCTGCCTACAAAAGCAGCATTCGCTTAGACTGAGCAAGTGTTAATTTGATAAGTTATGTTTTCAATTTTGATGAAAACGGTCGGGAAAGGGACAGTTATTTGAGCAACTGTAAGTACTCCAAGAGTAATTAAAATAGCACAAGCACATTTTTTAAAATAAGTATATGCTTGGAGAATTTCATGTAGCTGTACATTAATCTCCACATGCTGTCGTTATGGTGAAATATTGGATGCATCAGTCAACATATATGGCTTCAAAATGTGCTTCAAAATATGCATGTACAGAATGTTTCTCTTACCACCTGCACCTTGCTATCAAATTAGATTAAAGCTAGGGAAACACTTGTTAATCTTACCTGGTGGCATTTAAAACATGCCCACTCATAGGAAGGATTGCCATACACAATATCATTCTCCACTGCCGCGACATCGGCCTTAGCTTGTCTAAACCATCGCTTTGCTTCACGTGGTTGAGGATTCTTCCTGTGTGAGTTTCGAGGTGACCGTTGTCTTTCTTGATATCCCTGGCGCTGCGTGTAATGTTCCCTTGCACGAGCTCCCCAGGACGTAAAGAAATCGTCGTAGGATCCACCCGAAGTTCTGGCTCCTTTGTTAGGTCTTCTACTACCCCGTGGTTCACCTCTTTCCAATCGGGAGGTCTCGTGCTGTATATGTTGACAAACTTCTGTGCAGAATTCTTCATCGCCAAAGTTTTTATCGGGATGCCACTGCAGATACAGTCGCTTAATGATTTTCCTTCTCTTCTCTTCTGGTAGTTTCCATGCATCCTCCAGGAGGTCTGAAATTTCATCAAACACCTCCTGTCTACTTCTGTTTCTTGGAGGCTCCCTTCGCTGATCAGATAAAACAATTGCTGATGAGGTGACAGAAGTCACACGATGGAATTTGTACAAGTCAGCAGCATCGACCACAATTTCTTGATCATCTCCAATATTGATTTTGTAGCGCTTTGTCAAGGGGCTGAAATCTTCATTTGCCCTTACGTCGATAATCACAGCGTATATGTAGGTAGCGTTTCCTTCTTGCCTCTGCAGACTTGGGTCGTCTAGCTCGTATCCCACATATTCGCCGGGTTCAAATTCTTCAAAGGCATCATTCAGCAAATGGTGGTCTTCAATTGGGATAAAGCTCCCGGGCGGCGGAAAGATTTCGTCTTCTGCTGGACGATTCGAGTCATCTTGTCGAACACCCATATTATCTAACAGCGACCAAATTTCGCTGGGGGAACACAGCAACATGGTAGGAATAAGCACCGCCATTCTACCCAGAAGCCCCAAACATATTTCTACGATAACACTGGATACCAATGGTATGGCAGAGGTAATTTCATCCACTGCCGATGTAACATTAACATACACCCGCCATATCTCTTCATCAGAAACCACAACTTTGTCTAAAAAGGACTTCACTTCTTCTTCACTTTCAGGAATGGGAACTTCATTTGAAAAAAGCGTGGTTTTGAGGCTTTTTACAACACAAAGTTCGATTCGGCGAAGCCCTCTTGCGATACTGTCAATCACACTCTTATTGATATCTCTCTTCTGTCGACTGTTCTCGTCTCGAATTAGTCTGATAACTCCAGAACAAAACTGAGGGGAAGAGAGCTGGTGCTTCAGTTGTGTCACAGCTTGATTCATCACCAATTCAACGGTCTGTGGGGCACTCAGTTTTTCTTCGACAACCTGAGAAAGCATTTTTGGCTGTAAAGCTGTTGGTAACTTCATCGTTAGCTCTTTATAGTTGATCTGAGTAGAGCTGCAGGTCACATCCATCAAACGAAGGTCGAGTAAGAAAAGTTGATTGAAATTGCGCAGTCGACCCCGCAGAGAGGCAGGTGCATCATTGAAAATAAGATCTGAAGACTTGTGTAAGGAGACTGGTGTTACCGTCTGGATCCCCTCAGAAGAACTTCCTGTTAAAGACATTCCCGGAAGGTAAAGCGCTGAAAGGCTCTCCACCGCTTTGGCGTTTTCTTCTAGTCTTTCGAAGAAGCCTTTCGTTGCCTTGACACACATTCTGACTTCATTTGGGTGCAGTTTTGATTTCTGGCATTTCTTCTGTAACATGTCCAACACCATAGCATAGTGGGAAATTGTAACAACTTTGGAACAGCCAAGGCTCTCAAAGAGTGGGTGAAATTTTCCAAATTCTTTAGGAATTCCGTAAAGAAATGGTCTAATTTCAAGATGCTCATACAGCTCGAGGACTGCTTGACAAGGTAGAATGAGTTTCTTTCCATGTTCAACCAAAACGAAAGGGATATTCTCCAGGACTTTCTTTGCCCCACTGTGTGAGATTGGTTTTGTCAGCAAAAATGTGTAAATGCGTTCCATTACTGCCATAATTGTGTGACATTGCTCAGACATCTCCTCGTTGTTGTTTGCGAGATATACACATATATTTTGGCAGTGACCAACAACAAGATCGACTGGTGGCTTCTCTAAAATCTGGAGCTGTGAGACAAAAGAATTACAGTACTGGGCCATGCTGACACCGGGAGGGCTGTTAAGCTCATGAAGACGACACCGTGGGTTTGCCCATCTTGGAAGTAAATGCGCCTTCGTCCAAACAATTTCTGCATGTTCAGAGGGAACTGCCTCTTTGAACGCAAAGAAAGTAATCTGATGACCTACGACGCGCCCAAGCGGTGGAAAAAGTGCTTGAAGGGGTTCTCTTACGGGATCCCCGGCCACGAAACGAATATCGCAAATACTTTGTAGTAGTCCCTCCGCCACTACATTTTGTCGGTGTATGAGATGATTGACCAGAACTGTAGATTTCTTGTAAGTGCTATCATCTGGCGCTGATGCGGCCTCATGTGCAAGTTCCGTAGCAAATCTCTTGAAATTGTTCTTGGTAACTTCATGAACAAGACCAATACGTCGCAGAAAGTCCAACCACTCTGGTGAATTGAGAGGCTTTGAAGGAAACATGCTTTCTGAAAGCATTATGCTGAAAACATCAATTCCAGGGTCGTAGAAACAGGAGGCAGTCTTCAGACTCCCATCCGCTGAGGGAACAAGTGGGGTATTTCTTAAACATTCCAGTAGTCTTTCCTGGTCGCCATCTTCTGTTTCGAAATCGTCCAAAATGGATTTCCGGATAAATTCCAGGTGAACCTGCCTTGCATCCTCGCTAAGAATGGAGAACTTTGTCAGAATAAAGCTGCAATACACGTCAACAGCAGAAACACATTCAAGTTCCAGGAACTTGAACAACTCGGAGAGACTTTGCCAGGATTTCAGAAACACTACATTAAGCTCACGCTCCAACACATCTATTCCCTTTTGTGGTATTTCATTTGGTAGAACACACACTCTGCGATCCTTGAGTCTTATCAAACCACCATGTGTTGCTTCATAAAAGGGTAGCCTTCTTAGGATGATCCTGTCGGCATCTCGCAGGCACTTCACACTTCTACTGAAGTACTCCAGGATGGTGATACAATCCGGGGAGCCCAGCCTTCCTCTAAGTGACTGCGGGTCTAACTCCATCTTTTGATCAAGTGATGTTAGAAGTGATGCAGGGACCTTCAGCGATGCAACAATGATACGAGCGAGATTAACCGAGTTTTGAGATGAGCACGCATAGGTACCTGAACCCGTGGTTGAGAGTGTAGTAGAGTTAAGTTCAGGTAGACCAAGTTTGTGCAAGACGTCCACGAGTTTCTGGCTTGAAGAATCAGCACTTTTGAAGTCGAGGACAGATGCTGCTTTTCCCAGAGGCACAAGGAAATTTTCAGCGGGTGGGGGCCCACTGAACTGTAAGAGAGAACGGAAGGAGCGCTTCCCTTCTGTGTTTTTCGCCTCGGTAGCAGGAAGTATGCTCCAGTTCGACAGGGGTTCAAGTGCTCGCGCAATCTGAAGGTTCCTGGTCTGCGTATCCATGTTTACGTCATCGACAACATCCCTCACAATCTCATGAAGAAAAACCCATACCCTGTATATCCATCGTCGGTTGGGGGTAGCTTTTTGGGTTGGATACCACTCAACAAACTCTGCCTTTCCATAGCGTTCCTGTTGCAATGTTTGGGGTAAGTTCTCTGCGAATGCTCTTACATCCAAAGGCTTCAAAACGGACGAGTTTTTGGTTGTATCATCACTAAATATCTTCCTGTAAACTTGCTCATGAAGAAAGATATGTGGTGAACCAGGAAGAATATCTTGATATCGAGAGAGGAACTTGGGTTCTTCGCTTGAGAACAAATGAAGACGATTGTCTTGCGTAAGAAGCAGTGGAAGACCTTCCAGCTTATCGAGAAAGCTTGCATCACCTTTGCAGTACTGCAGCACCACATTAACTCCAAGAACATCTTTCAATGTTGTTCCATCTACTTGACAGGGAATTGGCCCAATCGTGCACAAGGGGTTCTGAGAACTACGTGTTCTGTAGAAATCTATAACAGAGCTTGGAGAGATGCAGCATGTAGTTATACCAGCTCTCAAAAAGGATTTGTGCAACGACAAGGAAAAGGCCACGAGGTTAAAACCGCTTTCAAGAAGTATTGCCTCAAACCTCTTTATTGTTTCCGTTTGGGATTTATTTGTTTCCTTGTCAGGGGACATGGCAAAGGGACCTTCTACTTCAAGGTTGTTGAAAAATGCTTGCTCCCTTCCATTGCTGGTTGGTGGTAGCCACGAAACTTCTACTACAGTTCTACTCTTCGCAGTTTTGCTGGCGACTTCCATTGGTCTTCTTCGAACAACTGGTATGATTTTCAGTTCTCTTCTGTTGATTTCTTGATAGACAGAGTCAACCAGCGTCTCCCAATACTGTTCCTTGGGAGGTAGACGTGGGAAAAAGGTTTCGTAGAAAGCAATCTTGTACAGGATCTCATCTTCGGTGCAGGGGTTTCTATCTTGGATTATTGGTAGCTGAAGAAAATTTCGCACTTCGACCAACAGCGTAATGTAGCACGATGCCACGACATCTTGCAACAATGCATTATTCCAGTCACTCTGGTATCCACCAGCTTCGTTGCTCCACAAATTTCTTCTTGCCTCGTGTTCCAGTGCAAAGTGACCATTAATGTGAACTGGCAGCTTAGTTTCGAATGGAAGTGGCAGAAAACAATAAGCTTTTTTTCTTCTTTGTACATGGCATTTTTGTACAGATTTCTTTTCCAAAAGGCAGGCCACACCGCCACGAGGAAGCATCCCAAGTTGATGTTTCTCAAAGGCATTAACGATACTCTTCTCCACAGACTTCTCAAAGCCCATCTGTTGAACAATTAGCCACTTTTCTTGGTTTCCAAGAGTGTCTGTGATGCTCAAGACATAGGACACTCTTGCTACTTGAATGTCAGTTGGAAGAACTTCTCTTCCCTCCTGTAGTAGCCTTCCAATCTCTTTGATGTAATTGGCAAATGCTCGTCTCTTGAGTTCATCCTCCTCTGACATCACTGCTTCGACTGTGTAAGCATTCTCTAGATCCCCACTTGTTCTATTGACTTCACAAAGGGTTATCTTCTTCACATTGTTTACAAAAAGGAGAACTTCAAATAGCTCTTTCTTCAATTCCTCCATCATTGTGTCCAGCTTTTCCAGTGACACAGAACTTGACGATATTTTGGATTCTAGAGCCATATGCGCTGTTCTCAGAGGAAATCTGAACATGGTTGCGCTATCTCTTGGAAAGTGTTTTCCCAGATAACATGGAAAAACATCCGGAAACCTTCTCTGAAGGGTTGTGTCGACTTTGATCATTAGTCCAGGTTCTTCTGAACTTGCACCAGGAGCGAACTTACAGTGGGGGTCAAAAACGCACAAGACATCGCCAATCTCCTCTCCTTTTGAAATGAAGGACGGCGCATCAGTCAAATGGTAGACAGCATTAAACCCGACACCATATTGACCAGTTTTATTTGGATCGTCGCCCTTACTACCCTCGCCAAGATTCCGTATTCCTTCAATATCGGCATTGGTGAAAGGCTTGTTGTTGTACACACACAAGGCAGGTCCCTGTAGTGCTTGCCAACTGTCTTCAAACACTTTTTCTTTGGGATGGTGTCTGGGGTCTTTTATGAAACAAATCTCAGTCGCTTTTGCATCATCAGCGTTTTGAAGAAGTTCTTTCAAAATTTCCTTCTCGCATGGATAGCATGTTAGAATACGTTTCAGGCGATTTGTGAGTTTCTCCCGCTGACCAAAGGGAATGCCAACGACATGAGACCGCAAAGCTTCTTCTCTGCGTGTTTTAACACCGACATAGTTACACGTTTCCCAAGGAATTCTAGTGCTAACAAAATGCACGCCTGGCTCATCAGGCATCCAAGGACAGTCCTTGATGCAAAGCTCGGAAACTGGTCGCAAAACTCCTCTCGAGTCAGGAAGATAAACAGTTCCACATTTTTCCTCGACTTCAGAAGGATCGCATTCAGAATCTCTGAGAGTTTCGCCCAGTTGATTCGCCAGATGCACGGCAGTCTGAAGACTTTTTTGATCAAGTTCAGTTTCAGCGAAGCGGCTTTTCATTTGTAGAAGACTTGAAATGAAATCTTTTTCCCCAAAATGGTCCCTTACACCAGCCACTTTCATCAGTTTTGGAAAAGCCTCCGCCAAACGTTCTGGAAGCTGGTAAAGGTATGGCGAGCAGTCGACTCTGAGATGAAAAGCCACCTGACTAGCAAAAAGAAACTGTCTTCCGTTAAGGATGAAGTTCTTGCTATTCAACAATTTCTCGATAGCCTTCGAATTGTTAGCAAGCGCTTTATCTAGATACGAATAAGCAGCGTGGCACAAATGGCTTATCTCTTCATGTACATTGAACTCTGACGATTCAACTTTGGTGGACATAGCTACTTCCAGTTGAGCTATTACATGGGCCAAAGTCGCGTGTTTTTTGTCTAGCCCCAACAACGGTCTAACATTTCGAGGGATAAACACTCCAACTAATGGTTCCGTGCAGCATAAAAGGTACTTTTTGTCTTCCAGAAAGACATCATTAGGTGCGAGGAGAACTTTGCTTCCTACCTCATCTCCTTTCCATCGAAGAGGAAACGAGGCAGGCTTCTTAAGAACTGGAAGAAACTTTGCCTCCAAAATGCGTCTTCCAATGATACTGTTTGAGGGAATTTTATCTTCGTATTTCATCTTCTTCTCCATAAATTGTAGCAATACCATCGTCCGCTTGCACGCTGCGTCACTGTTGACTTCATTTAGTCGTTGAATACTTTCGGCTCTCTCTGCAATCTCGTGCCAAGGAAGATAATCCGACACCATTCCCAGAGTCTCAAGTTTTGCAAGCCGTTGAGTGTGAAGGAAAGTATCTTTATTCCCAAAAGGAAACCTTCCATCGCCAGAAAGAAAGAGATGGGCTGCGTCTTTGCTTGGATGTATGAGTTGAGATGGATACTTGAGGGTGTTACCAAGTGGTGATGCTGGGATGCAAGCATGCGTCCTTATCAGGTCATTGCAGTTGATATCCAGAGCATGAAGCACTAGTGCATCTCTTAACTCTGGAGGTACAGTGGAGATGTTTGGGAAGAACAGTTCGCAAAAAAATCTATCCTTGTCGTAGATCTTGGGATTTACTACTTCTCCCAGTCCACAAAATTGGAACGACCTTAAGACATCCGCGGGAACATCAATGACCACTGCACTTCCTTTCATAAGCAGCTGGAAAACTGTGAGCGAGATATCTCCTATTAGCGGCTCCTTTCTAAAATCTGGATCAAGAAATGCAATTTCATCAATATTTAGCCACTTCTGTCCGTCAGAAAACAAAGAGTAATTTCCTCTGGCAACTTGTGTATAGAACGACTTCATGACTGGCCAGCAATTATGATGAGTCTCACAAGCTTTTGGCCACAACGAATGGAACTTATAAGATCCGTCAGCAGAAACAATGGACCTCAGATCCTCGAGAAGGCAGAGATAAGCAGAAGCAACAGAATCTTGCATGAGTATATTGTTCCAGTCTACTCCATAACACTTCTTGTCATCTTCAAGTTTTTCCTGCAAATGACGCCTGTTAGCAGCTAATGCAAATGCTCCATTTATGTGAATAGGAAGGCCACTGTGAATTGGAAGTGGGAGGTAGCAAAACAAGATCCCGTTGACATCTAATCCATCAGCTGTCTTCTTCACAGGCAAGGGCAAAATGGTGCCAGATGTATTTGGAACCAGCTGAACAGCTGCCCCCGCCGATGGGAGAAGGCTCAAATCATTCTTAGCAAATTTCAGTGCTTGACCATTACCCATGGAAGACGCCACAAGCCAGGTGCTACACTCCTTTTGATAAGGTACGTCATATGCGAAGAAACTCAGACCGTCCTCCGTAAAACTGCACTTGATGTTAACCTTCATGGCCGATTTTATTAGTTTGGTTGGTGCTCCCTTCCTAAAATTTCGAGTTACCTGTGACGACACTTGAAGAAAATTGCATTGCTTCAAGAAATCCTTTTCCTCTGAGGCCAACTTCATTGTCGCGGCTGGTAGATTAACAGGGACAGACAGGCCTCTAACTATTCCACCTTGTGCTAGTGACTTGCTTACTTGAAACAGTAATGTCGCCTTTCGGTCTTGACTGGGAGATACTGCCAAAGAAAATACACTGACATGAAGGACATTCTGCGTGAAGAGGAGTAAGGTATTGGCTCCATTAACGAGCATTAGCAACAATTCTCGTATTTGCTGGTCATCGTATGGTAGCTTCTTTATCTCACTTCTTTCAGCTTGCTCGCTCGTTCTCAATGGAAATCGAAAAAGAGTTCCATCAAATGAATTGTCTTCTTTATCAAGACGTAAATCACAGCCAAAGATACCAGTGAATGGCTTGAACTGATTGGTGAATTTTCGAAGCCTCTTCACGTCCTTGTTGAGATCAATCTTCATTCCTGGCTTCATTTTGTTCTTAATGGCCTTCCCGAGGTATGACGTGTGAGGATCAAAAATGACAAAATAGTTCCTACTAAGGAACATGGGCACATCTGTCAAATTGTACACCGCATTAAAGCCAAGTCCAAACCTGCCAATCTTTTCCGTTTCGTGCTCTTTTGTTGCCTCATTCAGTTTTGCAATGTTCTCAAAGTCTTCATCGTTGAATTGAGCGTCATTGTAGACCCACAATGCAGGACCTTGGCAACCTTTCATGCCTTCGTCGATCAAGCATGTCATGGCATCCTCGTTCGTCCTTTCATCATAGAGAAATCTGACCTCGGTGGCACCGGCATCGTCTGCGTTTTGAACAAGTTCTTTTAGAACTGAAAATCCATCCGTGTACTCCTCCAGAAGTCGGTTCAGCCGAGTAGTAAGCCTCTCTTCCTGTCCAAACTCTTCTCCTATGGACAGCTCGTCCGGGTCCAGCATTCGATTTGTGAGACTTGGGACACCAAGTCGTTCAGCAGTACTGTTAGGGACATTGGGGTGTACATAAAAGTAGTCCATGTCTTCATCGTCACCTTCTCTCTTCAGCCAATCGTGGTGGGAGTACATACAGCACTCTACTGGTTCAAGCCTTACATCTGAGTTGTTTTCAGTGTGTGTTGGTAGAACAATTTGCCCTTGTAGCTCCTCTGTCAACGTCTCGCTTGCCAACTCATTCAGAATGTTGACGGATAACTGAAGATCGTGCTTTACTTCTAAAGCGCTGGACAGGACATTTCCATCGTCATACTTCTCTTTAATCATGTGAAGGACCTGTACCAAAACAGTTGGATTACTGCGTTCCCTCATGCCAAAACGGTAAAACAGTTCACCGTACTTAGCCATGTCGGGAGGAAGAGAACGTAAGTAGGGTGTAAGATCAATGTGTGGCTTACTGAAAAGCACATGGCTAGGTGAAGAAAAGCCCTCTCCATTCCACACCCAATCAATTTCTTCTAAACAGTCATAGGCAGGATCCCCACCAACGTCCTTTGACGTTAGCACTCGACTAAGCAACAAGTAAATTTCGTTTACCACAACCATAAAGAGCGGTTTTTCTTCTTTTGAATACGATCTGATCACATTCTGCAACTGCTGAATGACCTGGAAGACACCGGGTAGATATTGCCAGCCAAAATACCTGGAAATTTGATTCGTTGGCTGTACTTCTACAAGAGGCATAACTGTTCCAACGAGGTTTGCGAGATACTGACTTTTCACTTCAGTTGGCTTGAAAAAGTGTTTGTCATTTTCTTCGCCTGCTTCAAACCATGCCAATCCCGCAGGATAGTTAGGGGGCCTCTCTTGCAACCTTGAAACCCACGGAATGTCCTTCAAAAGCGATCCTACTGGTTGTCCATTGACTGACTCTGACAACTTTTGGGGATTGTCTCTGAGGAACTCCAAAACTGCTCTTGACTTCTGCTCTGCAGTTGGAAGGTGAGTAAGCCCACTTACTAATTTCGCACTTTGGTACAAATCGTATCCAGTGATGTTGTCCTCGCTTTTCATTCCAAGTTCTTCTAACATGACGAGTACAGAACGTTCGTTGTACGCGACTGTGGGGAAAACATCTTCATTGACAAATAACTTCTTCAGGATCAGCTTTCTGGGATCAAAGAGGTCTGATGCTCTTGCGCGCCCTCTTTGTGTGGAGACAAAGGGCAAGGCCTGTAATTCCTGTTTGAAAGTGGAATTTTTGCGAATTTCCCTAGTGTGGTTTTCCAGTACATAAGTCAGGAGTTTGTCAATCTGCTCTCCAGTGTACTTTCCTCGTTGTATGTCTGGAAACACTATTTGGCAGAGTAACTCAGTTGGCGTTAGAATCTTGACGTCTAATAAAACTGCAAAAGACTTGGAATCGTGCTCGCTAATGTCAATCAGCTCTCGTACAGGTGAAACCGGAAGAGAATCAGCAACCGCTGCACAAAGACCCTCCGTCTTTGATACGAACTTCTTGGACAGCGTCTGGAAAATGGGAAGCGAACACAGAAGATTGTACTCCACTTGTCCTACAGATGACCGTCTCACATGGGCAAGAAATGACCTGAGGAGGTGCTTGTCGTTAGCAGATAATATCTTGCGTACGATTTCTGGAAACTTTCCAGCTGCCATCTGGCCAGAGGAAATCACCATTGCTTTCAAAACGCCTTGTGCGGAGGGTGGATGTACAAACGCCCCCAAGACAGCGGGATGGTGTCTTATATAGGCTGGAAAATCATTCATAATAATTACACCAAGCTTCCTCAAAACATTTGTTAGTGTGTCGTCGAGGCAATCATCATTTAGGCGTTTGACAACAACTCTAGAAGGGCGGCAAAGTCGTGCCAAGGTTATAGGTGTGTGTACTAGGCTGAGTGGAATCAGAGGTAGTTTTCCAAGGCTCTGAATATCTTCCTCTCTCGTGAAATGTTCTTGAAGATATCTCCAGACAACTTTGATCCAGTCTCTCGGGGGATGATTGTGATTACTGTCATCGGGGAACCACGAAACGGTATTACCCTTATTCCACTCATCCGGTAAGGCCTCCGAGAGAAGAGATGGTACATCATCTTCGCATAATAGCCGTAATTGTGTAACTTCTGTGAAAAAACGATAACAACATAAAGAGTGACGGTCTCCTTCATGAGACACGCAATATTAGGACGTTTTTCACCATAATAATGTAAAACCAACGAAAAGGAATTGATTAAAGGATAACAACCGGCATGCCTCAGTCGTCTTTGTTACAGTTTTGGTAAGTTAATTCGTTGTAAGGCCGTTTTTCTTTCCGCTGTGCCATGCGACTTATGAAAGGAATGTCATTAACTACTGTAGATATTAAAATTAAGAATAAAAAATGCTCGGTAAGATAACACCATAATCGAATCCAAATAGGAATCATTCTACCTTGATCAGCTGCATCATTCAGCTTCCCAATGACGTCCCCATCGAGTTTTTCGTCAAGGAAACGGTGTCCTAAACCAGGAAATAGTTGTCGTGGATGATTACGCGAGCAGACATAAATTCGCTCTCCCTGATCTGAAAATTTTGTGAAGGTGCCATTGAAGAGGGGCAACAACATCAAGCCGCAGAGTTTGTCATATTTGCGGTCTTTAAGACAAAACTGAAGAAGGAGTAGTTTCTCTCGTCTATCAAGGTTCTGGTAACAAGAAGGGACTTGCTTCAATATTGCTCTTGTACCACTGGGTGTGATATTCTTTACCCCTGCATAGCAACTAATGGCGTCCGTGACGTGGCTGGGTACTGAAACGACAGGCACATCAGCTGCTAGCAACACTTGCTGAAGCAGCTCTTTAGGTTCATCTTTAGACAGCAGGTCAAAAACGGCTTTCTGTACTGTCAGCCATTGCCCAAGATGTGCCGGGGTGTAAACAACTTTTTTCTGTAGTAGCAAGTGAAACAATACATCTCTTATCTTTTCCCACTTTGGGTCAATGGAGCTGATGTCTGGCCATGCTCTGTAAGAAACAAATAAGCGTAACACTGCAGTAGTTCCCTCGTTTCAATACCAGCATAGCAAGCAAGACTCTTCTCAAGAGCCATGCTTGCTATACTGCCTGTGCCTTGTAAACATTTTTGAAATTACATTTATTTATAGACGCAATATACGACTTAGTTCTTCTCCAAGAGTACCGAGCGTTGGCTCGGTGAACAGCGGTAGCCAGTTTTAACTTCAATGCTCTACATACTCCGTGTTTGAATGAAATAACATTTTTAACAAGTCCAGATTACTAACAAACGGTAAAAAGCACGACAAACTACGCGTTCGCGATCGTGGAAACAAAATGGGTCCAACAATACTAAGAGCTTATCATGTGCTAACAACCATCGATTACTTCTGGGTATAGAATCAAAAATCTGTAACTTACGTGAAAGCACGTTTAAGGGCCAACACTGAGTGAATATTTTGTAGTTGGAGGTATACTTATCCAAGAGCATGACAGTTATTATCCGAGTCACTTCTCAGACAAAATAACACTTACTTGAAGATGGATGTCCTTGGTACGAAAAATGATTTCTCGTTAATTGCTTCCAAAATCATCGTGGCATACGCTCTGGGTATCGCCTCCTCGAGAAGACATCTGTTCCATAGTAACGACTTGTCCGTCAGCTGCCGACCACTCGTCTCCCGATCCTCTTGATCCGCATTTGGAGATTTGATATAACGCCTGTTCTGACTCAAAGCAAAGAAGCCGTTAACGTGCACTGGCAAACCTGTCAAGCTCCTCTTTTGCACCGGCAGAGGCAAGAAGCAGAACACGTGGCCTTTGATGTCGGGTGTTTGCAGTTTGGGACCTGTTGGCAGTGCCATGGCGACACCCACTGTGGGTAGATAGTTAAGCTCTTTATCTGTCATTAGCCTCTTAAACCTCATAGAAACCTCCCCTCCACAAAAGTAATTGGTAACGAGGAAAGAATGCTGCTTCACGGGCGAGTGGAGCTTTACTGTCTCTATCGTGACAGGGTAGGTCACAGTGACAGATTCTGTCATCACTTTTCCAGGTTTGATCTGTGCGAGAAACTCCTTTCTCTTCGCTCGAACTATTTGGAGACTTTGATCGGCGATTCTAACTTGGAAGATCCTTTCAGGATCAGACTCTGACTCTTCTCTAACATAAAGCTCAATTGATTCCAGGTGTTGAAGAAAGAGGAGAATTAAGTGGGCGTCAGCCTCAAAACTTTCAAACAGTGTATCCATCTTCTCTGCAGAGTAGAGTGTTTCTGACAACTCGGAGGGTTTGGTCCTAAAAGGGAAACGGAACAAGGTGCCATCGTAAAATCCCTGGGAAAAAACATCTTTCGTACAGTCAAAGATTCCTTGGTAAGGAAGGAACTGGTCTGGTATTTCGTCCATTTCTGCGCGGTCTTCGTTGAGTCGCCAGTGTTTTCCTGTTCTTCTGTGCCGCTTGTCAGAAAAGTGAATACCATGAGGGTCAATGAAGCCAATTTGGGAATCACTGAGTAAACTTGGTAAATCTGAGATAGAAGAGTGAAGAAAACATGACTCAGGGGACCACTATATGGTGTCAAGTGCTTTTATTTAAGTAACGGAATATTGAATTCAATCTTGAAACAATTGTTTCACTTTTCTAAACAAAGTAGGCCAATTTAATTAACTAATAGAAGACAAGAGTTTTAAACGTTTCTCTTTGCAGCTATTGTCGTTTTTCATCTGGTTCAATAAATAAATATGAGTCTTTAAGCAGGGTCTCTCCTTCAGTTATGATTAAGAGGGCGCATATGTGTAGACCTATTTGTTACTCTGTGAACCTTAGATTCTCTGTGATTTCATATCACTGGATGATTTTTTGTATGGAAATATAAAAACGTGATTTGGTCGTAGCTCTCTGAAAAATTCTTTGTGTTAAGTAGATCTGGAATGTACATCTTTTACCTATGTACCATGTTAGCGACGTATATAAACACTAAAATTTATTAAGATTGTACTGGAGAGGCATGTACCTGTCATGTGAAATACAGACTTGAATCCCAAACCAAAACGGCCGACTTTCATTGGATCTTCCACTTTGATGCTATCACAGACCAGTCGAATACCCTTCCAGTCTTCTCTTGTAAACCGTGCGTTGTTGTAAGCGTAAAGCGCTGGGCCCTGTTTGAACATTTCAATAAAAGATATATGAGGAAGTCTTCTGTGGCACTGTGTCTTTTTGTAGCGTCCCCAGACGTAACTTGTGTAGTCATGTCAACTATAACAGTATGCTGTAGATATTGGCAGATTTTCTCCTTCCCTTATCTAACAACATCAGAGAAAACTTTAGGCTTTTTAAGCCTTAAAGATGTCTTTGTATCTATAGTTTCTCCAAAATAAAAACGGTTGGATGCACATTTATCTCGTTAAAGATCTGTTTGTCAGACATAAACGGAAACCATATTCTTCCGTTCGGGAAAATGCCAAGGGCACGCTCCTGTGCATGACTTCGAAAAGCCAGAACCCCAAAGGCTTTGACCATTAAATTAGAAGAAACCCTAAGTATAATGCACTGTAAAAAATGACTGTGAAACTGAACTGAGCTGATATTGTGAGTTATCCGTTCATAAGGTTTTTGGATTTTAGCACAATAATCACTCGGCCTTGAACAATTCAGTGAGTTTTTTCTACGTGGTCTTAGCGGCACATTTTTAATTTTGCGAATTTGCAGCGTTACTAAGTCATAATTTTTGTTCATTTTGATCAAAAATGAGACAAAACGATGTGTTTACCTGAAATTGTGCGAGGTCCTCATCAAAAAGATGTTCCGTGTCATGATTGTGTTTGTCGTGCAAGAATTTCACTCGACTGGCATTTGCATCCTCGGCATTTTGAATCAGTTCCTAGACACGAGAGACTCGAGTGATCAACAATTGCAAAAATAGAGATGCTACCACAGGAATATCTTTAACATCTAACGCAAAACTGTATAAATTTCTTATACACAGACTGTTACAAAAATAAACGAAGAGTTCTCGTACATGGCCTTGCTGGTTTTTATCATGAATGTGAAGTTGACGTTGTAATTCAGTATTTAATTGATCCATGGTAGTCCAATATGCTATGTGTTGTATTGTTTGGCAAAAGGACTATGTCGTGAAATTTGCAAACCTTACTGTAGCAGATAGAAGGAAGGAAATTTTGCTTCCCTGCAATCTCGGAGATTTTTGCACAAAAGTAATGTGTTTTACCTTCAGTATCTGTCCATCATCAGGATACTGATCTAAGATGGACCTCAACTGTTGGATGAGTGATGGCTGAATCAAATCAAACCCATCGTCATCTTTGTTCGCTGAGCAACAAATTAAAAGAAACAGACATTACAGGTAAGTTTCAAAGAAACCACACACAAAGACTGGCCTAAGAAATATCCGAAGTAACATAATTTCCTTCCTGAATGATCGAGGCTTTTTAAAGTTGCTTGAGACAAGAATTCCACTTCAGTTGAAATCTAATTATCTGATAATTTTGGCATATCCGGACTTCTATATGCACCACATGGACTATGGATAGACGAGAGACGTCTCTGTAACCTACGCGTAGGCATTAATTCCCGAAAGAATGCTTCCCTACGCGAGTTATTAAAAACGCCCCCAGAATATAGAAAACTAAAAATGAAACGCACCCGGATTTCTTACCGAAGTCATCGTTCAGTTATATGGCATAATTTATACCCACCCATGAGCAAGATTTCAGATTTTCTTCAAATAGCTTCTTGCTGTTCCTTCACCTGATAATCATCTGAATAAGAGAACAATTAAGAAATAAAATCAGCGCGCTTTGGAACCATATTGAACATTCAAGCACTGTATAGTTTCAAGCGATGTAAATATTCCGCGACACATACAAGTGTTAATTTTTAATTGAGAAGAACGTGTAACCGGCTAGGCACCGCTGGATCTTCTTCATTGTTATAGGAAGGCGAAAATCCTGCTGTTAAATCATAAATACGGCATATTTTGCACTTTTGAAACACGTCTCGCGTCTCGTCTTTCAAATTTTACAACCCAGATTCTGTTTGAAACGTTGCAAATATCTATCAAACTACGTTTCTTTGGGAAATTAACAGGGTCACTGAAAACGAGCGCCGTTAATCCACGCGTGAAATTATCACAGGGCTTTTAAGCAGCGTGGCGCCGAAAAATAACCCAGATTAAACTCCTTCTGAAACGATGGGCGAAACTGCTGTCAAAATGAGTCTCAAGTAGCTATGTTCGGCGATTTTTTTAATCCACAACATTCAATGTAGAGCGTTTTCATAGGGCCCTGGGTGCTGTTCAGTAACACCAGGAAATGTTTACCAAAAAAAAAAAGAACTCATTTCCCAAAGGAGAGAGTCGATATGGCTGCCGTGCTATCGAAGAAGGCTCGACTCTTCAAATTTAATTCAACGGTGTTTTGAAATGACCATTAACATAAGTTTTGTAAAATGAGTTAACCACTGTCATTTTGATATCGTATGAAATATTTCCATCATCGCACGGTTCACAGACAAATTATATTAATTACATACTGATGCGACTCAAGATAACAATGTCGCCCGAATGCGGGAAAACCATTCCGGTGTTCGGCTATAAACCGGAGTATTGAAACCTTTTCCAACGCAGGAGTGTGTGCAAAAGCATGCAAAGCATAGTGTTATCACAACAGAATTACGTGTTACCTTGAAAGTCGAGAATATAGCAACAAGAAAGAGTTTTTTCGCAGATCTTCCATGTCAGTCTGTACCAACGATTCAGCTGCGTTCTGAGAATCGAGTCAACTTTCCGAGAGACTCCTTCGTCACGCTCTGTTACGTCATTTGCCCATGGGAAATGTGCTTGGCAACGATATTCGATATGATTTAGCCCTGGCCTTTTAGCCCTTAATTAAGCTTAAAAATTTATTTGTTCAGCCAATAAATAGTAAAAGTGCTGTTTGAACCTTTTTTGATAGCATATATCTCACTTGTCGAGCATGACATGTCGTTGATCGCCGAAAGTCCTTTGAAGTTTGCCGGGCTTCATAAGTATTCCTTTCTAAACTATACATCATGCGAAATCTTAAAACGCGAAGATCTAACTCTTAACAAAAATAACAATGTCGTACACGAATGTACGGTGCCTAGCATTTCTGGGGTTTACAAGTTTACTTTTCTGTCAAACTGCATGCAAAAGTTTCGCATGGGATATTGTAATTATACAACACGCCTGTGTCTGCTCATCGTTTTTTTTTTTTGGAAGGTTTAAAAAATGTTTTTGTTACACTCTGTGACTCACTACGAAAGATCTCCTACCTTATTCCACTTTCAGATGCTCGTAACTATAGCTCCTGCTTTTTTACAACTAGGAAAACGGCCCCTTCTACCTGCACGGGCCGTGTTTATATGGCTACGAAAATATCATCGAAGATTCTTGAAGTGTTTTATTATCTCTTTCCTAGAAAGCAAATTCATTTGCATGACAACAGCAATTTGAATATGAAATGTGACAGTCGTATGAAATAACAAACCCTTAAACATCAGGCCCTTGCAGACACTGAAATTAATTTTACGATTAGTTATAACTATACTGACAAAATTCTCGAACCTGATTGGTTACCAGAACTCCCTATTTTTAACCAAATTCAGGAGCTTAATTGACCAGATAAGGAGTTCAATAACAAAGTATCCAGTAACAAGCGCTGTTTATTTAGTTCCTCTCAGTGACTCAGTATTCCTATTTATTGAAAAAAAAACCGTTCAGATAAATCGTAAACAGTCTAAACAGGCTTCGCTTTGTCGGAATCTTTCTCTTCATTTTGTTTGAAGTTATGATCGATGAATTGTTAACAGGAATTCGTGTCATCCAATTCTGTCTGTAATCCTACTTGTGTTTATTAAAGCAAATCAGACTGTCTCCCGCTTTTTGTTAATCATTCGTATGATTATAGTTTACAGTCCGAATTGGACTTCACTCCGGTTCATATCACCATAACAAACTGTTTCCACTTCTCAATAAAGAGATTTCAGTTTCTGAACTTCATTGTTTGAGATACAAGGCATCTATCATTCTGACCAACATCCAACTGAGTAATATTTATCTCTTCCATTATGCGCTCGAGATTCAGTCTACGAAGTAATAGTTCAGTAATGAGATGGTTTTAGTAGAATTAACAAAGTGTCTTTCAAGTAATCATTTTTAATTCCTCCTGAACATTTCGGTCTTGTTAAACATCACTCTTTAGCAGAAACGCTTGCTCATAGCTAGTGGCTTGAATTGAGAATCTTTTCTAATGTTGATCCGATCCAAGATTCTACAGCTGCTATAAACGCACAAAGACAAAAATCACCTTCAAAAATACAACTGCAGTAAACAATACTTACTTTTGCCATTGAGAATTTACTGAGTAAACAGTATTTCGCAGTTTCTCGATCACCGCCGCGTTCGAAGACTTAACACGTTTTTCACAATCAGAATGAAGGTTTAAAGCTGAAGACATCTTTTCTCCACTACTCCGGCCGTATTTCATTTGAATTGCTTCTTAACGAAGGGTATATTAAGACAGAATGTGAAGCTTGCGAAAAATGTCAGTAAGGGAAGCTTTTTCTAGTAGCTATATCCTGTATTTTGGATTAAGTTTATTCCTAAAGGCTGACTTAATTCCTTCGTTGAATTAGATATTTTGAAATGTTCATATAGCCACGAATTACATTTCAATGTAGAAGACTTCCGATCACCTGGCGAAGAATGACTACTTCAAGACATTTCTACCCTTTACATACAAAACATATTTGTAAGATGGCCCGCATTTGGAACATGGCAAATAGCGGTAAAGTATAAAACTTTTTGAATTCCTTTGTTTCACCATTCACCTGTTTGCATTGTAATTTTAAGACTCGGTTAATACGTCGAGGCTTATAAATTGGAATGTAAAACTGTTCGCTAATTTCTCGCAGTGAAAATTGTATTCACCTCGTCCTAAACAGAATTCACTGTACTCTTTTATTCAATGGCACAGCTGTAGTAGTTCAATACTTGGTGTTTCTTGACCATTAAAACAGACCACGAATTCTAACTTTTCAAAGAGAAATCATCTTAACAAATGATTACCTGGCAAAAAATATGACCGCGGTATTTCAAATTATTACATGTCATTTCTTTAGTTCTATAGTGTTTTTCAAAAGAAGAAAATACTATGCTTCTGGCAAAATGGTAATTTTCTTTAACTTTCGAGGTCAGAGAAACAGCAAGACCCTTAGACCTGTCTCAGCAGCAAAACACTGATTTATAATTTCTCTTTTGGCTGTTTGTGCTTGCCTTGCCTGGAAAGTTCGAAGGGTACATAAAATTCTAGCTGGGAATAAAAATTAGGCTCGGCGTGATCACTCAAGAGCGTTTCAGAAAACATTTTAGCGATCATTCACCGCCACTAAAAGCTGTGCTTTTTAGTCGATCTTTAGCAATGACTCCCTCCCTTTGAAACTTTCACCAACTCTTTGAACTAAGAGCTTGCTGAAACTGACTGCGATCGGCCGATCGAGCAACTTGTTTAAATGCACTTCTTCGGTTAAAAAGTTATAGTTTCTTAGGCTCAGTTACTGAATGGCTGGTATACAGAAATATTTCCTGTCATCAATTGACTCTGCCACGTTCGTCCATGGCAAATTAGGAGAAGATAACTCCGTCCATTTTGCAGAACATTTCGTTGTTACAGTCTATCAATCGTTTCGATCACTGTCGAACATGCATAAATTTATCACGAGCACCATAACAGTTCTTGTAAAACTGTTATTCGGTAAGAAGAAGCTGAGGAGGGTGAACGGATGACTTGATGAATGACTTTGTGAATGGCTTCATAAATTGACCTAAGTAAAGCATTATTATAAAGGCTTGTTTATCTACAGTTTTAATATATCGTGTACCTACTCGGTCGTGCCAAACCCTAATCATTATGAGACGTACCTGCATGATACTAAGTGACTCTGAAACTAGTGTCATCGTTCGGCGATATCATGTTTAAATTTCATTCCGAATACTGTTACTTTTAGACGCTTTATCACGGTGCCAACGAAACTTCCTGTTTAAAATAATATTACGACTCATTTCAAATAATTTAGCTAACAAAGCGTTTAATAACGATTAGATGATCGAATAAAACTAATTAGTGACCGTCGCATTACCCGGCTTGGTAATAGGAGGGTTGTGATATTATAGTTCGCACTTTGTGATCGAATTTAATTTGTTCTCGCGTTCAGACTAAATCGTTACCCCGACAACTGAGCGAATGCCGATATTAAAAAAGCTACTTTGCTTTTTCCCTTGCCCAAACAATCATACAAACCGATAGAACATAACAATATAACATTCTGAAGATTTTCTTATCTTGCACTTAGTTTCAAACCGCTTCTGAGTAAGTGTTCTCTTTTCACCAAACAGTGCGAAGTGACAGCACAAATAGGAATCAACAGATCCCTTTCCAAGAATTGCCAATGATTCTAGGAATTGCTTTTGTAGCCTCCACAAATATCTTTCCGAGAAACCAAGATTCTTATTACATGATAACGCCGCGTGACGTAAGTATTTGTTTTTGTCTTTTTTACCATATCCCGTATGTACTATGGCGAGTAGAGTCGCTTATCATCCGGGATAAAGTGGCGCGTCGTTTAAAACAGAGTGGCTGCGGCCTCACGAATTGAAAATGATTTTGCTTGTGTATTTGGTTTGGCGGAGGCAGAGGGGTAAGATAGGTTTGTACAGCGGATTTGGGCAAAAAGGTTTTCATGACAATTAATTTTACTATTAGTCATAACCATACTGACAAAATTCTCGAATCTGATTGGTTACCAGAACGCTCTATTTTCAACCAAATTCAGGAGCTTGACCAGATAAGGAGTCCAATAACAAAGTATCCAATAACAAGCGCTGTTTATTTAGTTCCTTCCGGTGACGCAGTACTCCTATTTATTGAAAAAAAAAAAAACGTTCAGATAAATCGTAAACAGTCTAAACAGTCTTCGCTTTGTCGGAATGTTTCCCTTGATTTTGTTTGAAGTTGTGATTGATGAATTGCTAACAGGAATTCTTGTCATCCAATTCTGTCTGTAATCCTACTTGTGATTAAACAGATCAGACTTCCGCTTTTTGTTAATCATTCGTATGATTATAGTTTACAGTCCGAATTGGACTTCACTCCGATTCATATCACGATAACGAACTGTTTCCACTTCTCAATAAAGAGATTTCTGAACTTCATTGTTTGAGTTACAAGAAATCTATCATTCTGACCAACATCCAACTGAGTAATATTTATCTCTTCCATTATGCGCTCGAGATTTCTACGAAGTAATAGTTCAGTGATGAGATGGTTTTAGAAGAATTTAATAAAGTGTCTTTCAAGTAATCAATTTTAATTCTTCCTCTACATTTCGGTCTTGTTAAATATCACTCTTTAGCAGAAACGCTTGCCCATAGCTAGTGGCTTGAATTGAGAATCTTTTCTAATGTTGATCCGATCCAAGATTCTACTGCTGCTATAAACTGACAAAGGCAAAAATCACCTTCAAAAATACAACTGCAGTAAACAATACTTACTTTTGCCATTGAGAATTTACTGAGTAAACAGTATTTCGCAGTTTCGCGATCACCGCGGTGTTCGAAGACTTAACATGCTTATACATAATCAGAATGAAGGTTCAACGCTGAAGACATCTTTTCTCCACTACTCCGGCCGTATTTCATTTGAATTGCTTCTTAACGAAGGGTATATTAAGACAGCATGTGAAGCTTACAAAAAAAGTCTGTAAGGGGAAGCTTTTTCTTGTAGCTACATCCTGTATTTTGTACTAAGTTTATTCCTAAAGGCTGACTTTATTCCTTCGTTAAATTATATATTTCGACATGTTCATACAATTACGAATTACGTTTCAATGTAGAAGACTTCAGCGCATCTGGCGAAGAAGGACTAGCTCAAGACATTTCTACCTTTTACATGTAAAACATAATTGTATGATGGCCCGCATTTAGAACATTGCAAATGGCAGTAAAGTATAAAACTTTCTGAATTCCTTTGTTTTACCATTCACCTGATTGTATTGTACTTTTGAGACTCCAGTGAAGTCGAATATAGCTAGTTCGGCGTTTCCAACACGCTCGGTTAATAGTTTGAGGCTTATAAATTCCAACGTAAAACTGTTGGCTAATTTCTCGGAGTGAAAATTGTGTTCACCTCGTCCTAAACAGAATTCACTGCACCCTTTTATTCAATGGCACAGCTGTAGTAGTTCAATACTTGGCGTTTCTTAACCATTAAAACGGACCACAAATTCTAACTTTTCAAAGAGAAATCATATTAACGAATGATGGAATACCTGGCAAAAAATATGACCTCGGTGTCTAGTAATGGATTTCAATATTACTTGGCATTTCTTTAGTTCTATAGTTGTTTGAAAGGAAGAAAATACTTGGCTATTGGCAAATGGTAATTTTCTTTAACTTTCGCGGTCACAGAAACAGCGAGACCCTCAGACTTGTCTCAGCAGCAAAACACTGGTTTATAATTTCTCTTTCGGCTGTTCGTGCTTGCCTTGTCTGGAAAGTTCGAAGGGTACATAAAATTCAAGCCGGGAATAAAAATGAGGCTCCGCGTGGTCATTTAAGAGCGTTTCAGAAAACATTTTAGCGATCATTCACCACTACTTAAACTGAGCTGTGTTTTTTAATCGATCTTTAGCAACGGTTCCCTCCATTTTGAAACTTTCACCGGCTCTTTAAACCAAGAGGTTGCTGAAACTGACTGCGATCGGCCGATCGAGCAACTTGTTCAAAGCATTTCTTCGGTTAAAAAATTATAGTTTCTTAGGCTCAGTTACTTAATGGCTGGTATATAGAAATATTTCCTGTCATCAACTGACTCTGCCACGTTCGTCCATGGCAAATTAGGAGAAGATAACTCCGTCCATTTTGCAGAACGTGTCGCTGTCGCAGTTTGTCAATCGTTTCAATTACTGTCGAACATACATAAAATTATCACGAACACCGTGACTATTGATGTGAAGTAAATTTGAAATAATTCATACTTGAACTGCGGTAGTAGATGAAAGTGAAGAATGATCATCGCAGTAAATTTTAGCAATTGGAAAATTTACTGCGATGATCATTCTTCACCGCTTTCACCGTGACTATTCTTGTAAAACTGTTATTCGGTAAGAAGAAAATGAGAAGGGTGAGCGAATGACTTGATGAATGATCAATGGCTTCATAAACTGACCTAAGTAAGGCGTTATTTTAAAGGCTTGTTTATCTACAGTTTTAATATATCGTGTACCTACTCGGTCGTACCAAACCCTAATCACTATAAGACGTATCTGCATGATACTAAATGACTCTGAAACTGTCCTATTGCCAAGCCGGATAATCTGACGGTCACTAGTTAGTGTCATTCGATCATCTAATTCTTAAACGCTTTCTAAGCTAAATTATTTGAAATGAGTTGTAATATTACTTTGAACGGGAATTTTCCTTGGCACCCTGATAAAGCGTCTAAAATTAACAGTATTCCGAAAGAAATTTAAATATCGCCGAAGGATGACACTAGTAATTAAATATTACATACTGGTTGTGATATTATAGTGCGCACGTTGTGATGGAATTTAATTTGTTCTCGCGTTCAGAGTAAATCGTTACACCGACAACTGAGCGAATGCCGATATTAAAAAAGCCACTTTGATTTTTCCCTTGCTGAAACAATCATACAAACCGATAGAGCATAACAATACAACATTCTGAAAGATTTTCTTACCATGTTCTTAGTTTCACACCACTTCTGAGTGAGTATTCTCTTTTTACCAAACAGTGCGAAGTGACAGCACAAATAGGAATCAGCAGATCCCTTTCCAAGAATTGCCAATGATTCTAGGAATTGCTTTTGTAGTTTCCAAAAATATCTTTCCGAGAAACCAAGATTCTTATCACATGATAACATGCGTGACGTAGTTGTTTGTTTTTGGTTTTTTACCATATCCCGTATGTAAGATGGCGAGTAGAGCCGCTTGTCATCCGGGATAAAGTGGCGCGTCGTTTTAAAAAAAGTGGCTGCGGTCTCATGAATTAAAAATGATTTTGCTTGTGTATTTGATTTGGCGGAGGCGGAGGGGTAAGATAGGTTTGAGCAGCGGATTTGGGCAAAAACGTTTTCATGATAATTAATTTTACTATTATTTAATCATAACTATACTGACAAAATTCTCGAATCTGATTGGTTACCAGAATGTTCTATTTTCAACCACATTCAGGAGCTTGCACCCAGATAAGGAGTCCAATAACAAGCGCTGTTTATTTAGTTCCTCGCGGTGATTCAGTACTCCTCTATATTGAAAAAACCGTTCAGATAAATCGTAAACAGTCTTAACAGCCTTCGCTTTGTCGGAATATTGTGGAAGTTGTGATTGATGAATTGTTGACAGGAATTCGTGTCGTTCATTGAATTCTGTCTGTAATCCTACTTGTGATTAACCAAATCGGACTCCCGCTTTTTTTAATCAATCGTATGATTATAGTTTACAGTCCGAATTGGACTTCACTCGGATTCATATCACGATAACGAACTGTTTCCACTTCTCAATAAAGAGATTTCTGAACTTCATTGTTTGAGTTACAAGACATCTATCATTCTGACCAACATCCAACTGAGTAATATTTATCTCTTTCGGTATTCGCTCTAGATTTCTACGAAGTAATAGTTCAGTAATGAGATGGGTTAACTTTAGTAGAAGTTAAGTGTCTTTCAAGTAATCATTTTTAATTCCTCCTCTACATTTCGGAATTGTTAAACATCACTCTTTAGCACAGACGCTTGCTCATAGCAAGTGGTTTGAACTGAGAATATTTCCTAATTTTGATCTGATCCAAGATTCTACTGCTGTTATAAACTCACAAGGGCAAACATCACCTTCAAAAATGCAACTGCAGTAGGCAATACTAATTTTTGCCATTGAGCATTTACTGAGTATAAACAGTATTTCGCAGTTTCTCGATCACCGTCGTGTTCGAAGACTTAACATGCTTATACATAATCAGGAATGAAGGTTCAGGGCTGAAGACATCTTTTCTCCACAGCGCCGGTCGTATTTCATTTGGATTGCTTCTTAACGAAGGGTATAATAAGACAGAATATGAAACTTGCAAAAAAAGTCAGTAAGGGAAGCTTTTTCTAGTAGCTATATCCTGTATTTTGTACTAAGTTTATTCCTAAAGGCTGACTTTATTCCTTCGTTAAATTAGATATTTCGATATGTTCATATAGTCACGAATTACATTTCAATGTAGAATACTTCAGGTCACCTGGCGAAGAAGGACTACTTCAAGACATTTCTACCTTTCACATGCAAAGCATATTTGCAAGATGGCCCGCATTTAGAACATGGCAAATAACAGTAAAGTATAGAACTTTTTTAATTCCTTTGTTTCACCATTTACCTGACTCGGTTAATACGTCGAGGCTTATAAATTGTAATGTAAAACTGTTCGCTAATTTCTCGCAGTGAAAATTGTATTCACCTCGTCCTAAACAGAATTCACTGCACTTTTTTATTCAGTGGCACAGCTGTAGTAGTTCAATACTTGGTGTTTCTTGACCATTAAAACAGACCACGAATTCTAACTTTTCAAAGAGAAATCATCTTAACAAATGATTACCTGGCAAAAAATATGACCGCGGTATTTCAAATTATTACATGGCATTTCTTTAGTTCTATAGTTTTTTCAAAAGAAGAAAATACTAGGCTACTGGCAAAATGGAAGTTTTCTTTCACTTTGGAGAGAGAAACAGCGAGACCCTTAGACCTGTCTCAGCAGCAAAACACTGATTTATAATTTCTCTTTCGGCTGCCGGTTTGCGCTTGCCTTCGAAGTTCGAAGAGCACATAAAATTCTAGCCGGGAATAAAAATCAGGCTCAGCGTGATCATTCAAGAACGTTTCAGAAAACATTTTAGCGATCATTCACCGCCACTAAAAGCTGTGCTTTTTAGTCGATCTTTAGCAATGGCTCCCTCCCTTTGAAACTTTCACCAACTCTTTGAACTAAGAGCTTTCTGAAACTGACTGCGATCGGCCGATCGAGCTACTTGTTCAAATGCACCTTTTCGGTTAAAAGATTATAGTTTCTTAGGCTCAGTTACTGAATGGCTGGTATACAGAAATATTTCCTGTCATCAATTCCACGTTCGTCCATGACAAATTAGGAGAAGATAACTCCGTCCATTTTGCAGAACTTGTCGTTGTTACAGTCTATCAATCGTTTCGATCACTGTCGAACATACATAAATTTATCACGAACACCATGACTGTTCTTGTAAAACTGTTATTCGGTAAGAAAAAGCTGAGAGGGTGAACGGATGACTTGATGAATGACTTTGTGAATGGCTTCATGAATTGACCTATGCAAGGCATTATTTTAAAGGCTTGTTTATCTACAGTTTTAACATATCGTGTACCTACTCGGTCGTACCAAACCCTAATCATTATAGGACGTATCTACGTGATACTAAATTGATGACTAGTGTCATCCTTCGGCGATAATTAAATTTTACTCCGAATACTGTTAATTTTAGACGCTTTATCAGGGTGCCAACGAAAATTCCTGTTCAAAATAATATTACAACTCATTTCAAATAATTTAGCTTAGAAAGCGTTTAAGAATTAGATGATCGAATGACACTAACTAGTGACCGTCAGATTATCCGGCTTGGCAATACGAGCATTGTGATGGAATCGTGATGGAATCGTGATGGAATTTAATTTGTTCTCGCGTTCAGACTAAATCGTTACCCCGACAACTGAGCGAATGCCGATATTAAAAAAGCTACTTTGCTTTTTCCCTTCCTCAAACAATCATACAAACCGATAGAACATAACAATGTAACATTCAGAAAGATTTTCTTACCTTGTACTTAGTTTCACACCGCTTCTGAGTGAGTATTCTCTTTTTACCAAACTGCGGAGTGACAGCACAAATAGGAATCAACAGATCCCTTTCCAAGAATCGTCAATGATTCTAGGAAACGCTTTTGTAGTTTCCAAAAATATTTTTCCGAGAAAACAAGATTATTATCACATGATAACGATGCGTGACGTAAGTATTTGTTTTTCTTTTTTGTTTTTGACCACATCCCGTATGTAAGATGGCGAGTAGAGCAGCTTGTCAGTGGCGCGTCGTTTAAAAAAAGTGGCCGCGGTGTCATGCATTGAAAATGATTTTGCCTGTGTATTTGGTTTGGCGTAGGCGGAGGGGGAAAATAGGTTTGTGCAGCGGATTTGGGTAAAAATGTTTTCATGACCACATATTCAACCAATATTAATCTGCACGGATTTGAATTCTTTTTTTTTTTTTTCTTTTTTTTTTTTTTGTGCAAACTAACGTAGAATAGGTATATTGATATATTTGGAGCACTTTGGATTAGTAACTATTGTCGAGGGTTAACCCATAATAGGGAACGTTCACCAAAAAATTTGTACAATCTAAAAGTCTAAAAATCTAAAAATACAATATTTCATAATACTAATGGATAAAAACTCTCGTTATGTTGTTGGGAGGGGAATCAGAGGTTTTAAAACCTTCCTGTGATCTCCAAAAATACTCTAGATTGTCGGATTTTCCGGCCTAGAAATTGCACCTGAGTTTCGTAGGCCAACTCTTTTCCATGACCGCTTAAGACCGAGACTGAGTGAATCGAGTCACACTGAGAGGAGAGAGAGCCCTAGAGCTTCTTGCATTGTAGGTTCAAAACTTTGTATCGGAAACAAATGGATCAAATGCATAATTTGGCATTTTTGCTCCATCTGGGCCTTTCTTCTACCTGCCACCCGCCCCATCACGTCTAGGAAACTGTTTTTTTTAGAAATCAAGCAAGAATGTCAAATAAACGCAAATTGGTTTTATTTTTGCTTCGTTTTTCTAACAAACGAGCCTTGCATATGGCCTGTTTCACTGTGTGCTACAGAGATTTTAACTAAATTTATTTCATTATATTTGTTTCTGGCATCGTTAAATTCAACTGAACGTTTATAATTCAGACTTATTCGACAAGAGAAACACAACCCTTTTAGACCAGGCTTCTCTAGGGAAAAATGAATTAAGCTTTCGAAGTTGTGTGCTTTGTATTGCAGCCTAAACAAGTTCATTGTTTTAAAAATAGCTCGAGCTTATTTAGCTTGGAAACATCAAAACCGCCGAAAACTCTTTGGCATTGTGTTTTAACTAAACCGCTGTAAAAAGACTACAACATCACTTAGAAACACAATAAGAGACGTAGACTAACGGTACACGTCTCCAAACATTTGCTAGTATAAAACTATTTTTTACTTGAAAATTGCCATTGAAAATTAGAACATATTTGTTTATTTATACCATTAACCTAAAGGTGTATCTCTCTTTACCTTGTAACTATCTCTACTGATTCCTCTGTTTGACAGGCATGTATTCAAGCTTATTTTGAGTAATTACAGCAGTTCTATAATCTTGCATTTACATTTTACTTCAGGTATTCTGAAGTATGAATTACTTCGTATATTCTACTGAAAATTATCTACGTAGCAAGCTGTATCTATAACGAGTAAATAGGAATTAGGTTCGTGTTTGAAAGTAGGAAGAACTTTGGTAACTGTGAAATTACGCGCCTATGTTTATTCCTGACTCACAAATTAGAATATAATCGAGCTATTGGGTCAAGAATCCTAAAGGCTCATGTTTTTACATAGTCTGTGAGTCAAAGGCAAGCCTAGGACACGTTCAAAACTATGCCCTCGATCTTACTGGTCAACAAGTTTAACTTTGCTAAAAAAAGGTAAATACGAAATGCAACGGCTGACAGGCAATGGTATTTTATGTTGCCGGCCACTGTCAATATGGAAGCGCCCGCCTATTTGCCTGCATTGACGCAACTTCTGTTAGAGGCAAGATTTCTTTGCCTTCTTAAACGGTATAAAATAACTCAAACTAAGCTAATATCGTTTCTCTGAGAAAACAAACAAACAAACAAACAAACAAGCAACTTCTATGTTCACCAAATAAGAATAAAATATTGCAATGCTCACTATAGTCATGCTTTTGCTCGTGCTTTTGCTCTCGAAAATTTTTACGGATTTGAGAAGTAAAAAAAAATATGCATTTACTGGAACCTTAAACTCCACGCTAGAGAACATGCACGGGTTTGAAATTTTTTTCTCATCAGAACGTGGATCACCGTACATGTATTACTTGACTTTTTTAAAACTGAATTGTTCGATTTAGTTTAGATCCACTGATTAACACATGCGTAGGAACATCGGCAGCAGCATCTGAAATGTATCCTTGAATATTCTCAGCTAGTCCAAACACTTGCCACACCCTGTCAGATCAATGCAAATAAGATCATGCATTAGTTTTTATTTTTACCTTTACACGTTATTGTACGATCCATTGCATAATAAGAATTTTCACGACTACCCATTCAAATGGTCAAAATTTTGCTTCGCGACCATGTAGGGATCCATATACTTCGTTTCTATTGTGACACTGCTTGTCTGTAGAGGAAATTCAGCTCCTTCCCATTTCACAACTGAGTTGCCAGGAAAAATGAAGGTAAAATGTAACCCTTTTTTTAAACTAGGAGATATCAGGAAACCCGAATGTGCAATGAAAACGCAAATTTCTAAAACTGGGTTGTCTCGCTTTGGAGATAATAACCGATCACAATTCAGTTTTGGTCATGTCACGTGACGTTTAACGTGTAATTATAACGCCTGATATTGAAAGAAATAGTCTACCGGGTTAATGAAAGGTTTCCTTTTTAAGTAAAATGTCACTTATCTATTCATTAATTTCATTTAGCATCTACCTTAGGGTATCCTGTCTTTGACTCGCATCAAAATATTCTCTGAAAGCTGTAGGGCCTGCTCAGCCATCTGGGCCGAGTAAACTTCGTTTGGGATCTTGGGGAAGGACACCTGATCTGGATAACGCATGCGCGCGGAACTAAGAACAAGTCTCTCTAGACTACATGCTAAGTCGGTTAATTGGGAGTCATTTAAACCATCGCAGTTCTGATCCAAGTTGTGGACACTAGTCTTGTCAGCATCTATTGTGTATTGAGCCGCCTTTAGTGCCTTCTCTGCTGCCTATAGGAGAACAAATCCATACAAAGTATTCAACGGAGGCACTGGTTACCAATTCTATTCACGGAGATGTTAGCTGTACTTGAACATATAATAAACAATGTTTTGTAAAGGCGGTTGAAGAGAGAACACTTTCGCACATTCATTCTTTTTTTTTTCTAACACGATAACTGCCTGGCTAATACTTCAAGTAAGAATTGATTCATTTCGCGGTCTTTTATTCTCGATCCAACTTGTTGCCTTTCAGTGGTATATTTCTTTTGTACATGAAAGTAACAAAGATTGATCAAATGGCAAGCAAAGTACATATCAATTATTTTAAAAAAAAACTTAAGAATGGGAAATTCCGAAGTTGAGTTTTTATAGCCTTATGAATATCATTGCGGGTCTCTTAAATAAGTCTAAAATGATCTTTACCGGCAAATTAACCAAACAAAGCCTTTCTTACCTGATGGCATTTAAAGCATACCCACTCAAAAGAAGGCCTTCTGGAATCAATTTCATTTGTACCGGCTGCAAGGTCAGCTTCAGCCTGTCTGAACCAACGCTTAGCCTCTTCAGGCTGCGGATTTCTAAGGCAGAACCTTGGAGGAATTTGACGTGATGACGATTCCAAGGAAACGTCCAAATTAGCGAGTCTTTCTTTGTACTCCTCACGCCGCGTGCCATGCTCTATTGCACGTGTTACCCAAGCATCAATATATTCGTCGTAAGAGCCACCCAGTTGCGAGATTGTATTCTTGATGTGCTCAAACGCCTCTGAGCAGAATTCTTCATCTCCCAAGTTCTTCTCTGGGTGCCAACGTAGAATTAGCCGCTTCACGATTTGTCGTTTTTGTTCTTCTGGTAGTCTCCATGCATCCTCCAGTTGCTCTGAAATCTCTCCAAAAATCGCCTCTTTGTTTCTGTTTCTGGGGCGTTCTTTCTCCCTTTCAGATATATCTTGTATACGGTGGAATTTGTACAAGACGGCAGCATTGACCTCAATCGGTTCTTTGTCGTATCCAATGTTGATTTGGTACATCTTTGTCAAGAGGATAGCATCTTCATCCATCACTTCGACCTCCTTGATAATCACAGCGTAGATGTACGTAGCGACCCCTTCCTCGAGTTGGAGACTCGGGTCATGTAGCTGATAACCCACATATTCCCCAGGTTCAAATTCCAAAAAGGCGTCATTCAGCAGATGATGCTCCTCGATTGGAATAAAGCCACCTGGCTCTGCATAAATGCCCATATCTGTTCCATCATAGGTGTCATCTCGTCGAATGCGCCTCCTATCCAGTAGAGGCCATATGTCACCAAGCGGACAATGCAACATCTCAGGAATTAGTACCATTTTCTTTCCCAGAAGCTCACCATAAATCTCTTCAATTACCTGGGCTATCAAGGAGGCAGCGTTGCTCATTCCTGTTACAGAATTCAAATACACCTTCAACTTTTCCTTGCCAGACACCACAACTTTCTCTTGAAAGAATGGTACATCTTCCTCACTTCCGGAAATGAGTTGACCGTTGTGAAAGAGTGAGGTTTTAAGGCTTTCTACGGCACAAAGCTCTATGTTTCGAAGACCATATTCAATATCAGCGGCTATTCCTTCATCAAATTGCTTCTTCTGCGAGTCAACGTGTCGAACAATTCTGATAATGCCCTGTACAAATTGAGCAGACAAAAGCCTCGTCGTCAATGCACTGACAGCCCCACTTGTCACTATTGCACCGTCGGTGAGTTTTTCTTTTACCACAGAGGACAGCATCACTGGTTGTAAAGGTGTAGGCAATTTCATCATTAGCTCTTCGTAGTTTGTCATGGCAGATTTTGGTCTGGCATCCAGCAGGCTAAGCTCAAGCACAAAACGTATGTTGAGCCTCGCGATCCTTGGTCCGTAAGCAGGTACATCATCGAAAACCAGCTCGGTGGACTTGTGCAAAGTCATAGGGATTTTTTTCAGAGGCTTATCAGAGGAGCGCGTTTCTGGAAACTTTGGTGGTAGGTACAGATATTCAGGAAACGTCGCTGGTAAGTACAGATTACATACTGCTGACGCTTCAACAGGATCGTCTTGAAGCCTTGCAAAGAAACCTTTCACTGCCTTGGAACACATTCTTATTTCATTTTGGTGCAATTTGTCATCCCGGCTACTTTCCTGCAACATCTCCAAAACCATGGCATAATGGGTAGCTCGAACAGCCTTGGAACAGCCCAGGTACTCAAACAATCGCTGAAACTTGCCAAATTCGGGGGGAATTTTGTATAGATATGGCTTAATCTCAAGACTTTCGTACAACTCAAGGACTGCCTGACTGGGCAGAATGAACCTCTTTCCTTCTTCAACTAAAATGCATGGAGTAGTTTCGAGGAGCCTTTTCGCTTCATATCCTGTGGTCGCGTTGACCTGCAGGAAGGCGTAAATACTTTCCATGACCGCCATTACCGCGGAGCGTTCTTCAAGTGAAGCAGTTTGTATCTTCCTTTTACGTTCAAAATGGATGCAAATGTTTTCGCAATGACTAACTACAAGATTTACCGATGGCTTCTTCACAATTTGGAGCTGGGCGAGAAAAGAATTGCAGTACTGCTCGATGTTGACACCATGAGGACGATCAAATTCGTATTGACGAGACCTTGGATCTGCCCACCCTGGAAGCAAGTGTGCTTTCGTCCATACGATGTCTTCGTAATCCTTGAAAACTGCCCCTTTGAATGCAATGAAGGGAACTTCGCCATCCATTGTTGCGCCTAAAGCTCGACAGACTGTTAGCAGTGGTTCTGTAACAGGGTCTGCAGCTACGAAGGGAATATCACAGACCATTTGTAAAAGACCTTCACCCACTACATTGGGTCGAGAGATTAGGTGATCCACCAGAATACGTGACCTCGTGAATGTATTCTTATTTCGCTTTGTGGCAGCTTCGTGTGCAACTTCTGTAGCAAATCTCTGAAAATCATCTTTAGAAACATTCTGCACCAGGCCTATCATTTCCAAAAAGGGCAACCATTCTTCTGAAGCGAAAGGGTCTGGTGGAAACTCGTCCTCTGTTAGCATGGACTTGAAAACAGGAATTCGGGGATCACAGAAACTCGACGCAGTCATCAACGTGCCGTCCTTGTTTGGAATGAACTTCACTGTTTTCAAATAATCTAACAGCTTTTGCCTCCCGATTTCTCTTTCATTTTTCTGTTTTGAACTTCCTGAATAATGAAATTGGCAAATATATCTGATATGAGCCAATGTTCCTTCTTCACTGAAATACGGAAAACATTTGAAAACAAACTCGAGATACGCTTCAACAGGAGAGACACTTTCAACGTCCAAGAATTCATAAAGATCTGACAGGCTTGAGTTGGATTTCAAAAACAAACAGTCAAGAACTGATTCCACAACATCCATCTCTTCTTCGGGTAATTCATCAGGTATAATACACGATTTTCTCTCCTCGAGTTTTGCAAGACCACCTCTTGCTGTGGGGTAAAATGGCAGCTTCCTCAAGATTTCTTTGTCAACATCTGTGAGACTTTGCACGTTCCGGTTAAAGTACTCTAGGACAACTGTTGCATGTGAGGGCTGTAATTTCCCCTCAAGGGAAAGAGGATCCGTTTCTAGAGCCTGTTTGAGTGCTGTAAGAAGGGACTTTGGTGTCTTGAGAGAGGCTACGAGATTACGTACGAACTGGTACGAATCTGGTTTGGTGTAAGGTGTGGTAAGCAAGTATATTGTTGTAATTACTACTGAATTAACCTTTGGTAAGCCCAAAGATCCTACAATAGTAGCCAGATTCCGATCTGAGATACCACAGTCAGAAAAGTCAAGAACAGTTTCAGCCATACAAAGCGGCACCAAGAAATGATCTGTCAATATTCGTTTGTTCACAACAGTCTTTGAAGAAAAAGATGTGGAGGATCTTTCCACGTGGATCGTTTTCGTTGCGGGAAGAAGGCACCATTTAGATAGTGGCGAAAGCAGCGTACGAATGAATTCTTCTTTACAGTCCTCAGTTATCTCTGCTTTAGTCATTGCATCGTTGACAAACTCTTGCAAGAAGCTCCAAACCCTATAGATCCACTGGTGATTAGGCAAGGTGGCAGATGGGTCATCTGGGCACCATTTCACATAGTGATCTTCGCTTATGTAGCTGTACGGTAGGGTTTGGTGTAACAACGAAGCGAACATTTGTACATCCAAAGGTCGAAAAACGGGGTACTTTACGCATTCGGGGCTGCTAAAAATGTCGCTACGGACTTCTCTGTGAACAAAAATGGACGGGGAACATGGAAAAATATTTTGGTAGCGACTCAGACATCGGGGATTACTTTCGCTAAAAGCATTCAAGTTGTTGTCCTCAGTAAGAAGCAGTGGAAGTCCAGAGAGACTCTTCAAAAAATGGTCGTCGTCTTTGCAGTACTTGAGGACACGGATCACTCCTTGTTCGTTTTTGAATGGTGTCTTGTTCACAGGGCATGGAATCTTCCCAACATTGCAAAGCGGATCAGGATCACCAAACGATTTGTAGAAATCCATAACTGCAGTGGGTGAAACACAAACCACCTCCACTTCTGCCTTCTTGAGTGACTCGAAAGTGGTCATTGAAAATGCGACAAGTTTTAAACCAGTCTCGAGCAAGGTTTCTTCAAATTTGGACTTCCGCCTGATTCTTCCTTCTTCTCTTTTTATTCTTTTTTCTTTCTCTTCTTTGCTTTCAAGGCCACATTTTCGGGGTGTGGCAGCAAAACAGCCTTTTATTTCGAGATTGTTGAAGTAGATTTTATCTTTTCCGGTACCTGACAGTGGAAACCACTCTACCTGGACTCTCTCAGAACCGTACGATTCCTCACGGCGGCAGCTAGAATTCTCTTCCGCTTTCCTCACTAATGGGATCAAGCGCATCTTCTTTTTGCTCATCATTTGGTAGACTGCCTCAACCAATGTCTTCCAGTACGTATCCTCTATGGGTAACCTTGGAAAGAGCTCCTCATATGTACTTAACTTTCGTAAAGTCGTACTTCTGCAGTTACTGCGAGATTCAGTACGAGATTCAGCACGATCCTGAACGATAGGCAAATGGAGGAAAACGCGAACTCCGTCTAGAAGGGTCAGATAGCATGACGCAATGACGTCGCGCAACAAGGCATTGTTCCAATCAGTCCTGTAGTTGCCGGTTACATCTCTCCACAAATTTCTCCTTGCCTCGTGGTCCAATGCAAAGTGCCCATTGATGTGAACTGGCAAATCTGTTTCAAGTGGAAGTGGAAGAAAGCAGTACGCTTTCTTCTTCCTATCTAGCTGCTCCCTCGAGTTTGTACTTTCCAGAAGGCACGCAACACCACCTCGAGGAAGCATCCCCAGCTTTTGTCTCCTAAAAGCATCGACAATTCTCTTGTCCACCGCTTTCTCAAAGCCAACCTGTTGGACAATCAACCATGTTTCCTCTCTGCCGGATGAATCTCTCAACTTCATAGTATACATACACTTTTGGACATTTACGCTTGTGGGTAGGGAATTGTTGCTCTCTTTCACACGATTCCCGATCCCTTTGATACAATCAGCGAATGCTTTCCTCTTTCTGTCATCATCTTCGGAGAGAAGCACTTCAACAGAGTATCTGTCCGTCAGCTTCCCTGATGATTTATCTATTCCACAAAGACTAATCTTCTTCACATTGTTAACAAAAAGGAGAATGTCGAAAAGCTCCTTCTTCAGGTCTTCCATCATTTCGTCTAATTTCTTCACTGTTACCACAGCTGACGATATGTTAGAAGTTGGTGCCATTTCCTCCGTTCGTAGGGGAAGCCTGAACATTGTTGAATTCTGGATGGAAAAAAGATCCTCGAGATAACAAGGGAAGACATCTGGGAACTTTGTTCTCATTTTCTCTATGTCTTTATACATTCTGCCAGGTTCTTTATCGGTTGCATTCGGGACATACTTGCAATGTGGGTCGAATACACACAACACATCTCCAATTTCTTTTCCCCTTGACATGAATGAGGGCACATCAGTCAAGTGGTAGACAGCATTGAATCCGACACCATATTGGCCGGTCTTGTTTGGATCATCGCCCTTACTACCCTCGCCAAGGGTTTGTATTCCTTTGATATCTGCATTAGTGAAAGGTTTGTTGTTGTATACACACAATGCCGGACCTTGCAGTGGTTTCCAGCTTTCTTTCAACACTCTTTCATCAGGATGGTATCTTGGGTCCTTTATGAAACAAATTTCGGTTGCTCGCGCATCATCTGCATTTTGAAGAAGTTCTTTCAAGATGTCCTTCTCACATGGGTAACCTGTAAGAATCCGTTTCAGACGAGTTGTGAGTTTCTCTCGTTGTCCACAGGGAAGCCCAAAGTCATGATGTTGTAGGGCTTCGTCTCTTCGTGTTTTAACACCCAAGTGAGAACATGTTGGCCACGGAATTTTCTCACTGACAAATTGAATACTTTCGTCGTCATCATCATCGGATATCCAAGGGCAGTCCTTCATACAAAGTTGAGATACTGGTCGCATTACTCTCTTACAGGAAGGAAGATAAATAGATCCCCATTTATCAGGTATTTTTGAACAATCGCCAGTTGACCATTCGAGTATCTCCCCTAGTTGAATCGCCATGTGGACTGTCACTTCTAGAGTTTCCTCATCAAGTTGCCTGTCATGGAAATGTCGCTCTACCCGTTGAAGACTTGAGATGAAATCTTTCTCCTCAAACTTCTCTTTCACGCCAGCAAGTTTCATGATATCGGAACAGGAATCGGCAAGATGTTCTGGAAGCTTATAAAGGTACGGAGAGCAGTTTGCGTTAATTTCCAGGGCCACCTGGTCTGCAGGGAGAAATCTCTTCCCTGATAGAATGAACTTCTTGTCAACTAAAAATTGCATGATCTCAGGGCTGTGACTGCTCATCATTCCCTGCAGAAAGGAATACGCCTCAGTGCAAACACGGTTGACTTCGTCATAACCTTCGCGATCCAATGAATCGATGTCAGTGCATATTGCTTCTTCAAGCTGGCTCATTATATGCTGAATGCTGACTTCTTTGTTTCTCAACTTCAACAATTCTGTCACCTTTTTGTGGATTTCCAGGTCAACAAGGGGCTCCGTGCAACATACAAGATACTTCTTTTCCTTCAGGAATACATCTTTTGGTGCGACCAGAAGCTTTCTTCTGCGTTGAAATTCGTCTCCTTTCCAGGGAAGGGGAAAGTGCTCTGGTTTTCGAAGAACTGGGAGAAATTTAGCCTCTACAAGGCGTGTCATAATGGGTTCTGTAGGACCTTTACCCTTGCCTTTCATTTTCTTTTGAATAAATGAGAGCAACACCTTTACACGCTTGACTGCCGCTTTGCTGTCAACTGCATTTATCCTGTCGATACTCTCTGCTCTCTCTGCAATCTCCTTCCAAGGAAGAACATCTGACACCATTCCAAGCTGTTCAAGTTTGGTTAGTCGTTGACGGTTAAGAAAGGTTTCGTCAGTTCCACAAGGAAATTTGCCATCGTCAGGGCAGAATAGAGTGGATATTTCTGTGTTTGGATTTACAAGTTGGCTAGGACACTTCAGACTTTTGCCACGGGGTGATGCTGGAATACTGGCATGCGTCTTTATCAGTTCATCTAGATCTCTAATGTTGTTATCCAAAACATGCAGCACCAATACATCTCTCAGGTCTGAACGAACTTTCAGAATGTTTGGAAAGAAAATCTGATGGAAAAAACGTCTCTTGTCGTACGTTCTAGTCTGAATTATTTCCCACAGACCACAATCGTGAAAAGACTGGAACACGTCTGCTGGCAAATCGATTACCACTTCGTCTTCTTTAGCCAACGTCTGAAGCACGGCAAATGAAGTGTCACCTATTTGAGGCTCCAAGCGAAACCTTGGATCGAGAAACACTACATGACGTATGTCAACCCATTTACGTCCATCTGCGGAGAATAGGGCATGATCTCCAACGGCAAGTTGTTCATAGAAGGACTGCAGGACAGGCCAACAGTCTCTATGTACTTCATCAGCCTTTGGCCATAATGCATGGCACTTATAAGAGCCGTCATCTGGAACAATTGACTTGATGTCTTCAAGAAGAGAAAAATAGGCAGACAAAATGGAGTCTTGCATAAGTACTTTGTTCCAGTCGAAGCCGTGGCATCTCTTGTCGTCTTCAACTTTCGACTGTAAGTGACGTCTGTTAGCAGCTAATGCGAAAGCTCCATTAATGTGCAATGGTAGGCCACTATGGATTGGAAGTGGAAGATAGCAGAAGATGACACCATTATGCGTTGGTTCATCCCCATCAACTTTAGCAGGCAATGGCAAAAATGTCTTATTTCCAGTTGGTACCAAACGAACAGCTGCTCCACCTGATGGAAGGAGACTTTCGTCGGTTTCCACAAACTGCATTGCTGAACCATTGCCCATTGCAGAAACCACGAGCCACGTGAAACGCTCATGACCAAGACACCCGAAACCGTTAAAGAACTTCAAGCCCAGTGTAGTAAAACGACAATCGATATCAACTACTATGGAACATTCAGGGAATTTACTTGGATGGACAGTGTGGTATCTTGCCTCCCTCGCTACCTTCGATGACGCTTGAAGAAAGCAACATTGCCTCAGGAAACGCTGCTCTCCAGCATCCAGTTTCTTTGCAGTAACTGGTAATGTCACCGGGAAAGACAATTCTCGAAGAATTCCTTCCTGGGACATTGATTTGGAGACCTGAAACATCAAAGCAGGCAGAGACTCTTGACTTGTTTTTCTTGGCAAACTGTAGATTTCCACACGCAGAACATTTTGTGTAAAAAGAAGCAAAGACCTCGACCTATGAATGAGCATTTGTAGCAACTCTCGTATTTCGCGGTCGTCGTAGTTCAGCTTCTTTATCTCACTTCCCAGGGCTTGCTCTCGAGTCCTCAACGGAAATCGAAAAAGCGTTCCATTAAATGAGTTGTCTTCCTTGCTCAAATGCAAATCGCAGCCAAAGATGCCGTTAAATGGTTTGAATTGATTTGCGAATTTGCAAAGCCTCTTCACATCTTTGTTGAGATTGATCTTCATCCCTGGCTTCCTTTTGTTCCTGATGGCCTTCCCGAGGTATGACGTGTGAGGATCAAAAATGACAAAATAGTTCCTACTTAAGATCATGGGCACATCTGTCAAATTGTACACCGCATTGAAGCCAAGCCCAAACCTACCAATCTTTTCGGTATCGTGCTCTTTTGTTGCTTCGTTGAGTTTTGCAATGTTCTCAAAATCTTTATCTCTGAATTCAGCGTCGTTATAGACCCACAAAGCAGGACCTTGACAACCTTTCATGCCTTCGTCAATCAAGCAAGTCATGGCATCCTCGTTCATTCTTTCATCATAGAGAAATCTGACTTCAGTGGCACCGGCATCGTCTGCGTTTTGCACAAGCTCTTTTAGAACTGAAAATCCATCCGTGTACTCCTCCAGAAGTCGGTTCAGTCGAGTAGTAAGCCTCTCTTCCTGTCCAAACTCTTCTCCTATGTACAGCTCATCCGCGTCCAGAATTCTATTGGTGAGGCTTCGAACACCAAGGCGTTCGGCTGTACTGTTAGGGACATTGGGGTGTACATAAAAATAGTCCATGTCTTCATCGTCACCTTCTCTCTTCAACCAATCGTGGTCGCAGTACATACAGCACTCCACTGGCTCAAGCCTTACATGTGAGTTGTCGTCAGTGTGTGTTGGTAGAACAATTTGCCTTTTTAGCTCTTCTGTCAACTGCCCACTTGCCAACTCATTCACAATGTTGACGGATAACTGAAGATCTTGCTTTACTTCCAAAGCGCTGGACAGGACAATTCCATCATCATACTTCTCTTTAATCATGTGAAGGACCTCTACCAGAACAGCTGGATTACTGCTTTCCCTCATGCCAAAACGGTAAAACAGCTCAGCGTACTTAGCCATGTCGCTAGGAAGAGAATGTGTGTAGGGTGTAAGATCAATGTGTGGCTTGCTGAAAAGCACATGGCTAGGTGAGGAAAAGCCATCTCCATTCCACACCCAATCAAATTCTTCCAAACAGTCAAATGCCTGATCCTTATCAACGTCCTTTGCTGGCACCCGACTTAGCAGCAAGTAAATTTCGTTTACCACAACCATAAAGAGCGGTTTTTCTTCTTTTGAATACGATCTGATCACATTCTGCAAATGCTGAATGACCTGGAAGACACCGGGTGGGTACTGCCAGCCAAAATACTTGGAAACTTGACCGGATGGCTGTACTTCCACAAGAGGCATAACCGTTCCAATAAGGTTCGCAAGGGACTGACTTCTCACTTCAGTTGGCTTGAAAAAGTGTTTGCCATTTTCTTCGCCCTCTTCAAACCATGCCAGTCCCGGAGGATAGTTAGGGGGCCTTTTTCGTAATCTTGAAACCCAGGGAATGTCCTTCAGTAAGGCTCCTAACGGTTGTCCATTGAGTGACTCCAACAAGTTTTGAGGATTTTCACTGAGGAACTGCAAAATTGCCCTCGATTTCCGTTCTGCAGTTGGAAGGTGAGTAAGCCCACTTACCAATTTGGCACTTTGGTACAAATCGTATCCAGTGATGCTGTCCTCGTTTTTCATTCCAAGTTCCTCTAACATGGCGAGTACAGAACGTTCGGCGTACTTGACTGTGGGGAAGACATCTTCGTCCACAAATATTTTCTTGAGGACCATGTTTCTGGGATCAAAGAGGTCTGATGCTCTTCCGCGCCCCCGATGTTTGGAGACAAAGGGCAAGGCTTGTAATTTCTGTTTGAAAGAACCATTTTTGCGAATTTCATAAGTGTGGTTTTCCAGTACATAAGTCATGAGTTGGTCAATCTGCTCTCCAGTGTACTTTCCTCGCTGTATGTCTGGAAACACCATTTGGCAGAGTAACTCAGTTGGCGTTAGAATCTTGACGTCTAAAAGAACTGCTAAAGTCTTGGAATCGTGCTCGGTAATGTCAATCAGCTCTCGCAGAGGTGGAACCGGAAGAGAATCAGCAACCGTTGCACAAAGAACCTCCTCCTTTGATACGAACTTCTTGGACAGCGTCTGGAAAATGGGAAGCGAACACAGAAGATTGTACTCCGCTTGTCCCACAGATGACCGTCTCACACGGGCCAGAAATGACCTGAGGAGGTGCTTGTCGTTGGTAGATAACATCGTGCACACGATTTCTGAAAACCTTCCAGCTGCTGCCATCTGGCTAGAGGAACACGCCATTGCTTGCAAAACGCCTTGTACAGAAGGTGAATGTACAAACGTCCCCAAGACAGCGGGATGGTGTCTTAAATAGGCGGGAAAATCATTCATGATGATTAAACCAAGCTTCCTTAAAACATTCGTCAGTGAATCGTCTAGGCAATCATAACTTAGGGATTTGACAACAACTTTTGAAGGGCTGCAAAGTCGAACCAAGGTTACAGACGTTTGTGTCATGTCTAGTGGAATCAGAGGTAGTTTTCCAAGTCTCTGAATATCTTCCTCTGTGGTGAAATGTTCTTGAAGATATCTCCAGACAACCTTGATCCAGTCTCTTGGAGGATGGTTGTGATTACTGTCATCGGGGTACCACGGAACGGTATTACCCCTACTCCACTCAGGTGGTAGGGCCTCGCAAAGAAGAGATGGTACATCTTCCTCGCACAATAGCCGTAATTGCGTATCTTCTGTCAAACAAACATAACAACATAGTGACGGTCTCCGTCGTAAAACACTTAATATTAGGACGTTTTTCACCATAATGTTGTTATGCCAACGGAAAAGAATTAAATGATAAATACCGACATGCTTCAGTTGTCTTTGTTACAATTTTGGTAAGCTTATTCGTTGTAAGACCGTTCTGCTTTCCACTGTGCCATACGACTTATGAAAGGAATGCCATTAACTACTTTAGATAGTAAAATAAAGAATAACCAATTGCTGGGTAAGATATAACCATACTCGTATCCAAAAAAACATTATACCTTGGTCAGCTGCATCTTCCAGCTTCCTAATGACGTCCCCATCGACTGTGTCATCAATGAAACGGTGTCCTAGACCAGGAAAAAGTTCTCGGGGATGATGAGGCGAGCAAATATAAATTTTCTCTCCCCGATATGAAAATGTTGTGAAGGCGCCATTGGAGAGGGGCAACAACTTCAAGCCGCAGAGTTCGTCAAATTTGCGGTCTTTAAGACAAAACTGAAGAAGTAGTAGTTTCTCTCGTCTATTAAGGTTCTGGTAACAAGAAGGGACTTGCTTCAGTGCTGCTCTTGTGCCACTGGGTGTGATATTCTTTACAGAAGCCCCTGCATAGCACAAAATGGCGTCTGCGACATGACTCGGCACTGAGACGACAGGCACATCAGCTGCTAGTAACACTCGCTGAAGCAGCTCTTTAGGTTCATCTCTAGACAGCAGGTCAAAGACGACTTTCTGTACTGTCAGCCACTGACCAAGATGTGCTGGGGTATAAACAACTTTTTTCTGCAGTAGCAGGGTAAACAATGGTTCTTTTATCTTCTCCCACTTTGGGTCAATGGAGCTGATATCTGGCCATGCCCTGCAAGAAACAAATAAGCGTAACACTTCATCAGATTCCTGGTTTCGATACCAGTATAGCAAGCAATGCTCTTTCCAATATATACTACAGCCTTGTAGACATTTTTGAAAATACATCATTTCTAAGCGCAATTTCCGCCGCTCTCTCAGCTCTCGTGGGTTCAGAGAACAGCGCCTGCAAATCAAGCCTAATTAAATTGTGAAAAAGAGAACTTCGATGCACTACATACTCCGTGTTTGAATAAAATAACGTTTTTCAACAAGTCTGGATTACTGCCACACGTCAAATAGTTCCACAAACTACGCTTCGTGGAAAGAACATGGGTACAAAAATACTTAAGACATGTCATGTGCTTTCAACCAGGGATGACTTCTGAGCATAGAATTAACAATCTATAACTCACGTGAAAGCACGTTTCAGGACCAGCAACAACAAATATTTCACTGTTGGAGATATATTTATCCAAGCGCAAGACAGTTATTAACCGAGTCACTGCCCTGAAAAAATGACACTTACTTGAAGATGGCTGTCTTTGGTACGAAAAATGATTTCTCGTTAATGGCTTCCAAAATCATCGTGGTATACGCTCTGGGTATGGCTTCCCCGAGAAGATACCTGTTCCATAGTAACGACTTGTCCGTCAGCTGCCGACCACAGGTCTCCCGATCCTCTTGATCCGCATTTGGAGATTTGATATAACGCCTGTTCTGACTCAAAGCAAAGAAGCCGTTAACGTGCACTGGCAAACCTGTCAAGCTCCTCTTTTGCACCGGCAGAGGCAAGAAGCAAAACACGTGGCCTTTGATGTCGGGCATTTGCAGTTTCGGACCTGTTGGCAGTGCCATGGCGACACCTACCATAGGTAGATAGTTAAGCTCTTTATCTGTCATCAGCCTCTTAAACCCCATAGAAACCTCCCCTCCACAAAAGTAATTGGTAACTAGGAAAGAATGCTGCTTCACGTGCGAGCCTAACTTTACTGTCTCTATCGTGACAGGGTAGGTTACAGTGACAGATTCCATCATCACTTTTCCAGGTTTGAACTTTGAGAGAAACTCCTTTCTCTTCCCTCGAACTATTTGGAGACTTTGATCGGCGATTCTCACTTGAAAGGTCCTTTCAGGATCAGACTCTGATTCTTCTCTAACATACAGCTCGATCGATTCAAGGTGTTGAAGAAACAGGAGAACCAAGTGAGCGTCAGCCTCAAAACTTTCAAACAGTGTATCCATCTTCTCAGCAGAGTAGAGTGTTTGTGACAACTCGGATGGTCTGGTCCTGAAAGGGAAACGGAACAAGGTGCCATCGTAAAATCCCTGGGAAAAAACATCTTCCGTACAGTCAAAGATTCCCTTGTAAGGAAGGAACTGGTCTGGTATTTCGTCCATCTCTGCGCGATCTTCATTGAGTCGCCAGTGCTTTCCTGTTCTTCTGTGGCGCTTGTCAGAAAAGTGAACACCATGAGGGTCAATGAAGCCAATTTGGGAATCACTGAGTAAACTTGGTAAATCTGAGATAGAAGAGCAACACAAACATAACTAAGAGGACCACTATGGTGTGAAGGACTTTCTTTTAAGTAACGGAATATTGAATTCAATCTTGAAACAATTGTTTCACTTTTCTAAACAAAATAGGCCAATTTAATTAACTAAAAAAAGACAAGAATTGTAAAGGTTATTTTGCAGCTGTGTTGGAAATTCACCAGGTTCAACAAAAAAATGTGAGTCTTTAAGCAGGCTCTCAGCTTCAGTTATGATTAAGAGGGCGCATACGTGTAGACCTAGTTGTTACTCTGTGAACCTTAGATTTTCTGTGATTTCATATCACTGGATGATTTTTAGTATGGCGTTCAAAAAATTTGGTCGTAGATCTCTGAAAAATTTTTTGCGTTAAGTAGGTTTGAAATGTAAATCTTTTAGTCCCGGTCCAAAACGCCGTTCCACTCATGTGCCGAACCAAGCTTGATTAAGTTTTGCTTTAGAGCGACTTTGGAGCGACGGCTGGTTCAGACGGCGTACTTGCGTCGAACTTAATTCGGGAAGCCATTGGTGACAATTTTCGACGAGAGAATATGCGTTCTGAATTCAAGAACTCTATCCAAATAGAAAAATTGTCACTAACATTTCGCTGTTATAGCAGTATTTAGGGAAGCAAATTCAAACTCTAGGTTCAGTATTTAGGCAGGTTTTCTCCTGGTTAATTCGACTTGTTAAAGGGAAATCTCATAAGCTGGGCTATTATCACGAAGAAAAACCAAAAAATGAATTTGCCCTAAAGAAACTCGCTTAAGATTGTACTGGAGATGCATGTACCTGTCATGTGAAATACAGACTTGAATCCAAGACCAAAACGGCCGACTTTCATTGGATCTTCCACTTTGATGCTATCACAGACCAGTCGAATACCCCTCCAGTCTTCTCTTGTAAACCGTGCGTTGTTGTAAGCGTAAAGCGCTGGGCCCTGTTTGAACATTTCAATAAAATATATATTAGGAAGGCTTCTGTGGAACTAGGAAGAGATTTGTGTCTTTTTGTAGCGTCCCCAAACGCAACTTGTTGAGTCATGTCAACTATAACAGTATGCCGTACATATTTGTAGATTTTCCCCTTACCTTATCAAACAACATCAGAGAAAATTTAGGCTTTTTAAGCATTATATATGTCTACGTATCTATAGTTTCTCCAAAATAAAATTGGACGGATGCACATTTTTCTGCTTAAAGATCTGTTTGTCAGACATAAACGGAAAGCATATTCTTCCGTTCAGGAAAGTGCCAAGGACACGTTCCTGTGCATGACATTGAAAACCCAAAAACCCAAAGGCTTTGACCATTAAATTAGAAGAAACCCTAAGTATTATGCCCTAGCTTTGTCAAAAATTACCGTGAAACTAAATTGAGCTGTCATTGTGAGTTATCCATTTATAGGGATTTTGGATTTTACCACAATAATCACTCTGTCTTGAACAATTCAGTGAGTTTCTTCTACGTAGTGTTAGCTGCGCATTTTAAATTTTGCGAATTTGCAACGTTACTAAGTCATAATTTTGGTTCGTTTCGATCAAAAATGAGACAAAACCATGTGTTCACCTGAAATTGTGCGAGGTCCTCATCAAAAAGATGTTCTGTGTCATGGCTGTGTTTGTCGTGCAAGAACTTCACTCGACTGGCATTTGCATCCTCAGCATTTTGAATCAGTTCCTAGACACGAGAGGCGTGAGAGATAAACAATCGCAAAAATACATATACTAACACAGGAAAATCTTTAACATCTAACGCCAAAGTGTATAAATTTCTGATATACAGACTGTTAGAAAAATAAACGAAGAGTTCTCGTACAGAGCCTCGCTGGTTTTTATTACCGATGAATGTGAAGTTGACGTTGTAATTCAGTTCTTAATTGATCCACGGTAGTCCAGTTCGCTATGTGTTGTACTGTTAGCTACTGTTTGGCAGAAGGATTATATCGTGATATTTGCAAACCTTACTATAGCAGGCAGAAGGAAGGAAATTTTGCTTCCCTGCAATCTGGGCGATTTTTGCACAAAAGTAATGTGCTTTACCTTCAGTATCTGTCCATCATCAGGATACTGATCTAGGATGGACCTCAACTGTTGGATCAGTGATGGCTGAATCAAGTCAAACCCATCGTCATCATTGTTCGCTGAGCAACAAATTAAAGAAACAAACATTAGAGGTAAGTTTCAAATAAGCCAAACACAAAGAGCTGGCCTAAGAAATATCGGAACTACTATAATTTCCCTCCCGATGGATTGAGGCTTTAAGTTACTTGCAGACAAGAATGTCACTTCAGTTTACATTTCTGATTATCTGATAATTCTGGTACATTAGGACTTAAACATGCACCACATGGACTATGGATTGACGAAAGACGTCTCTATAACCTACGCGTAGGCACTAATTCCTGAAAGCTATCATTTAAGAATGCTTCCTTACGCGAGTTATTGAAAACGGTCCCAAAATATGGAAAACTAAAAATGAAAGACCCCAACGTTTCTTACTGAAGTCGTTGTTCATTTACATGGCATGAGTTATACCTACCCATGAGCAAGATTTCAGATTTTCTTCAAATGGCTTCTTGCTGTTCCTTCACCTGATAATCACCTTAATGAGAGAACAATTAAGAATTAAAATCAGCGCGCTTTGGAGGGATGTTACTAAAACGGGAACTGGGAACCGGGAACCGGGAACGGGAGTCTGGGAACGAGTGTACAGCAGTAACCCGCCTGAGAATTTAAAATGGCGGACAAAGGAAAAGAAAAGGGAATAATTTGGGTGTGATACGGTTGTAAACGTGATTTTCTACCGGCTGTGCCTTAGATCATGTGACCAGTACCTTCTTCTTAGAGCAGAGTCCGACCGATATTGGGATAAACAATATCGTAAATATTCTTTTTCTTTGACCATCGCAGCTTTATAAGAAGTAAATGGCGTCTGGGGAGAAAATCGAATTGGTATTATTACCGATGATCAAAGCATGAAATGGCGCCTGGGAAGAAAATCGAATGGATTTTATCACATGCTACTCCAATCGGTCAGACTAAAGTCGTTCTTAAATAGAATTTCAAGCCTTCACAGTGTTGTCATATCTTCTCACTCTGTGCGCGAACTGTCATATCAATGTTTAAAAATAGCAACACGCAACATGACTGATCGCGGACAAGTGACATAACACAAGACCATCTTTGAACGTGCGTCGTCTGCTCTCTTCGCATTCGGCAGCATAGCGGTCCTTCGGAGATCGGCGATTCAGCTGGCAAATCAGGTAAGCAGCAGATAAATAACCTGTAGCCTGGCCGGTTTGTTTAAGACAAAATGTACGAAGAAACAAGCATGGAATATTCCACAATAATGCTAATCAGTTGGTGAAAGATGACCGCGGAAGAGTGGAAAAGTATGTTTTTAGACGACATTTTGTCACGTATCAGACGAGAAGCAGTCTTTATTCTCAGTCTGCGGTTTGTACCTAGACTGCAGTCCGCAGTCTACATTTTGTACCTAATCTGCATTTTGTTCCCGGTCTGCAGACTGCAGTCTGCATTTTGTACTGACCGATTGGGGTAGCATGTGATAATACCGATTCCATTTTCTCCCAAGGCCCCATTTCATGCTTTGTTTATCCAGTACCAATCGGACTCTGCTCTAACAAGAACGTACTGGTCAACTGAGGGCATAGCCGGTAGAAACTCACATTTCATGTTGAAATGTTTAGGCTGGCCTTGTCCAACCGCATTTATTCTTTTGCTTTTCGAGACACCAATCTTGACACTTTGTCTCCTTGCGCCCCGAAACACGTGATGTGGCAACGCGTGTTTCGGGGCGCAAGTGAGCTCAAAGTACGGAACTTGATATAGTGCACGGGTCATTTTCGAATCTATGTGCGTTGGCTGTTAGGCTGGCGTTACATATCTTCGCTACACAGTGCTGACGAGCCCCAAGAAGGGCGAAACAGCTTTCCACTGTTGCGATCCTACTTTATCGGTTCTTGTCACGTTGGTGTCTCGAAACGTTTTTCACGTAGTATCAGCCTTGCAGTCTACTGCTTTTATTCCACGAGCGCGCCTTGAATACAAGATGACATATACCCAACAAGGGTGTGTAGCGCCAAGTTGGCGCTAACCATCCTAAAGCCAACAAGCGCGAGTTACTAAAAAACGCCCCCAAAATATACAAAACTAAAAATGAAAGATCCAGATTTCTTACTGAAGTCAGTGCTCAGTTATATTGTATAATTTATACCTACCCATGAATAAGATTTCAGATTTTCTTCAAATAGCTACTTGCTCTTTCTTCACCTTGCAATCATCTAAACAAGACGACAAGAAAAGGGTGATTAGCATTGAATAGGAAATGCAAGAACGGCATTTGCAAAATTAGCGCGCTTTGGAGCCATATTATATATCCAAGCACTGCATATTTAAAAGCTGCGTAAACAGGGTGTTATTAAACAGAGGAAGAATAATATGAGATCTACTTGACAATTTCTGCTATTACCCAGTCTCCTTAAGATGGTCGTCTACATCGCAAGAGAACAGAAACGCCGACCCAACTGGGAAGAGCTCGAACACATGATTAAACGTAATTTTAGTGGTTTGCTGGAAGATGATTTCGACCCCGTTAGGATCACCATGAGGCATGTTGGATTCCCATCTGAATATTACCAGGTAAAGATATTTGAAAATATTTGTGGAAAAAAAAAAAACGAGCACTAGAACACTAACATAACTGTGACTTCTTAGTATTGTTAGTTCAGTCCCGAAGCGGCTAAATTGTGACATACTTTACAACTCGATACCAAGCTGAAGGAAGGAAACGTATAGTATATCATTTTTTTTTTTCTTTCTTACGTCGAAGTTTTCAAAATTATACGCAAAGTGGCTTAAGTATAAAACTCTAAAATTTAAAAGAGGCCAATGTCCCAGACTATTGGGGTGGATCACGGCGGAAAGGTTTCGCAACCTGAAATTTGATACTATACATGACATCTTCGTCAGTTCGTGGAAAGGAAATCTATCACCTGTCAGTCGTAATGTTCGAATAACTTAATTTTGTCTTCAGAGCAGACCTCAACTTACGATAATAATGGGAAAAGTGAAGAAAGAAGTCTTTTCGGCTGTTTCCAGCGTTATGATTTTGGGAATTAAGGTTACTGTATACCTTCAAAGGTGTCTCGCGTCCAAGTTATGAAGCGCGTCCGGTTTAAACTGTAGATACCCAAACCCCTATATCAAATTAAAGCTTATGGGGCTGGCTATCAAATGTACCGAGCATTTTGAAACAAAATAAATTGTCGAATTTTGCATAACCACTGAATGCGAGCGTCCGAATCACCTTTTGAAAGCTACAAGTCAAAGTGAATTTTGTTTTCCGCCAATCTAATTCTTTCCTTGGTTTCAATACACCACGCGATAAAAAAACGCGTCTGCGTTTTGCCATATTCAATTGCAGCAAAAAAAGTACAGAACATTTTCGAAATAGAATTCAGACACAATTTCTTTGGTTCCTATGTTTAACTAACAACTGTCCAAATTTGTGTGAAATCAAACGAATTCCTGTGTACCAAATTCGTGACATCCGTATAGGTAATTCCCGCGAAAGTAGTCTCGGTTTTAATTGCATACACACCATAGGGCTGTTATTCTGGAGTGAAACTTCTACCTTCGGCGAAATTAAAACATAACACCGCCGTTTCTCCGCCAATATTTCGTCTTTTTCAATCTTTTTTTTTTTTTTCTCAGAAATTAGAGATTTCTCTTCCACAGTTACTTTGACCCATAAATCCAATAAATCTGAAGGTATATGGACTTAATCCGTACGTGAAATTTTAAAATACGCCGCTTAAGAGCGTGGTATTGATGAAATTATAATACAGACTTCACGATGGGCTGAACTACAATCAAAACGAGTTCCAAGTAGCTATGCTCGTTCTTTCGTTTAGTTCAAAACATTAAGTATAGAGCGTTTTCATGGCGCCCTGGTTGCTATTCTGAAACAATGGGAAATGTTTGTATGAGAAACTAACGCCATGCAACATGCTAAATATGGCTGCCGTGACATCAGGCTCAACTCCGCAATTTTAATTCAGCGCTGTCATAGCTAGTAGTTACTGACTATGGCGCTGTTTTGAACTCGCCATTGATAAAACGAATTAGTTAAATGAATCCGCCAACGTCATTTAGCAATCGAATGAAATAATTCCACCCATTGCATGGTTCTTGAACAAATGATATTAAAATATTGATTCGACTCATGGCAGGAAATGCCGGAAGACCGTTCCGGCGATAAGCAATAAACCGGAGTGCCGAAACCTTTTCCCAAACAGGAGAGCGTACAAAAGCATACAAAGCAAAGTATTATCACAACAGAATTTCGTTTTACCTTGAAAGTCGAGAATGTAGCAACAAGAAAGGGTTTTTAGCAGAACTTCCGTGTCAGTCTGCACCAACAATTCAGCTGCTTTCATGCGAACCGAGTATTCCTTCACTCGTCACGCTTTGTTACGTCATTTGCACGTGAAAAGGGTGCCTGGCCGGCATCTATATTCAATATGATTTGTCCTTGGCCTTTTAGCCTCAAGTTTAAAAATTTACGTGTTTATCCAATAAATAGTAAAAGTGGTCTTTGAACCCTTTTTGATAGCATATAGCAAACTACAGACGCCTGCGTGACTTAATTAATAGAGCATTGCGAGATCGTCCAAAGTCCATTGAAGTTTGCCGGGCTCCATAACTATTCGTCTCTAAACTGTACATATGAAAACTCAGAACACAAAGATCGAATTCTTTACGAAAACAAAAATGCCGTACACGCTAGTAAGCTGTCTAATTTTAAGAGTTACAACTTACTTTTCTGTCGAAGTGCATGCAAAAGTTTCGCAGGGGTATTGTAATTATTCCACACGTCTGTGTCTCTTCAATACATGCGTCCTGTATATTTTGGGCAGGTGAAAATAATGTTTGTGTTACACTCTGTGACCCACTCCCAAAGATCTCCTACTTTATTCCACTTTCAAATACTCCTAATTGTAGTTTCTGCGTTTTAAAAAGTCTTAGGAAAACGGCTCCTGACACCCTCACGTGTCGTGCGAAAATGGCTTCAAAGATATCATGGAAGATTCTTGAATTTGTTTATTTTCTCTTTCCCAGAAAACAAATTCATTTGCATGACAACAGCAATTTGAATATGAAATGTGAATATCAAATGTGACAGTCGTGTCACACAACAAACCCTTAAACATCAGGCCCTTGCATACACTGAAATTATAAACAAAATTCTGGAATCTGATTGGTTACCAGAACTCCCTATTTTTAACCAAATGCAAGAGCGTGACCAGATAAGGAGTTCAATAATAACAAAGTGTCAAATAACAAGCGCTTTACATAGTATTTCCTCCCTTACACTGAGAACTCACGATCAGAGTCTCTACATTCAATAAACCGTTTAGAAATGGCTTTCTCCCGGTGAATTTTTTCATCGAAATTATAAATCGTAAACAGGCTTCGCTTTGTCGTGACAGCGTTTCTCTCGAATTTGTATGAAAGTTATGATTAGTTAATTGATGCAAACAGGACGTCGTGTCGTCCAATTCTGTCTGTAATTATATTTGTGATGGAAAAAAATTTGTTATCACTCGTATGATTACAGTCCGAATTGGACTTCACTCGGTGCTATTAACATTACGTACTGTTCCCGCTTCGCAAAAAGTTGAATGACTGACGGATTTCTGAACTTCGTTGTTTCAGTTACAAGACATACATATCCCATGATGACCAAAATCTAATTTAGAACTAGTAATAATTATATCTATCACTTTCATTAAGTGCTCGAGGTTTCTACGAAGTTAAAGTCGATGAATGTTCAGTAGAATTCAAGTTAAATTTCTTTCAAACAACAATTTTCAACTATTCCGGCCACAGTTCGGTATTATCACGCTTCACCGTTGAATTAATTACAGCTGTAGCTAGCTGTGTAACCAACCTCAACTCATTCAACAATTTTTGAGCTTTTCAGCTGTCGTAAAGGTGAATGTCCCTGTTTTTCTCTTCTCCAGATTTGAAACATCCAATAACATTTGTGAAAATTTGTGAAACGTCGGAGAAACAAGAAAAATGTTGCCATTTTGTTGACCACCTCAAGCTAGTCTGTATACTTATGGATTGCAGACTGTAACATAAGCAGTTAGTATACCAATAAAACAGCTTTTACCGACACGAATACCCACACTTGAATATACATGTACTTCATAGCCGCAAGTGGCTTGAATCAAGAACTGATCTTTTCTTATGTTGATCTGATCCAAGATTTTACTGCCGCTCACTCACAAGGGCAAAAATCACCTTCAAAAATACTACTACAATAAAAAAAAAAATACTTCCTTCAGTTATGTCCTTGACATTTACTGCATGAGAAAACATGCTTTGATAGTTTTTCACCGCGTTCGAAGACTTAGCATGCTTCTGACATAATGAAAATGAAGGTTCAAAGATTAAGGACATCTTATCTCAACCATACCGGCCATAATTCATCCGATCTACTTCTTATAAACAACTACTTCTATATGTAAGAGTACATATCCTTAAATTATACATTTAAAGTAAAAGGTCAAGCTTGCAAAACATTTATTTCGGGGAGGCTTTCCTACATGTAGTTGCTATGTCTCGTATTTACTCAGTTGATTCATAGAGACTTCCTTTGTTCCCATCGTTACATAGCATATTTCAAAATGTTCAGGTAATCTCGGTTACATTTTAATGTATATCAAGGTTGGAGGTCTCCAGCTTACCTGGCGAAATTAAAAAAGAAAAACTTCAAGATATTACTACTATTTGAAACATTTATGCAAGACGGCCAGTGAGTAGCATTTAGGACAAAAAAGAAAAATAGTATTTAAGTATAAAAGTTTTCAACAAATTCTTTGTTTGAGTATTTACCTGTGTGCTAAAATGAGACTCTATTTAAGTCGAATAGCTCGTTCGTTTACTGCATGATCAGCTATTCAAAACAAGTAAATTGAGATACGACAATGGACGTCATTTTATTTCTCTGAGTCACAATTTTATTCATTCCGTCCTAACAGACATTCATCAGCTATTCAATGATCCAGTGGCACATCTGCAGTTCGATGACACATTTTCTAAGCATTTTTTAAAACCATGATGTCGTACTTTAATTCAAAAAGAATGATAAATACCTGGCAAGTAAGACAGGGTTCAGTTACGGATTTCAATATTACATAAAGAGCTTTATAGTTTTCCAAGCACGACTGCAGTACTCGATCGGTTGCTGGTAAATAAGTTAAAACAGCGAATACCAAACGAGCTCGGTGTCACGATTCTCAGAAAACGTTTTAGCGATCATTCAGTCTAGAAGCTGAAGTTGTTTTGGTTTATTGTTTTGTTTATCAGTCTTCAGTAAAGAAAAAATACTAAGCGCTCTCTGAAATTGACTGCGATCGCCAAGCTACTTATTCAAATTCACTTCACAGAATTTCATACCCGATGGAATACGACCCCGTTCCTGTAATCATTTCCCGCTGTCAAGGCGTTCGCCCATTGGAAAAAAAAGAGACTGTAACCGCAAATATCACGGTCCATTTTGTGCAACTTGTCCGTGCTTTGTAACTCATTTCGACGACCGTCGATAAAACGTAAATTTATCGTAACACCTTTGGACTGTTCATGTACAATTTTTGATAAGAGAAAGCTGAGAATTGTGGATGAATGACTTGAGAGAATACTTCATAACAGACCCGAATATGGCGTCAGATTAGGGAATGTTTTACGTACAGTTTTAATGTATCGTGTACCTACTCAGTCGTACCAAACCCTAAGAAAACATGCTTTCGTGGCACTAGATGACTCTAAAGCTGTTGTTTTCACATGCCTGGATAACTAGTCACTAATTTCTTTCGATCTTCTTATCCTTTAACGAGTTCCAAACGAAATCATGATATTAAAATGAGGTGTGACATTATTGTGGACCGTATTTTCTTCGCACCCCGATAGAGCGCCTAAAATTGATAGTGTTCCGGATGGGGTTAATACGTTTAAATATTGCTGAAGGAGATGGAAACTCATTTATATTGCAAAACATGTTGTGATTTTGCAGTTCAGTCTCAACTCCCAAAACAGATCGTACCAATTTCCGAGCAATTTCCCATATTAAATGTTTTCCCTTCCTACAAAAAAATCAAATAAACCGATTTACTGCTAACCAGGATTTTACAATATATATGAGATTCTGAAAGATTTTCTCACCTCTTTCTTGGTTTCAAACCAACGCTTTTGTAGAAGTATTCGCTTCACCAAACTGCGAAGGGACAGCAGAAATATGAATTAACAGATCCCTTTCCAAGAATCGACGACGATTCTAGGTTTCCAAAATTATCTTTCCGGGAAAATAAGGTAATTATCACATGTTAACGATGCCTGACATAAGTGATTTTTATCAGGTCCCGTATGTGAGTTCCTTGTGCAGGGTCACTCTCGTTCCCAGAGCCTCCTGTCCCTCTGATCCTGTGTAGCCTTGGCACGAGGAAAAGGAGCCACTTTTCCTAGTACCAAGGCCCTGGCGGCTACAAGAGACTGGCCGCTTTAATTTGGAAACGAGAATGGTATCGGTCATGCTATTGCTACGTAACAACTAATATAAAAACTTGCTAAAGTGAACGAAGTTATACCATACAACGCCGAAAATAAGCAAAACCTTTGTCTCCAAGGTAAGAGAGGAGGACCTGGGAGACAAGTTTTCACAGTGATTGACTGGGGTTGCTTGCAGTTTGAAAATTCCCGAGAAAGTATCATCGAGACGGGCAATTCTTTCCAAGGAGTAGATAAGCATAGTCGCCGGAAATTTTGCTTTGAGTTTTTCACTCAAATTTTTGAGCATTTTCGTGCATATTTCAGGCTCCATTGACCCGATCATTCTGATCGGGTATCATTAGAAAGATCTTTTCCTCCTGCAGTAGCCTGTGTACGTCCGCGCCCTAGCTCTCCTCAAAAAAAGCGCAAAGAGACAAGTCTATGTGGGGGAGTAGTTAATCGTGTTCCGCACCCCGGGTGGTGTTCCTGGAATGTTCGGAACGTAAGCTGATTGGTCATTATACTAGTCTGCATTACGTAAGGCATTTCCCGTTTTTTTTAATTGGTTAACGTTAATCGATCATTTCCTGCAAATGCCGCGCGGGTTAGAGAAACCAGGCATTTTCGATCCGCCTCAAAGGTACACACCACGAGAAGTTTGTGACAAGCCGCCCTAATGTCTAACATTCTCACATATGTTCGAGTTTCGCCAGCAACTACAAACGTACAGAAATTTAAATACCGGCAACTGATGAGATCTACATGGAGGATCGACACCATGGTCTTGGCTGAACAAAGCCAATGTCATATACAGTACGCAAAACAGTCAACATTTGATTTATGTGGTGTCAGAGCGAACAATTTTAAAAAGGATGGCGGTACAAACCTAAACATCGAGCTCAAGAGACAAAAGCTCGATCAAATTGATGCAAGAAAAATGAGAACGTCTCTAAACAAACGTATAACTTTTTCCAAATAAAGTTACAGCAATCTCTGATGAGGCAGGACGAAGATAAATGTGATATCCGCGATAAGAAGCAAAATACTGTACTTCCAAGCAGTTCTTATTAAAGAGCCGGGCCCAGCGTCACAACATCTAATGTAAGTTGGCGCAATATTAGTTAATAATAATAGTTAACGAATATTTCAAACTTTGTCCCCCCCCCCCCCCCACCAGAGAGCTTTTAGGCTTTTTTATGTTTTAAAAAACACATCTTGCAATAGAATTGAGCTTATTTAAAATAAACAAAGTATACTGGCACGTGGCAAATTACAGAGGCGTCTTGAGGTGTCAGACTCTACAAAGCGGCATGTCAGATAACAGCGGAAGTCATGCAGACCTGTGGAAAAAAAAAACACATGTATGCCGGCTTTTCTTCCTTCTGTGATTTTTTTCTTTTTTACCAAAAATAAGGGGGCTTGGCGAGCGGGCTCCTCCCCTAGATCCGCCACCGGAGATCTGCCTTTGGACCTTTCTCAGTGGCAAAACACTGATTTGTAATTTCTCTTTCCTGTGATCATTTTCTGCTTGCCTTCTTCGTAGTTCGAAGAGTATATACCTTACATTCTAGCTGGGAATAAGGCTGATACTTGGCGACAATTCATGAGCGTTTCAGAAAACGTTTTAGCGATCGTTCACTACTAACAGCTCAGTTTTATTTTACTATTGATCTTTAATTTAGGAGTGTGTCCCTCCCCTTTAAACTTCCGCAACTCCAGATATATGAACTAAGCGCGAGCGCTTGCTAAAACCGACTGCGATCGCCGAACTACTTGTTCAAATGCACTCCTCAGAATTTCATACTGGGTAAATTTATTTGTCAGGCTTTCACTAAATCAATGGTATATGTATATGTAATTATTTGCTGTAAATAATTGACGCAGTAGCGTTCACCCATGGAAAAGTGGGAGAAGATAACTCCATCCATTTTGTAGAACTTGTTGTTGTTGCAGTTTAGAATCGTTTCTAGCACCGAACAAACATAGACTGTAAAACTATTAGTGACAAAAAGCTGAGAAATTAATGTGAGCGAAATTAATGTTGATGAATGACTTCATCAATTGACTTAAGTAAAGCATTATTTGAAAGGCTTTTTTTATCTACAGTTTTAATTAACAGTATTCTGAATGGGATTAAAATATCGCTGAAGGATGACAGTTCGTATATTGTGATGGAGATTATTATCTATTTTTTTTTTTTTTTTTACGTTCAGAGTAAATCGTTATACCGGCCGAGATCCGAGCGAACGCTGATATTAAGAAAAAGCTGAATTTGGTATTTGGTTTGGCGGGGGATGGAGGAGAGGGTGGGGGGGGGGGGGGAGGAGGAGTTGGATAGGTTTGTGCTGCGGATTTGGGCAAAAAGGTTTTCATAACCACATATTTCTAAAAATAATTTGAGAGGATCGTATCGCTTTTCCTGCAAATTTAGCGTATTTTAGGTATATTAATGTGTTCGGACTACTTTGGATTTTGCTTGTCATATTGCTGGGAGGGAGAAGTTTTAAAACCTTTCCGTGATCTCCATAGAAAAAACTTCTCAATTATTGAACCTGATTTTGTTAGGAGAGAGAGAACGAGCCCTGGAGCTTCCTCTAGGTTTAAAATTTGTATCAGAAACAAATGGATCAAAGGCATAATTTGACATTTTTGCTCCATCTAGGCCTTTCTTCTACCTGCCACCTGCCCCATCCCTTCTAGCAAACTTTTTTTAGAAATCAAGCAAGAATGTCAACTACACGCATTTTTTTTTTATTTTTTGCTTCGTTTCTCTTACAAACGAACCTTGCATGTGGACTAGTTGACTGTCTGCTACAGAGATTTTAACTAAATCTATTTCAATATACTTGTGTCTGGCATCGTTAAATTCTACTGATTTTTTATTCAGACTTCACTTATTCAACAACGGAAAAAAACCTTTTAGACCAGGCTTCTCGAGGGAAAAATTATGTAAGCTATCACACTTCTGTGCTTTGTATTACAGCCCAAACAAGTTGATTGTTTTAAAAATAGCCTAAATCGAGCTTATTAGTTTGAAAGCATCAAAACCATCGAAAACGTTTTGCCGCTGTGTTTTAACAAAGCCGCTGTAAAAAGATTACATCACCACTAAAGAAACGACAAAGAGACGGTACACGTCTCCAAAACATTCGCTAGTATAAAACTATTTTCTACTTGAAAATTGGTATTGAAAATTAGGACATATTTGTTTATTTATAACATCAGCTGAATGGGTGACTCTCTTTACCTTGCAACTATCAGTAATGTTTCCTCTGTTTGGCAGACATGTCTTCAACCTTATTACAGGGTAGGTTACAGTGACAGATTCTGTCATCACTTTTCCAGGTTTGATCTTTGAGAGAAACTCCTTTCTCTTGGCTCGAACTATTTGGAGACTTTGATCGGCGATTCTAACATGAAAGGTCCTTTCAGGATCAGACTCTGATTCCTCTCTAACATACAGCTCGATCGATTCAAGGTGTTGAAGAAACAGGAGAACCAAGTGAGCGTCAGCCTCGAAACTTTCAAACAGTGTATCCATCTTCTCAGCAGAGTAGAGTGTTTGTGACAACTCGGATGGTCTGGTCCTGAAAGGGAAACGGAACAAGGTGCCATCGTAAAATCCCTGGGGAAAAACATCTTCCGTACAGTCAAAGATTCCCTTGTAAGGAAGGAACTAGTCAGGTATTTCGTCCATCTCTGCGCGGTCTTCATTGAGTCGCCAGTGTTTTCCTGTTCTTCTGTGGCGCTTGTCAGAAAAGTGAACACCATGAGGGTCAATGAAGCCAATTTGGGAATCACTGAGTAAACTTGGTAAATCTGAGATAGAAGAGCAACACAAACATAACTAAGAGGACCACTATGGTGTGAAGGGCTTTCTTTTAAGTAACGGAATATTGAATTCAATCTTGAAACAATTGTTTCACTTTTGTAAAAAAAATAGGCCAGTTTAATTAACTAAGAAAAGACAAGAATTGTAAAGGTTTCTTTATGAAGCTATGTTGGAAATTCACCAGGTTCAGCAAACAAATGTGAGTCTTTAAGCAGGCTCTCAGCTTCAGTTATGGTTAAGAGGGCGCATATGTGTAGACCTATTTGATACTCTGTGAACCTTAGATTCTCTGTGATTTCATATCACTGGATGATTTTTAGTATGGCTTTCAAAAAACGTGATTTAGTCGTAAATCTCTGAAAAATTCTCTGCGTTAAGTAGGTTTGAAATGTAAATCTTTTAGAGGGTGGTAAAGGGAGGTTATAGATCACGTTTAACGGAAAATAAAGCAGCCCTTTCACAATTCACGAAAAATACAACATTGGCATTTCACGCTTCACGGAAAATAAAAGAGAACGTTTTGGAAAATCACGGTTCACGGCGACTATGGAAATCACGATTCACGAGGAAAAAAATGGCTATTTCACATTTCACAGGAAATAAAAAGGGCCGATCACGGGTCACGAAAATACCCTTTACCACCCTCCTTTTAGGCCCGGTCCAAATGCCGCTCCACTCATGTGCCGAACCAAACTTGATTAACTTCGACTTTAGAGCGACTTTAGAGCGACTTTCGAGCGACGGCTGGTTCAGACGGCGTACTTGCGTGGAAATTAATTCGGGAAGCCATTGGTAACAATTTTTGACGAAAGAATATGCGTTCTGAATTCAAGAACTCTATCCAAATAGAAAAGCTGCCACTAACATTTCGCTGTTATAGCAGTATTTAGGGAAGCAAATTCAAACTCTAGGTTCAGTGTTTAGACAGGTTTTCTCCAGGTTAATTCGACTTGTTAAAGGGAAATCTCATAAACTGGGCTATTATCACGAAGAAAAAGCAAAAAATGAATTTGCGCTAAAGGAACTCGCTTATACAGTCACGTTTCTCATAAATCGAAGGCATATTTTGTTGTCTTTATTTTCAGCGACGACGTCGAGCTTCATGCATGACTAGTCACGCCACTCAATCTTGAGCCAATCACGAGTCCTGTTATATGAAAAATACATTACAGTAATTTATGCATTAGGTTCGACACATGAGGAGAACGCCGTATGAATCAGCTGCCATTCCAACGTCGCATGGTGCGACATACCCTGGCGAATTCAACGTTGTTTGCCGCACCAAGCCCAACCTACCGAACCAAACTGATTCAAACGCCGCTCTTGTGCCGTATTTAACTCATCAGTTAGGTTCGGCGCATGAATGTAACGGCGTTTGGAACGGGCCTTACCTATCTACCATATTAAAAACGTATATAAACACTAAAATTTATTAAGATTGTACTGGAGATGCATGTACCTGTCATGTGAAATACAGACTTGAATCCAAGACCAAAACGGCCGACTTTCATTGGATCTTCCACTTTGATGCTATCACAGACCAGTCGAATACCCCTCCAGTCTTCTCTTGTAAACCGTGCGTTGTTGTAAGCGTAAAGCGCTGGGCCCTGTTTGAACATTTCAATAAAAGATATATGAGGAAGTCTTCTGTGGAACTAGGAAGAGATCTGTATCTTTTTGTAGCGTCCCCAAACGCAACTTGTGTAGTCATGTCAACTATAACAGTATGCCGTACATATTGGCAGATTTTCCTCTTACCTTATCAAACAACATCAGAGAAAATTTAGGCTTTTTAAACGTTATATATGTCTATGTATCTATAGTTTCTCCAAAATAAAATTGGATGGATGCACATTTTTCTGGTTAAAGATCTGTTTGTCAGACATAAACGGAAACCATATTCTTCCGTTCAGGAAAGTGCCAAGGACACGTTCCTGTGCATGACATTGAAAACCTAAAAACCCAAAAGCTTTGACCATTAAATTAGAAGAAACTGTAAGTATTATGCCCTAGCTTTGTCAAAAATTACCGTGAAACTAAACTGAGCTGATATTGTGAGTTATCCATTCATAAGGTTTTTGGATTTTACCACAATAATCACTCTGTCTTGAACAATTCAGTGAGTTTGTTCTACGTGGTGTTAACTGCGCATTTTAAATTTTGCGAATTTGCAACGTTACTAAGTCATAATTTTTGTCCGTTTCGATCAAAAATGAGACAAAACCATGTGTTCACCTGAAATTGTGCGAGGTCCTCATCAGAAAGATGTTCTGTGTCATAGCTGTGTTTTTCGTGCAAGAACTTCACTCGACTGGCATTTGCATCCTCAGCATTTTGAATCAGTTCCTAGACACGAGAGGCGTGAGAGATAAACAATCGCAAAAATACATATACTAACGCAGGAAAATCTTTAACATCTTTAAAAGTATATAAATTTCTGATATACAGACTGTTAGAAAAATAAACGAAGAGTTCTCCTACAGAGCCTCGCTGGTTTTTATCACTGATGAACGTGAAGATGACGTTGTAATTCAGTTCTTAATTGATCCATTGTAGTCCAGTTCGCTATGTGTTGTACTGTTTAGCAGAAGGATTATATCGTGATATTTGCAAACCTTACTATAGCAGGCAGGGGGAAGGAAATTTTGCTTCCCTGCAATCTGGGCGATTTTTGCACAAAAGTAATGTGTTTTACCTTCAGTATCTGTCCATCATCAGGATACTGATCTAGAATGGACCTCAACTGTTGGATCAGTGATGGCTGAATTAAATCAAACCCATCGTCATCATTGTTCGCTGAGAAGCAAATTAAAGAAACAAACATTAGAGGAAAGTTTCAAAGAAACCAAACACAAAGGCCTGGCCTAAGAAAGAACGGAACTGACATAATTTCCCTCCTGAATGATCGAGGCTTTAAGCTGCTCCGGACAAGAGGGTCACTTCAGTTGACATTTCTGATTATCTGATAATTCTGGTACATCTGGACTTCTATACGCACCCTATTGACTATGGATTGACGAAAGGCGTCTCTGTAACCTACGCGTAGGCACTAATTCCTGAAAGCTATCATTTAAGAATGCTTCCCTGCGGGAGTTATTAAGAACGCCCCCAAAACATAGAAACTAAAAATGAAAGATCCCCGGATTTCTTACTGAAGTCATTGTTCATTTATATGGCATAATTTATACCCACCCACGAGCAAGATTTCAGATTTTCTTCAAATAGCTCCTTGCTGTTCCTTCACCAGATAATCATCTAAATAAGAGAACAATTAAGAAATAAAATCAGCGCGCTTTGGAGCCATATGGAATATTCAAGCACTGTATATTTTCCAGCGACGTCAATATTCCGCGACAGATACAAGTGTTCTTTTTTAATTGAGAAGAAAGTGTAGCCGGTCAGGCACCGCTCGATTATAGGAAAGCTAAAATCTTGTTGTCCAATCATAAATACTGCATATTTTGCACTTTTGAAGCACGTCTCGCGTCTCGTCTTTCAAATTTAACGACCCAGATTCTGTTTGAAACCTTGCAAATATCTATCAAACTACGTTTCTTTGGGGAATTAACAGGGTCGCTGAAAACAAGCGGTTTTTAAGCAGCATGGCGCTGAACAATAACCCAGATTCCACTCCTTCTGAAACGATGGGCGAAACGGCTGTCAAAATGACTTTCAAGTAGCTATGTTGTTGTTTAAATCCACAACATTAAATGTAGAACGTTTTCATGGCGCCCTGGCTGCTGTTCCGTAACAACAGGAAATGTTTACCAAAAAAAAGAACTCATTTCCCAAAGGAGAGAAGAACACCACTATAGACTCAATATAGTTGCCGTGACATCGAAGAAGGCTCGACTCCGCAATTTTAATTCAGCGGTGTTTTAAACTGACCATTGACATAAGTTTTGTAAAATGACTTAACCAACGTCATTTAGATACCGTATGAAATAGAGGTTGCCTATTTACCGGGTTAGGATTTCGACTTGGATTTCGACTTGGATTTTCGAGTTGGATTTTCGAGTTAGGATTATTGTGGAGGGATTTTTTTTCTTTGGCGGGGTTTCCAATACATATTCAGTGGTTTTACACAACGTACTTTGTCATCGTCTTGAGGTCTTTTCAAGATGGAGGAGAACGAGGATGGTAGATCGGTACGGGCAATCTTGTTTAATCTATCCCAGTATTGCATTCGTAGCTGTATTTTGGAGTGCAAACAATAGTTGACACTTCAAAGTTCACGGAATGTGGATTCTTTGAATGCTTTGCTGTGGAACGGACGTGGTCTGAACATGTGCTTTCGGTGGGCAGTATGACATCAACTGCTTAAAATGCAGAAAACAGAACAGTTATTGGGGGGGGGGGGACTGGGAAAGCACTGTAAAGCAGCATTGGAGCCATTTGTTGGTCTTCAAAATGTGGTGGAATTATAGGATTCATATATTTACCTTTTGTCTCATTCTGGGTGCAGATTTCTAAATTTGCACCACCAGAATAGATATGACAAGAAAAATCGTATTCTAGATCTTACCTTTGATTTACGCGCGGAGCATGGTAGTGGCGAAGGGAAATGACTTCATGTAAGACCCAATGTCTTGCCTCTTGCTTCAAGTATGTTTTATTTAACAAATAAAGAAGCCTGAGCCGTGGATTACACTGATAAAACGCGACGAGCATTTGAGAACACGAGGGAAATGTAGAAAACACCAGCCGCAGGCGAGTGTTTTCTACATTTCTCGAATCTTCTCAAATGTCCTAGGTCAGTTTTATCACCGTGTAATACACGGCTTAGGCTTCTTCATTTGTTTTATATTATAGGGGAAAAACAATAAAACACGCTTTTTCTTTGTCTTATTTAAGAAATAAAAAACATGTAGCGTGTTTCTATCGAGTTTTAGTATAAATCTACTAGCGTTCTATCACGAATGCCGCTCTCTGATTGGCTTCGCTACTCAATATCTATTCTGTGATAGATAGTGAGTGGCGTGGCAGCGTGCCCTTGTTAACAAAATGACGACCGCTTCTTGTCGTGTCTGTGAAGAGGATTTAGATAAAGTTTTGAAGGACTAGTAGATTTATAGTAAAACAATTAGATTACTCGCTCTCCATTTCTATGCGTGATAGAAATCTCGAGCTCATAATGTAATTGTTTAATAGAAACACGATTTTTAACCAATCAGCGCGCGTATTTTCTTAGGACTGTTTTCTAAACTGTGATAAAACATGGGTTTTTGACCAATCAGAGCGCGTGCAGGGTCCTTTCTATATTATAAATAGTAATGTTGCTGAATAAAAAGACAAAACACAAACCCCACGCCTACAGGAGTTCTTTTGTTTACAGCATTGGATTGGAAATCTACGAGACGGTTGACGGACAAAGTAGCCGATTCATTGCAGTTGGATTACTAGTAACCATCTCGAAAAGACCGACTCTACATCCCTAGGCCCGGTCCAAACGTCGCTCCACTCATGTGCTGAACCAAACTTGATTAACTTCGACTTTAGAGCGACTTTGGAGCGACGGCTGGTTCAGACGGCGTACTTGCGTCGAACTTAATTCGGGAAGCCGGTGGTAACAATTTTCGACGAGAAAATATGCGTTCTCAATTCACGTACTCTGTCCAAATAGAAAAGCTGTGACTAACATTTCGCTGTTATCGTGCTGTTATCGCAATATTTAGGGAAGCAAATTCAAACTCAAGGTTCAGTGTTTGTATTTAGACAGGTTTTCTCTCGGTCAAATCGACTTGTTAAAGGGAAATCTAATAAGCTGGGCTATTACCACGAAGAAAAAGCAAGAAAATGAATTTGCGCTAAAGAAACTCGCTTATACAGTCCCGTTCCTCATAAATCGAAGGCATACTGGTATTTTGTTGTCTTTATTTTTAGCGACGACCTCGAGCTTCATGCATGACTGGTCACGCCACTCAATTTTGAGCCAATCACGAGTCCCGTTATATGAAAAATAAATTACAGTAATTTATGCGACACATGAGAACGCCGTACAAATCAGCTGCCGCTCCAACGTCGCATAGTGCGACAGACCCTGCCGAATTTAATGTTGTTTGCCGCACCAAACTTAACCTGCCGAACCAAACTGATTCAAACGCCGCTCTTCTGCCGTACTTAACTCATCAGTTAGGTTCGGCGCATGAATGGAGCGGCGTTTGGAAGGGGCCTTACTCGAAAATCCAACTCGAAATCCTAACTCGAAATCCAACTCGAAATCCTAACTCGAAAATCCAACTCGAAAATCCAACTCGAAAATCCAACTCGAAATCCTAACTCGAAAATCCAACTCGAAAATCCAACTCGAAATCGTAACTCGAAAATCCAACTCGAAAATCCAACTCGAAAATCCAACTCGAAATCCTAACTCGAAAATCCAACTCGAAAATCCAACTCGAAAATCCAACTCGAAATCCAACCTCGAAATCCTAACTCGGAAGTTAGTTTGTCTCCATGAAATATTGCCATCATAGCACGATTCACAGACAGATTGTATTACATACTGATGCGACTCATGATGACAATGTCGCCAGAATTGCGGAAAACCATTCCGGCGGCCATAAACCGGAGTATTGAAACCTTTTCCCAAGCAGGGGTGTGTAAAAAAGCATACCAAGCAAAGTATTATCACGACAGAATCACGTTTTACCTTTAAAGTTGAAAATGTAGCAACAAGAAAGGGCTTTTTAGCAGAACTTCCGTGTCAGTCCGTACCAACGTTGCAGCTGCGTTCTGCGAATCGAGTCAAATTTCCGAGAAACTCCCTCGTCGCGCTCTGTTACGTCATTTGCGTATGGGAAATGTGTTTGTCATCGATATTCGATATGCTTTAGCCTTGGCCTTTTAGCCCTTAAGCTTAAAAATTTACTTATTTAGCCGTAAATTGTGTAAGGGTGGTTTGAACCTTCTTTGATAAGCATATATCTAACTTAAAGCCTTCGTGACATATCGAGCATGACATGTCCCTGATCGCCCCCGTGAGTCCTTTGAAGTCTGCCGGCCTTGATAACTATTTTTCTCTGCACTATGCGAAAACACAGAGCACAAAGTTCTAATTCTTGACAAAAACAACAATGTCGTATACGCGTGTACGCTGTCTAGCACTGCTTCAGTTTACAATTTACTTTTCTGTCAAACTGCATGCAAAAGTTTCGCGTGGGATACTGTAATCTGATACAACACGCCACCGTTTACCCAACACAGCCGTCTTGTATTTTTTTTCTTGCAAGACTTAATAATGGTTTGTTAATATACTGTGTGACCGACTTCGAAAGATCTCATACCTTATTCAACTTTCAGATACTCCTGAATGTAGTTTCTGCTTTTAAAAGAAAAAAGAAAAGAAAAAAAGGGGAAAAAAAAAGAAAACTTAGGAAAACGGCCCCTGTCACTTGCACGTGCCGTGTTATGACAGTCGTGTCTCAAACATCAGCCCCTTGTAGACCCTGTTATTGATTTCACTATCAGTCGTAACTATAACAAATTTCTCGAATCTGATTGGTTACCGGAAAGCCTTATTTTTGACCAAATGCAGGAGCTTCACTAGATGAGGTGTGTAATGACAAAGTATACAACGACGAGCGCTGTTTATTTAGTTCCCCCTCAGGACTCAGCACTCCTCTATATTGAAAAAACCCTTCTGATAAGTCGTTAACGTTTTTAACAGGCTTCGCTTTGTAGTAATATTTCTCTCGATTTTGTTTGAAGTTATGATTAATGAATTGTTGTCGTCCAATTCTGTCTGTAATCATACGGCGATTAAACAAATCAGACTCCCCCTTTTTGTGCGACACTCAGTATAATTACAGTCTGAATTGGACTTCACTAAGTCCTATCAGCATTACGTACTGTTTCCAATAACGGGATTTCTGAACTCCGTTGTTTCAGTTACAAAACGAAAATTCATTTGAGTAATATTTAATACTTCCATGATGTCCTCGAGATTTCGAGGAAGGAAAAAAAAATGACAAATTCTGATTGTAGAAATGGGAAATGGCATTTCTACTTTGTGGCATTGCTAGTATTTCTGATGAAGCAGTTTTCAGTCAGGCTTCAATTTTTCTTTTTTGGGGGTTCCATGTCCCATTGATCCTGCAACCCTCCCCCCCCCCCCTCCAAACCGCAAAAATCCTGGATCCGCCCCTGATTATAAACTGGGTGGCACTGAATTGTATTCACCTCGTCCTAAACAAAATTCATTCAGTTAATCATGGCACATCTGCAGTTCAACCATTACAATCAACCATGAATTCATACCATTCAAAGAGAAATAAACAATGCAACTGCAATCAACATTTTAAAAGCCTACACGAAACTAGGAAGCTTCGATAAATGAAAACTGACATACAGTTAAGCATAAGCTTGAATACGATCGAAATTACGAAGGATAGGAAGATATCTTTTGGATACATGCAAACAGACAACGTACCGAATCTAAACTGACAAGCTATCAGAAAAAACCTACCTTGGTAACTGAAAGCTGGGAAAATAAAATTGAAGTATCTCAACCGATAATAGTACGCAAATGTGAAGCGGCCAACACGACAGAGGCAAAAAATCCACTCGCACAAGCCAACAAGCACCCAATCTTCTCATCTATGGGGTCTAAACTAGTGCCCAGTACTAGTAGAATTCCTTTCGATTACGTGATTCTCGTAAACAGACAAACTTCTCAGCTGCCAACTTAGCTTTCAAGAAAACATTTTATCGATCATTCACTACTAAAAGGTGTGATTTTTTTTAAAAATCGATCTTAAGGTTATGTCCCTCCCTTTGAAACTTTCAGCAACTCTTTGAACTAAGAGCTTACTGAAAGTGACGGCGATCGGTTGAGCTATGTGCTCAAATTAGTGAGGTGGTTTAGGGAAAAATAGTTACCGACTGAAAGAAAGCACCAAATCTGGCGCACAAGCTCTTTACGATACTGCAAACAAATTTAAGCTGGGTGCCACACGATCCAATTATCTGTGGGTGTGTGACAGGCAATCCATTTTCTGACACCCTTTGCTAGCATGAAAACGAGGCTTGTATATTTAATGTTTTAGAATATGTTTATAATCGGTTAAAATTTGGTCAGGAACAATAATTATTTGGAAACTTTTTTCATTTCGCAAAGAAGAAGTAGTACCTGTACTTATGATGTAGTCACGTGACAATCACGTGCCGATATTTTTGTTTTCCTACACACACTAAACGCGAAATAACAAATGTTTCGAGTAAAAATAGAACTGTAACCAGGATAAGACATATTGGAATAAGAACGTTCTCTGGTTAAAAATATATTAAAAACATAAGCTTTCGGCTATCAGTCTATAGCCTTTAACGAATGAAGAATGTAGCGCGCAAGCGAAAATATATACGAATGGGGTGCGAAAAATTGAGAATAAAAACAAGCGTGAAAAAAGCAAGAAGATAAAAATGTAAATGAGGCCTGATTACAATAAAATAGAGTATTGCCTAGGCAACGGTTTTGAGTTGTTATCCGCGTCGACGGTTTTTGCTGTGTGCCAAGATTCTAGTGTTTTTATTCTCAATTTTTCGCACCCCATTCGTATATATTTTCGTTTGCCCGCTACATTCTTCATTCGTTAAAGGCTATAGACTGATAGCCGAAAGCTTATGTTTTTAATATATATTTAACCAGAGAACGTTCTTTTTCCAACAAATGTTTCATTACAGAATGGAGTAAAGAAGAGCACACAAATCCCATGTTGATATATTTATTTTGAAAACTGAACGTCGTACGATGTAAATAGATTTACGGCAAGCTTGACGGAAATCAAATCATGTGTTCGGGGGAGTGGAGGAACGTCTGGGTGTTACCAGTTATCAAAAACAACTTTGAAAACTGAGAACCCACGCGGAATTTGGAACGCATTCTATTAAGATCAGGTTAACGATATTAATTGAGGAGATTAGCTTCACTGCAATTGCATCTGCCAGTTCATCCTTGTTTGCAGCCACATGTAAGGAGCTCAGGGCAGGCTTTGGCTCCCATCGGAAGGGCCATCCACACAGATTTTCACCTGGCATTTATGTCACTCTAACCCCATCCCTCTGGTCACGAAACCATCTGCGGGCTTGTGCACCAGATACTACTTTGGTAAACTTCTCTGATTTTAAAGCGTGCTGTAATAGCAAGTCCCAGTGGGTTACACAAGCAAAATTAGAATCAGCTTTGTTACTTCTGCCCCTTTGGTTGCACATTTATTAGTATAAGAACAGTGGAATACATGGAAATGAAAGTTTGAATTTCACTCGTTAAAAAATGTCGCACAGTTAATTTGCCCGTGTGTGAGATGTGTTCCCTAAGGCTCTGTTCTTATTAATGAAGATTTCTTTCCCAACTTCATTTACATTGAACCCATTGCTGGTCTTGTGGTACAGAACCACAGCAAATCGGTCCAGAAGCTTGAAAATGGAATCATCCATGGTAAGCTCGTACTAAGGGTGCGTCTTACATGATCTTACGTGATCTTCTTACATGATCTTGCGTGATCTTTCATGCATCCCATGTAGACGCATTACCCTTGCCAAGAAACAGGAGGTCGTGTCGCGTCCAATAATTGAATAAAATATTGGGAGTGCCCAATATGTTTTAGGGGAAAGAAATTCGTAGGTGGAATTCACACTAATGTACTGGACATATTTCCCCATGCCCAAGCCTGCCTAGACTGCGCTGCAGACGAATACAACATCATGAAAAAAAAAGCCCTGTCATTATAAACAAGAACTTCTGTATCCAATGTGCAGACGAGAACCTGACTGTATAAATTGTTTAGCACCTATTGAACATGTACAGCTATCCTCGTGCCAGCTCCCTAATGGACGCATTTCTTTATACAAGTAGAAACTCTGCTTTCAATAACGGATTCGTCGGAGGTAAAGTTTACTTTCTTGATCATGGGAAACTGGAAGTTTGCAACTCTGTTTGTTAGGAATTGAAGGAAGCGAATTCTTTCTTGCTGGTGTTGTCTAAAGAAAATGCTTTTCAGTTTGAGGGAATCTTGGTGTCGGCTGTCACCTTTCTTTTCTTACCTTTAGCCCTCTTCTCTCTGGCTAAATCGTTGATGTTGTTCACCTTCTAGGTATCCTAAACAGTGACCATTTGTTTACTTGATTGTCGATGATTCATAATTAATGAAATAAAGAAGTTTTCAGCTGAGCTATCAAACAGTTGTGGATGTTATTGATCCATCAAAGATCTGACAATCACAGAGTTGAGCTGCATCGGGCTGGCTTGTACTGGCAGGCTTAACGCATGTCAAGAGGTCATACTTCTTCCTGAATCGTAGCTTCCCAAATAGAAACTACCCATAGAAGTGGTAGCTGGTAGTTTAGTTTTTGTGTCTGAAACATTCATTAAGGTTTCCACTTCGATATGCTGGGTGGCTATCTATGTACAGACGGCTGAAAAGGTTGCAATTGGTGATCAAATCTGTTAAAAACCATGGTTTATTTATTACCCTCGTTTTCATGCCGATGAGGATTGTCGACAATTGAAATCCCTTGCCTTCTCCCCCCGGATCATTTGCACACGTGACACCCAGGCATTCAGTCTAATCTATAAACTGTTGATGTCTTTTGGTTTAATTTGGTGATCAAAACTGTTAAAAACCATGGTTTTATTTATCAGCCTCGTTTTCATGCCGATGAAGATTGCCGAGAATTGAAATCCCTGCCTTCTCCCCCCGGATCATTGTCACACTTGACACCCAGGCATTCAGTCTAATCTATAAACTGTTGATGTCTTTTGGTTTAATTTGGTGATCAAAACTGTTAAAAACCATGGTTTTATTTATCAGCCTCGTTTTCATGCCGATGAAGATTGCCGAGAATTGAAATCCCTGCCTTCTCCCCCCGGATCATTGTCACACTTGACACCCAGGCATTCAGTCTAATCTATAAACTGTTGATGTCTTTTGGTTTAATTTGGTGATCAAAACTGTTAAAAACCATGGTTTTATTTATCAGCCTCGTTTTCATGCCGATGAAGATTGTCGAGAATTGAAATCCCTGCCTTCTCCCCCCGGATCATTGGCACACGTGGCACCCAGGCTAAATTTGTTTCTTACAGCAACAAGATTCTTTGTTCCAAATTTCATGCTTTCTTCCACTCTGTAATGATCTCGCCGTAATATCACCCTAAATGCCCTAGTTCGGTTGATACATTGTTTAGGCTTTACTGAATGACTGGTATACGGAAATATTTCCTGTCATCAATTGACGCTGTCACGTTCACCCATGGGAAAGTAGGAGAAGATAACTTCGTCTACTTTGTAGAACTTGTCGTTGTTACAGTCTGTATAAAATCGTTTCCATAACTGCCGATCAAATAAAATTTATCACGAACACCATGACAGTTCTTGTACAGTTATTAGTCAGCCAGGAAAAGCTGAGAAGTGTGAGCGAATGACTTGACTTGACGTGAGGAATGGCTTCATAAATTCACCCCAGTGAGCCGTTATTTCAACCGTTTGTTTACGTACAGTTTTAATATATCTTGTACGATTGTACCTAATCAGTCGTACCAAACCCTAATAAAAGAGGGTGGTAAAGAGTATTTTCTTGATTCGTGAAGGGCCTAATTTTTTTCTCGTGAAATGCGAAATGGCTTGTTTTTTCCTCGTGAATTGTGATTTCATTAGAAGCCGTGGACCGCAATTTTCCAAAATAATTCTCCGTGAAATGAGAAAGAAGTATTTAATTCGTCGTGAACCGTGATTCTGGTTGTGTCTCGACTATCATCTCTTCGTGTTCTTGCTTGTTTTTCTTTTTCCTCTGCACAGAACAAGAAGCGGACTGATGATGAAGACATCTAACAAGGCTGTGCTTAGATGTAACATTCAAATATCATAAGTTACGTAAGTTCGTGTCAAAAAATATCTTTTTTTTCGTGAAACATGAAAGATCGATTTTATTTCCCGTAAATTGTGAAAGGACCAATCTATTTTCCGTGAAACGTGATCTTGACCCCTCTACCACTCGCATATAACGTGCCCTAGTGATACTTAATGACTCTGAATTTGTCCTGTTAACAGGCCCAGCAAATCTGACGGTCACAGGTTTCATTCCATCATTTCAGGATCCTTAAACGCCTTCTAGACGAAATGATTTGAAATGAGTTTTAATTTAATATTATTCTGGACATGAATCTTCTCTGGTACCCTGTTAAAGCGTCTAGAATTAACAGTATTCGGAATGGCATTTAAATAATTGCTGAAGGATGGAATCCGCAAATGTTATGTATGGTTTGTGATATTTTGTGTTCGAATTTAATTTGTTCTGATCGACGTTCAGAGTAAATCGTTACAGCGATGGTATCCAAGCGAATGCCGATATTACAAACTTGAAGGCTGCTTTACTTTTTCCCTTGCTCAAACAATTATACAAACCGATATAACATAACAATATAACATTCTGAAGGATTGTCTTACCTTGTTCTTAGTTTCAAACCGCTTCTGAGTGAGTATTCGCTCTTCACAACTTAGGAATACAACACAAATAGCAATAAATAGATCCCTTTCCAACAATCGTCAATGATTCCAGGAAATGCTTTTGTACTTTCCAAAAATATCTTTTCCGAGAAACCAAGATCAATTATCACATTATAACGACACTTGACGTAAGTTATGCAAGATGTCGAGTACGACCGTCTGGCATCCGGTATCAAGTGGTGAGTCGTTATCAGGAGGAATCAGGAGTATATTGTTTCTCAAAAGGTGGCGTGGCCTTCTGAATTAGACGGGATTCTGCCTCAGAATTTGGTTTAGCAGGGTGGGGGGTGGGGGTGTCTTTGTCGATCAGCAGAATTGGGCAAAAACGTTTTCATAACCATATATTTAACCAATAATTTGCACGGGTTCGCTTATTCTTTAAATTTAACTTATTTTAGGTATATTTTAATATAACTAAAATGCGTTAAATCTAGAATACGTTAAATTTAAGTCCAAACATATACCCCTTGGATTTTGCTCTGTAAGATCGTTGGAGGTGGGAGGTTACCACTTCCCTTGCACTGCATAGAATATACCTCTGAACTGGGATTTTAGCAAAAATACTTGACGACTGACGGATTTGGCTAGAAATTGGGACTGATTTTCATAGCCTACCCCTACTAAACCCGCCTGACTTCCCTAAAACAAACAAGCACCGTTTCATTTTAATAACCGGCGTATTGAACGATATACACCACCTGGAATAATTTTGTTGGAGTAATTTGCACGTTGACTATTAACGTTGCCAAGATTAACCTTCCTGACAAAAAGGAGCATTCTACTGATCTGGAACAAGACTCACTAAGGGCCTCTTCATATGAGCCCGGTAACCGGGCTGGCTCGGTTATCGAGACGAATTTTGTTATCTGTTCATATGGGAAATTTAAGCCCGGTCTGCCGGGATGAAATCCAAGAAACACAACCAAAATGGTGGAACATAACCTTGTATCGTTCGCGGCCGTCGTAGCTTTGTGGACTCTTTTAACTTTACTAATAAAGCTAATTCGAATACTCCTTGATTGGAAATATATACGAGACAAAAATTATGCCATTTTGGCCACTATGTTGCGAAAGCGAAGCTCTTTTGTCTAAAAAAAAAAAACCGAGCCAACCCGGAGCCAGCCCGGTTGACCGGGCTCATCTGAAGAGGCCCTAAGGGCCTCTTCAGATGAACCCGGTCAACCGGGCTGGCTCGGTTTCCGAGATCTCGCCTAGCCACTCTTTCCTTCGTAAAAATTTCGACGTGTTCATATGAGAAGCCGGGCTGGCCCGGTTACCGAGATCTCGGATTTTGTGACTAAGATCTCGGTAACCGGGATGAAAATTTTCCCATATGAACACTCCAGCCCAGGTGACCAGGACGAAACAAACAAGCTTCGCTTTCGCAACTTAGCGGCCAAAATGGCCTAATTTTTGTCTCGTATGAATTTCCACTTCAAATGTATGCGAATTATTTACATTAAAAAAGTCCACAGAGCTGCGACAGTCGCGAACGATACAAGTTTATGTTCCACCATTTTGGTTTTGTTTCTTGAATTTCATTCCGGTCGACCGGGCTGAAATTTCCCATATGACCTGAAATTCGTCCCGGTAACCGAACCAGCCCGGTTACCGGGCTCATATGAAGAGACCCTAAGAAGTGCTGGGTGCTGGGTGGTCATACTGAAGGGAGAGAGAGGGAGAGTCGTAGAGCCTCTTGAATATTGTAGGCTCTAAAATCATATTAGAAACATATGCATTAAAAGTATAATTTGGTATTTTGGCTCCATCTGGGCCTCTCTCCTACCTTCCACCCGTCCCCTCCCTATTAGCAAGCTTTCTACCGTTTAGACTCAAGGAAGAACGCCAACTAAAGTCATGGTTTTATTGGGTTTTTTTTTGCCTGCGTTGCTGTAACAACCAACCAACTAATTAGGCCTATTTCAATGTACCCATCTCTGCAATCGTTAAATGCTATCGAGCTTTTAGTATTAATAGTATTAATTACTAACAGGAATTAGGACTTCACTTTTTAAACTACAAAAACACAACCTTTTAGTAAAAAAACCTTTTTGTAGGAAAAAATGATTTAAACAATCCGAACTTTTACTACAGGCTACACAGTTTCCTTGTTCTAAAAATAGCCTAAATGGTGTTCACTAACTTGGAAGCATCAAAGTCATCGAATTAACTTTGCCCTGTATTTTAACGACATAGCGATAAAATGATTACAACACCACTCAAAAACGAAAAAGAAACTATGCGGATCTCCGAAACATCCACTAACATAAAAGCTATTTCTACTTTAAAATTCAAAAATTATACCATGTTCTGTGGCGTACCTCTCTCTCATTTTTAACTACCGTTTCCTCTGTTTGACTGGTATGTATTTTGAGCATGTGCCTTAATTCTGTAACTTTTGCATTTACATTTTATTCCATGTATTCTGAAATATTAATTACTCTTTATATCCTACTAACAAATAGCAAAAGACTCGTGTTTTAAACCAGGAAGAACTTTCAATTTGTAACTGACTTGAAATTAAGAATACAATCCAGCTACTAAGAATGCTAAAGGCTTGCTAAAGGTCTGTGATTCAAAGGATGCCCAAGAACACGTTCAAAACTGCGCCTTCTTGCTGGCGAACAAGCTTGAAAAAAAAAAAAAAAGAACGAAAAGAAAAACAAAATGCAACAACTAACAAACTGTAGTATTTCCCCGATGCCACTGTCAATATGGGAACGTCTCCTATTTGCCTGCATTGACACAAGGTCTGTTAAAGGCAAGCTTTCTTTGTTCTCTTTACCGTTACAAAATATCTGAAGCTAAGCTATGCTCCTCTCTATGAAAGAAAGCTATGTATTGTAATAATATTGACTGGAGTCATGTCTTTACACTTTGGCTAATATTTGAAAACCTAGAGCGAAGGTTTTTACAGATTTAAGAAGTAATAGAAGGACACGTACTAGAACCGTAAACTCTACGCTAGAGAACATGCACGGGTTTGGATGTTTCCCCATCAGCACTTCTTGAAACATGGATCACTCTACATACATTACTTGACGTTTTGAAAACTGAATTGTTCAATTAAATGTACAGCTACTGATGAACACGTGCATAGGAACTTTGGCAGTAACATCTGAAATGCATCAATCGTTGCACATTCTCAGTCCAAACACTTGCCACACCCTGTCAAATGCAGTTCATACCATACATTAGTCTTTACCTTTACCTTTACACCCGGAGTTATCATATGATCCATTGCCTAATACGAATTAGGCGACCATGTAGCGATCCATATACTTTACTTCTATTGTGACATTGTTTGTCTGTATACGAAATTCAGCTCCTTTCGATTTAACAATTGACTTGCGAGGAAAAATGAAAGTCAAATGCAAAGGCATTTTCTTAAACAAGGATATATCAGGAAACCTGAATGTGCAATGAAAACACAAATTTCTAAAACTTTGTTATCTCGCTTTGGGGATAATATTCGATAACAATTCAGTTTTGGCCATGTCACGTGAAGTTCTACGTGTAATTATAACCCTGACAATGAAAGAAGTAGTCTACCCGATTAATAAAACGTTATTTAGTTTTGGTAAAATATCGCTTATCTAGTCATTAATCTAATTTAGCATTTACCTTAGGGTATTCTGTCTTTGACCCGCATCAAGATATTCTCTGAAAGCTGGAATGCCTGGTCAGCCATCTGGGCCGAGTAAACTTCGTTTGGGATCTTGGGGAAGGACACCTGATCTGGATAACGCATGCGAGCCGAACGAACAACAAGTGTCTCCAAACCGCTGGCAAAGCTGATTAACTCGGAATCATTCAAACCACTGCAATTCTGAACCAAGTTGTGATCACTAGTCTTGTCAGCATGTATCATGTACTGAGCCGCCTTTAATGCCTTCTCTGCTGCCTACAGGAGAACAAATTAATGCAACGTATTCCACAGAGGCACTGGTTACTATTCTCGAAGAGTCTAGCTGTACTTAAATATCTTACAAACATTGCCATGTATGAGCAGTTGAAGAAAAAACACTTTCCGTCATTCTTTCTCTTTTTTTCTGCCAAATTACTGCCCGGCTAATAATGCTTATAAGAATTGCGTCGCAGGTTTGGTTCGCTTTTTTGCGGTCTTTTTTTCTATCCAACTTCTTGCCCCTCAGTTATATATTTTGTTTGTACATGAAAGGAAAAACGATTGATCAACTGGCAAGCACAGTATAGGTATGTAATCCCAAAGTTAACTTTTCATAGCCTTATAAATATTACTGCGAGACATTTACAAAAGTCAATAATTATCTTTACCTGATGGCATTTAAAGCATGCCCACTCATAAGAAGGCCTGCTGGAATCAATTTCATTTGCACCGGCTGCAAGGTCAGCTTCCGCCTGTCTGAACCAACGCTTAGCCTCTTCAGGCTGAGGATTTCTAATGCAGAACCTTGGAGGCATGTGACATGATGACGATTCCCAGGACCTGTCCGAATTGGCGAGTCTTTCTCTGTACTCCTCACGCCGTGTGCCATGTTCTATTGCACGTGTTACCCAAGCATCAATATAGTCGTCGTAAGAGCCACCCAGTTGCGAGATTGCATTCTTGATGTGCTCAAACGCCTCTGAGCAGAATTCTTCATCTCCCAAGTTCTTCTCTGGATGCCAACGTAGAATTAGCCGCTTCACGATTTGTCGCTTTTGTTCTTCTGGTAGTCTCCATGCATCCTTCAGTTGCCCTGAAATCTCTTGAAAAATCACCTCTCTGTTTCTGTTTCTGGGGCGTTCTTTTTCCCGTTCAGATATATCTTGTATACGGTGGAATTTGTGCAAGACGGCAGCATTGACCTCAATTGGTTCTCTGTCGAATCCAATGTTGATTTGGTACATCTTTGTCAAGAGAATGGCATCTTCATCGATCACTTCGACCTCCTTGATAATGATAGCGTAGATGTACGTGGCGACTCCTTCCCCAAGTTGAAGACTCGGGTCATGTAGCTGATAACCTACATATTCCCCAGGTTCAAATTCCAAAAAGGCGTCATTCAGCAGATGATGCTCCTCGATTGGAATGAAGCCACCTGGCTCTGCATAAATGCCTATTTCTGATCCATCATAAGTGTCATCTCGTCGAATGCGCCTACTGTTCAGTAGAAGCCATATGTCACCAAGCGGACAACGCAGCATCTCAGGAATTAGTACCATTTTCTTTCCCAGACGCTCACCATAAATCTCTTCAATTACCTGGGACGTAGCCGAAATAGCGTCGCTCATTCCTGTTACAGAATTCAAATACACCTTCAACTTTTCCTTGCCAGACGCCACAACTTTCTCTTGAAGATATGGTACATAATCCTCACTTCCGGGAATGAGTTGACCGTTGTGAAAGAGTGAGGTTTTAAGGCTTTCTACTGCGCAAAGCTCTATGTTTCGAAGACCATTTTCAATATCAGCGGCTATTCCTTCATCAAATTGCTTCTTCTGCGAGTCAACGTGTCGAATAATTCTGACAATGCCCCGAACAAATTGAGCAGACAAAAGCCGCGTCATCAATGCATTGACAGCTCCACTTGTCACTATTACACCGTCGGTGAGTTTTTCTTTTACCACAGAGGACAGCGTCACTGGTTGTAAAGGTACAGGCAATTTCATCATTAGCTCTTCGTAGTTTGTCATGGCAGATGTTGGTCTGACATCCAGCAGGCTGAGCTCAAGCACAAAACGTATGTTGAGCCTCGCGATCCTTGGTCCGTAGGCAGGTACATCATTGAAAACCAGCTCAGTGGACTTGTGCAAAGTCACAGGGATTTGTTTCAGAGGTTTATCAGAGGAGCCGGTTTCTGGAAACTTTGCTGGTAGGTACAGATATTCAGGAAACGTCGCTGGTAAGTACAGATTACATATTGCTGACGCTTCATCGGGATGGTCTTGAAGCCTTGCCAAGAAACCTTTCACCGCCTTGGAACACATTCTTAATTCATTTTGGTGCAAGTTGTCATTCCGGCTACTTTCCCGCAACATCTCCAAAACCATAGCATAATGGGTAGCTCCAACAGCCTTGGAACAGCCCAGGTACCCAAACAATCGCTGAAACTTGCCAAAGTCGGGGGGAATTTTGTATAGATATGGCTTAATCTCAAGACTTTCGTACAACTCAAGGACTGCCTAACTGGGCAAAATGAACCTCCTTCCTTCTTCAACTAAAATGCAAGGAGTAGTTTCCAGAACCCTTTTGGCTTCATTTCCTGTGGTCGCGTTGTCTTGCAGAAAGGCGTAAATACTTTCCATGACCGCCTTAACCGCGGAGCATTGCTCACGTGAAGCAGTTTCCATCTTGCTTTTACGTTCAAAATGGATGCAAATGTTTTCGCAATGAGTAACTACAAGATTTACCGATGGCTTCTTCACAATTTGGAGCTGGGCGAGAAAAGAATTGCAGTACTGCTCGATGTTGACACCACGAGGACGATCAAAGTCGTATTGACGAGACCTTGGATCTGCCCACCCTGGAAGCAAGTGAGCTTTCGTCCATACAATGTCTTCGTAATCCTTGAAAACTGCCCCTTTGAATGCAATGAAGGGAACTTCGCCATCCATTGTTGCTCCTAAGGCTGGACAGACTGTTAACAATGGTTCTGTAACAGGGTCTGCAGCAACGAAGGGAATTTCACAGACCATTTGTAAAAGACCTTCATCCACTACATTTGGTCGAGAGATTAGGTGATCCACCAGGGCCCAAGACTTCTTGTATGTACTCTCATTTCGCTTTGTGGCACCTTCCTCTGCAACTTCTTCAGCGAATCTCTGAAAATCATCTTTAGAAACATCCCGCACCAGGCCTATCATTTCCAAAAAGGGCAACCATTCTTCTGAAGCGAAAGGGTCTGGTGGAAACTCGTCCTCTGTTAGCATGGACTTGAAAACAGGATTTCGGGGATCACAGAAACTCGACGCAGTCATCAACGTGCCGTCCTTGTTCGGAATAAACTTGACTGTTTTCAAATAATCTAACAGCTTTTGCTTCCCGATTTCTCTTTCATTTTTCTGCTTTGCACTTCCTGAATAATTAAATTGGCAAATATATCTAATATGAGCCAACGTTCCTTCCTTGTTGAAATACGGAAAACATTTGAAAACAAACTCGAGATACGCTTCAACCAGAGAGACACTTTCAACATCCAAGAATTCATAAAGATCTGACAGGCTTGAGTTGGATTTCAAAAACAAACAGTCAAGTACTGATTCCACAACATCCATCTCTTCTTCGGGTAATTCATCAGGTATAATACAGGATTTTCTATCCTCGAGTTTTGCAAGACCACCTCTTGCTTTGGGGTAAAATGGCAGCTTCCTTAAGATTTCTTTGTCAACATCTGTGAGACTTTGCACGTTCCGGTTAAAGTACTCTAGAACAACTGTTGCATCTGAGGGCGATAATTTCCCCTCAAGGGAAAGAGGATCCGTTTCTAGAGCCTGTTTGAGTGCTGTAAGAAGGGACTTTGGCGTCTTGAGAGAGGCTACGAGATTACGTACGAAATGGTACAAATCTGATTTGGTATAAGATGCAGTAAGCAAGTACATTGTTGTAATTACTACTGAATTAACCTTTGGCAAGCCCAGAGATCTTACAATAGTAGCCAGATTCCGATCTGAAATACCACAGTCATAAAAGTCAAGAACAGTTTCAGCCATACAAAGCGGCACCAAGAAATGATCTGTCAATGTTTGTTTGTTGACAACAGTCTTTGAAGAACACGATGTGGAGGATCTTTCTACGTTGATCGTTTTAGTTGCGGGGATAAGGCACCATTTAGATAGTGGCGAAAGCAGCGTGCGAATGAATTCTTCTTTGCAGTCCTCAGTTATCTCTGCATTCGTCATTGCATCCTTGGCAAACTCTTGCAAGAAGCTCCAAACCCTATAGATCCACTGGTGATTAGGCAAGGTGGCAGATGGGTCATCTGGGCACCATTTCACATAGTGATCTTCGCTAATGTAGCTGTACGGTAGGGTTTCGTGTAACAACGAGGCGAACATTTGTACATCCAAAGGTCGAAAAACGGGGGATTTTACGCATTCAGGGCTGCTAAAAATGTCGCTACGGACTTCTCTGTGAACAAAAACGGACGGGGAACATGGAAAAATATCTTGGTAGCGACTCAGACATCGGGGATTACTCTCGCTAAAGGCATTCAAGTTGTTGTCCTCAGTAAGAAGCAGTGGAAGTCCAGAGAGATTCTTCAAAAACTGGTCGTCGTCTTTGCAGTACTTGAGGAGACGGATCACTCCTTGTTCGTTTTTGAATGGTGTCCTGTTCACAGGGCATGGAATCTTTCCAACATTGCAAAGCGGATCAGGATCACTAAACGATTTGTAGAAATCCATAACTGCAGTGGGTGAAACACAAACCACTTCCACTTCTGCCTCCTTGAGTGACTCGAAAGTGGTCATTGAAAATGCGACAAGTTTTAAACCAGTCTCGAGTAAGATTTCTTCAAATCTGGACTTCCGCTTGATTCTTCCTTCTTCTCTTCTTTTTCTTTCCTCTTTCTCTTCTTTGCTTTCAAGGCCACATTTTGGGGGTTTGAAAGCAAAACAGCCTTTTATTTCGAGATTGTTGAAGTAGATTTTATCTTTACCGGTACCTGACAGTGCAAGCCACTCTACCTGAACTCTCTCAGAACCGTAGGATTCCTCACGCCGGCAGCTAGAATTCCCTTCTGCTTTCCTCACTAACGGGATCAAGTGCATCTTCTTTCTGCTCATCACTTGGTAGACTGCCTCAACCAATGTCTTCCAATACGTATCTTCTATGGGTAACTTTGGAAAGAGCTCCTCATATGTACTTAACTTTCGTAAAGTCGTACTTCTGCAATTACTGCGAGAGTCGGTACGAGATTCAGCACGATCCTGTACGATTGGCAATTGAAGGAAAACGCGAACTCCGTCTAGAAGGGTCAGATAGCATGACGCAATGACGTCGCGCAACAAGGCATTGTTCCAATCAGTCCTGTAGTCGCCGGTTACATCTCTCCACAAATTTCTCCTTGCCTCGTGGTCCAATGCAAAGTGCCCATTGATGTGAACTGGCAAATCAGTTTCAAGTGGAAGTGGAAGAAAGCAGTACGCTCTCTTTTTCATTTCTAGCTGCTCCTTCGAGTTTGTACTCTCCAGAAGGCACGCAACGCCACCGCGAGGAAGCATCCCCAACTTTTGTTTCCTAAAAGCATCGACAATACTCTTGTCCACCGCTTCCTCAAAGCCAACCTGTTGGGCAATCAACCATGTTTCCTCTCTGCCGGATGAATCTCTTAACTTCATAGTATACATACACTTTTGGACATCTACGCTTGTGTGTAGGGAATTGTTGCTCTCTTTCACACGATTCCCGATCTCTTTGATACAATCAGCGAATGCTTTCCTCTTCCTGTCATCGTCTTCGGACAGGAGCACTTCAACAGAGTATCTGTCCGTCAACTTCCCTGATGATTCATCTATTCCACAAAGACTAATCTTCTTCACATTGTTAACAAAAAGGAGAATGTCGAAAAGCTCCTTCTTCAGGTCTTCCATCATCTCGTCTAATGTCTTCACTGTTACCGCAGCTGACGATATTTTAGACATTTGTGCCATTTCCTCCGTTCTTAGGGGAAGCCTGAACATTGTTGAATTCTGGATGGAAAAAAGATCCTCGAGATAACAAGGGAAGACATCTGGGAACTTTCGTTGCATCTTCTCGATGTCTTTATACATTCTGCCAGGTTCTTTATCGGTTGCCTTCGGGACATACTTGCAATGTGGGTCGAATACACACAACACATCTCCAATTTCTTTACCCCTTGACATGAATGAGGGCACATCAGTCAAGTGGTAGACAGCATTGAATCCGACACCATATTGGCCAGTCTTGTTTGGGTCATTGCTCTTACTACCTTCGCCAAGGGTCTGTATTCCTTTGATATCTGCATTAGTGAAAGGTTTGTTGTTGTACACACACAATGCAGGACCTTGCAATGGTTTCCAGCTTTCTTTCAACACTTTTTCATCAGGATGGTATCTTGGGTCCTTTATGAAACAAATTTCCGTTGCTTGCGCATCATCTGCATTTTGAAGAAGTTCTTTCAAGATGTCTTTCTCACATGGGTAACCTGTTAGAATCCGCTTCAGACGAGTTGTGAGTTTCTCTCGTTGTCCACAAGGAAGCCCAAAGTCATGCTGTTGTAGGGCTTCGTCTCTTCGTGTTTTAACACCCAAGAGAGAACATGTTGGCCACGGAATTTTGTCACTGACAAATTGAATACTTTCGTCGTCTTCATCGGATATCCAAGGGCAGTCCTTCATACAAAGTTCAGATACTGGTTGCATTACTCTCCTAGAGGAAGGAAGGTAAATAGATCCCCATTTGTCAGGTATTTCCGAACAATCGCCAGTTGACCATTCGAGTGTCTCCCCTAGCTGAACCGCCATGTGGACTGTCACTTCAAGAGTTTCTTCATCAAGTTGCCTGCCATAGAAATGTCGCTCTACCCGTTGAAGACTGGAGATGAAATCGTTCTCCTCAAACTTCTCCTTCACGCCAGCAAGTTTCATGATATCGGAACAGGAATCTGCAAGATGTTCTGGAAGCTTATAAAGGTACGGAGAGCAGTCTGCGTTAATTTCCAGAGCCACCTGGTCTGCGGAGAGAAATGTCTTCCCTACAAGAATGATCTTCTTGCCAACTAAAAGTTGCATGATCTCCGCGCTGTGACTGCTCATCATTTCCTGCAGAAAGATATACGCCTCAGTGCAAACACGGTTGATTTCGTCATAACCTTTGCGATCCAGTGAATCGATGTCAGTACATATTGCTTCTTCAAGCTGGCTCATCACATGCTGGATACTGACATCTTTGTTTCTCAACTTCAACAATTCTGTCACCTTTTTGGGGATTTCCAGGTCAACAAGCGGCTCCGTACAACACACAAGATACTTCTTTTCCTTCAGGAATGCATCTTTTGGTGCGACCAGAAACTTTCTTCTACTTTGAAATTCGTCTCCCTGCCAGGGAAGGGGAAAGTGCTCTGGTTTTCGAAGAACTGGGAGGAATTTAGCCTCTACAAAGCGTGTCATAATGGGTTCTGTAGGACCTTCACCCTTGCCTTTCATTTTCTTTTGCATAAATGACAGCAACACCTTTACACGCTTGACTGCTGCTTTACTGTCAACTGCATTTATCCTGTCGATACTCTCTGCTCTCTCTGCAATCCCCTTCCAAGAAAGAACATCTGAAACCATTCCAAGCTGCTCAAGTTTTGTCAGTCGTTGAAGGTTGAGAAAGGTTTCATCAGTTCCACAAGGAAATTTGCCATCCTCAGGGCAGAATAGAGAGGATACCTCTCTGTTTGGGTTTACAAGCTGGCTAGGACACTTAAGATTTTTGCCATAGGGTGATGCTGGAATACAGGCATGCGTCTTTATCAGTTCATCTACACCTGAAATGTTGTTATCCAAAACATGTAGCACCAACACATCTCTCAGGTCTGAACGAACTTTCAAAATGTTTGGAAAGAAAACTTCATGGAAAAATCGTCTCTTGTCGTACGTTCTAGTCTGAATTATTTCCCACAGACCACATTCGTGAAAAGATTGGAACACGTCTGCTGGCAAATCGATTACCATTTCGTTTTCTTTAGCCAACGTCTGAAGCACGGTAAATGAAGTGTCACCTATTTGAGGCTCCAAGCGAAACTCTGGATCGAGAAACACTACGTGACGTATGTCAACCCATGTACGTCCATCTGCGGAGAATAGGGCATGATCTCCAACGGCAAGTTGTTCATAGAAGGACAGCAGGATAGGCCAACAGTCTCCATGTACTTCATCAGCCTTTGGCCATAATGAATGGAACTTATAAGAGCCGTCATCGGGAGTAATTGACCTGATGTCATCAAGAAGAGCAAAATAGGCAGACAAAATGGAGTCTTGCATAAGTACTTTGTTCCAGTCGAAACCATGGCATCTCTTGTCGTCTTCAACTTTCGACTGTAAGTGACGTCTGTTAGCAGCTACTGCGAAAGCTCCATTAATGTGTAATGGTAGGCCACTATGGATTGGAAGCGGAAGATAGCAGAAGATGACACCGTTAAGCGTTGGTTCATCCCCATCAACTTTAGCAGGCAATGGCAAGAATGTATCATTTCCAGTTGGTACCAAACGAACAGCTGCTCCACCTGATGGAAGGAGACTTTCGTCGGTTTCCACAAACTGCATTGCTGGACCATGGCCCATTGCAGAAACCACAAGCCACGTGAAACGCTCATGACCAAGACACCCGTGAGCGTTAAAGAACTTCAAGCCCAGTGTAGTAAAACGACAATCGATATCAACTACTATGGAACATTCAGGGAATTTACTTGGATGGACAGTGTGGTATCTTGCCTCCCTCGCGACCTTCGATGACGCTTGAAGAAAGCAACACTGCCTCAGGAAACGCTGCTCTCCAGCATCCAGTTTCTCTGCAGTAACTGGTAATGTCACCGGGAAACGCAATTCTCGAAGAATTCCTTCCTGGGACATTGATTTGGAGACCTGAAACATTAAAGCAGGCAGAGACTCTTGACCTGTTTTTCTTGGCAAACTGTAGATTTCCACCCGCAGAACATTTTGAGTAAAAAGAAGCAAAGACTTCGACCTATGAATGAGCATTTGTAGCAACTCTCGCATTTCGTGGTCGTCGTAATTCAGCTTCTTTATTTCACTTCCCAGGGCTTGCTCTTGAGTCCTCAACGGAAATCGAAAAAGCGTTCCATTAAATGAGTTGTCTTCCTTGCTCAAATGCAAATCGCAGCCAAAGATGCCGTTAAATGGTTTGAATTGATTTGCAAACTTGCAAAGCCTCTTCACATCTTTGTTGAGATTAATCTTTATCCCTGGCTTCCTTTTGTTCCCGATCGCCTTCCCGAGGTATGACGTGTGAGGATCAAAAATGACAAAATAGTTCCTACTTAAGATCATGGGCACATCTGTCAAATTGTACACCGCATTGAAGCCAAGTCCAAACCTGCCAATCTTTTCGGTATCGTACTCTTTTGTTGCTTCATTGAGTTTTGCAATGTTCTCAAAATCTTCATCTTTGAATTCAGCGTCGTTATAGACCCACAAAGCAGGACCTTGACAACCTTTCATGCCTTCGTCAATCAAGCAAGTCATGGCATCCTCGTTCATTCTTTCATCATAGAGAAATCTGACTTCAGTGGCACCGGCATCGTCTGCGTTTTGCACAAGCTCTTTTAGAACTGAAAATCCATCCGTGTACTCCTCCAGAAGTCGGTTCAGCCGAGTAGTAAGCCTCTCTTCCTGTCCAAACTCTTCTCCTATGGACAGCTCATCCGCGTCCAGCATTCTATTGGTGAGGCTTCGAACACCAAGGCGTTCGGCTGTACTGTTAGGGACATTGAGGTGTACATAAAAATAGTCCATGCCTTCATCGTCACCTTCTCTCTTCAACCAATCGTGGTCGCAGTACATACAGCACTCCACTGGTTCAAGCCTTACATGTGAGTTGTCCTCAGTGTGTGTTGGTAGAACAATTTGCCCTGTTAGCTCTTCGGTTAACTGCCCACTTGCCAACTCATTCACAATGTTGACGGATAACTGAAGATCGTGCTTTACTTCTAAAGCGCTGGACGGCACAATTCCATCATCATACTTCTCTTTAATCATGTGAAGGACCTCTACCAGAACAGCTGGATTACTGCTTTCCCTCATGCCAAAACGGTAAAACAGCTCAGCGTACTTAGCCATGTCGCTAGGAAGAAAATGTATGTAGGGTGTAAGATCAATGTGTGGCTTGCTGAAAAGCACATGGCTAGGTGAGGAAAAGCCATCTCCATTCCAAACCCAATCAAATTCTTCTAAACAGTCAAATGCAGGATCCACACCAACGTCCTTTGCTAGCACTCGATTAAGCAAGAAGTAAATTTCGTTTACCACAACCATAAAGAGGTGCTTCTCTTCTTTTGAATACGATCTGATCACATTCTGCAACTGCTGAATGACCTGGAAGACACCGGGTAGGTATTGCCAGCCAAAATACCTGGAAATTTGATTCGTTGACTGTACTTCTACAAGAGGCATAACCGTTCCAACGAGGTTTGCAAGATACTGACTCTTCACTTCAGTTGGCTTGAAAAAGTGTTTGCAATTTTCTTCACCCTCTTCAAACCATGCCAGTCCCGGAGGATAGTTAGGGGGCCTCTCTTGCAATCTTGAAACCCAGGGAATGTCCTTCAGAAGCGATCCTAGTGGTTGTCCATTGACTGACTCCGACAATGTTTTGGGATTGTCTCTGAGGAACTCTAAAACTGCTCTTGACTTCTGCTCTGCAGTTGGAATGTGAGTGAGCCCACTTACTAATTTCGCACTTTGGTACAAATCGTATCCAGTGATGTTGTCCTCGCTTTTCATTCCAAGATCTTCTAACATGACGAGTACAGAACGTTCGTTGTACGGGACTGTGGGGAAAACATCTTCATTGACAAATAATTTCTTCAAGATCAACTTTCTGGGATCAAAGAGGTCTGATGTTCTTGCGCGCCCTCGATGTTTGGAGACAAAGGGCAAGGCCTGTAATTTCTGTTTGAAAGTGGCATTTCTGCGAATTTCGCGAGTGTGGTTTTCCAGTATATAAGTCATGAGTTTGTCAATCTGCTCTCCAGAGTACTTTCCTCTTTGTATGTCTGGAAACACTATTTGGCAGAGTAACTCGGTTGGCGTTAGAATCTTGACGTCTAATAAAACTGCTAAAGACTTGGAATCATGCTCGCTAATGTCAATCAGCTCTCGTACAGGTGAAACCGGAAGAGAATCCGCAACCGCTGCACAAAGACCCTCCGTCTTTGATACGAACTTCTTGGACAGCGTCTGGAAAATGGGAAGCGAACACAGAAGATTGTACTCCGCTTGTCCTACATATGAGCGTCTCACAAGGGCAAGAAATGACCTGAGGAGATGCTTGTCGTTAGCAGATAATATCTTGCGTACGATTTCTGGAAACTTTCCAGCTGCCATCTGGCCAGAGGAAATCACCATTGCTTTCAAAACGCCTTGTGCGGACGGTGGATGTACAAACGCCCCCAAGACAGCGGGATGGTGTCTTATATAGGCTGGAAAATCATTCATAATAATTACACCAAGCTTCCTCAAAACATTTGTTAGTGTGTCGTCGAGGCAATCATCTTTTAGGCGCTTGACAACAACTCTAGAAGAGAGGCAAAGTCGTGCCAAGGTTACAGGTGTGTGTTCTAGGCTGAGTGGAATGAGAGGTAGTTTTCCAAGGCTCTGAATATCTTCCACTCTTGTGAAATGTTCTTGAAGATATCTCCAGACAACTTTGATCCAGTCTCTCGGAGGATGATTGTGATTACTGTCATCGGGGAACCACGAAACGGTATTACCCTTATTCCACTCATCCGGTAGGGCCTCCCAGAGAAGAGATGGTACATCATCTACGCATAATAGCCGTAATTGTGTAACTTCTGTGAAAAAAGCATAACAACAAAGAGAGTGACGGACTCCTTCATGAGACACGCGATATTAGGACGTTATATTAGGACGTAAAACCAACGAAAAGGAATTGATGAAAAGATAATAACCGGCATGCCTCAGTTGTCTTTGTTACAGTTTTGGTACGCTAATTCGTTGTGAGGCCGTTTTTCTTTCCACTGTGCCATGCGACTTATGAAAGAAATGTCATTAACTACTGTAGATATTGAAATAAAGAATAAAAAATGCTCGGTAAGATAACACCATACTCGAATCCAAATAAGAATCATTTTACCTTGATCAGCTGCATCATTCAGCTTCCCAATGACGTCCCCATCGAGTGTTTCGTCAAGGAAACGGTGTCCTAAACCAGGAAATAGTTGTCGTGGATGATTACGCGAGCAGATATAAATTCGCTCTCCCTGATCTGAAAATTTTGTGAAGGTCCCATTGAAGAGGGGCAACAACATCACGCCGCAGAGTTTGTCATATTTGCGGTCTTTAAGACAAAACTGAAGAAGGAGTAGTTTTTCTCGTCTAACAAGGTTCTGGTAACAAAAGGGGACTTGCTTCAATGCTGCTCTTGTGCCACTGGGAGTGATATTCTTTACAGTGGCCCCTGCATAGAACAAAATGGCGTCCGTGACGTGACTGGGTACTGAGACAACAGGCACATCAGCTGCTAGTAATACTCGCTGAAGCAGCTCTTTAGGTTCATCTTTAGACAGCAGGTCAAAAACGGCTTTCTGTACTGTCAGCCATTGCCCAAAATGTGCCGGGGTGTAAACAACTTTTTTCTGCAGTAGCAAGTGAAACAATGGATCTCTTATCTTCTCCCACTTTGGGTCAATGGAGCTGATGTCTGGCCATGCTCTGTAAGAAACAAATAAGCGTAAAACTGCAGTAGTTCCCTCGTTTTAATACCAGCATAGCAAGCAAGACTCTTCTCAAGAGCCATGCTTGCTATACTGCCTGTGCATGCCTTGTAAACATTTTTGAAATGACATTTATTTCTAGACGCAATATCCGACTTAGTTCCTCTCCAAGAGTACCGAGCGTTGGCTCGGTGAACAGCGGCAGCCAGTTTTAACTTCAATGCTCTACATACTCCGTGTTTGAATGAAATAACATTTTTTAACAAGTCCAGATTACTGACAAACGCTAAAAAGCACGACAAACTACGCATTCGCGATCGTGGAAACAAAATGGGTCCAACAATACTAAGAGCCTATCATGTGCCAACAACCATTGATTACTTCTGGGCATAGAATCAACAATTTATAACTTACGTGAAAGCACGTTTAAGGGCCAACACTGAACGAATATTTTGTAGTTGGAGGTATACTTATCCAAGAGCATGACAGTTATTATCCGAGTCACTTCTCAGACAAAATAACACTTACTTGAAGATGGATGTCCTTGGTACGAGAAATGATTTCTCGTTAATTGCTTCCAAAATCATCGTGGCATACGCTCTGGGTATGGCCTCCTCGAGAAGACATCTGTTCCATAGTAACGACTTGTCCGTCAACTGCCGACCACTCGTCTCCCGATCCTCTTGATCCGCATTTGGAGATTTGATATAACGCCTGTTCTGACTCAAAGCAAAAAAGCCATTAACGTGCACTGGCAAACCTGTCAAGCTCCTCTTTTGCACCGGCAGAGGCAAGAAGCAGAACACGTGGCCTTTGATGTCGGGCGTTTGCACTTTGGGACCTGTTGGCAGTGCCATGGCGACACCCACTGTGGGTAGATAGTTAAGCTCTTTATCTGTCATTAGTCTCTTAAACCTCATAGAAACCTCCCCTCCACAAAAGTAATTGGTAACAAGGAAAGAATGCTGCTTCACGGGCGAGTCGAGCTTTACTGTCTCTATCGTGACAGGGTAGGTCACAGTGACAGATTCTGTCATCACTTTTCCAGGTTTGATCTCTGCGAGAAACTCCTTTCTCTTCGCTCGAACTATTTGGAGACTTTGATCGGCGATTCTAACTTGGAAGATCCTTTCAGGATCAGACCCTGACTCTTCTCTAACATAAAGCTCGATTGATTCCAGGTGTTGAAGAAAGAGGAGAATTAAGTGGGCGTCAGCCTCAAAACTTTCAAACAGTATTTCCATCTTCTCAGCAGAGTAGAGTGTTTCTGACAACTCGGAGGGTTTGGTCCTAAAAGGGAAACGGAACAAGGTGCCATCGTAAAATCCCTGGGAAAAAACGTCTTCCGTACAGTCAAAGATTCCCTGGTAAGGAAGGAACTGGTCTGGTATTTCGTCCATCTCTGCGCGGTCGTCATTGAGTCGCCAGTGTTTTCCTGTTCTTCTGTGGCGCTTGTCAGAAAAGTAAACACCATGAGGGTCAATGAAGCCAATTTGGGAATCACTGAGTAAACTTGGTAAATCTGAGATAGAAGAGTGAAAGAAACATGACTCAGGGGACCACTATACGTTGTCAAGTGCTTTCATTTAAGTAACGGAATATTGAATTCAATCTTGAAACAATTGTTTCAATTTTCTAAACAAAGTAGGCCAATTTAATAAACTAAAAGAAGACAAGAATTGTAAACGTTTCTCTTTGCAGCTATGGTCGTTTTTCATCAGGTTCAATGAATAAATGTGAGTCTTTAAGCAGGGTCTCACCTTCAGTTATGATTAAGAGGGCGCATATGTGTGGACCTATTTGTCACTCTGTGAACCTTAGGTTCTCTGTGATTTCATATCACTGGATGATTGTTTTTTTATGGAAATATAAATACGTGATACGGTCGTAGATCTCTGAAAAATTTTTTGTGTTAAGTAGATTTGAAATTTACATCTTTTACCTATGTACCATATAAGCGACGTATATAAACACTAAAATTTATTAAGATTGTACTGGAGATGTATGTACCTGTCATGTGAAATACAGACTTGAATCCCAAACCAAAACGGCCGACTTTCATTGGATCTTCCACTTTGATGCTATTACAGACCAGTCGAATACCCCTCCAGTCTTCTCTTGTAAACCGTGCGTTGTTGTAAGCGTAAAGCGCTGGGCCCTGTTTGAACATTTTAATAAAAGGTATATGAGGAAGTCTTCTGTGGCACTGTATCTTTTTGTAGCGTCCCCAGACGCAACTTGTGTAGTCATGTCAACTATAACAGTATGCTGTAGATGTTGGCAGTTTTCCCCTTACCTTATCTAACAACATCAGAGAAAACTTTAGGCTTTTTAAGCCTTAAAGATGTCTTTGTATCTATAGTTTCTCCAAAATAAAAATGGTTGGATGCACATTTATCTGGGTAAAGATCTGTTTGTCAGACATAAACGGAAACCATATTCTTCCGCTCGGGAAAATGCCTAGGACACGCTCCTGTGCCTGACATCGAAAAGCCAGAAACCCAAAGGCTTTCACCATTAAATTAGAAGAAATCCTAAATATAATGCGCTCTCAAAAATTACTATGAAACTGAACTGAGCTGTTATTGTGAGTTATCCATTCATAAGGTTCTTGGATTTTAGCACAATAATCACTCGACCTTGAACAATTCAGTGAGTTTTTTCTACGTGGTCCTAGCGGCACATTTTAAATCTTGCGAATTTGCAGCGTCATGATTTTTGTTCGTTTCGATCAAAAGTGAGACAAGACGATGTGTTTACCTGAAATTGTGCGAGGTCCTCATCAAAAAGATGTTCGGTGTCATGACTGTGTTTGTCGTGCAAGAACTTCACTCGACTGGCATTTGCATCCTCGGCATTTTGAATCAGTTCCTAGACACGAGAGACTCGAGTGATCAACAATCGCAAAAATACATATGCTACCACTGGAATATCTTTAACAACGGAAGCAAAACTGTATAAATTTCTCATACACAGCCTGTTAGAAAAATAAACGAAGAGTTCTCGTACAGAGCCTTGCTGATTTTTATCATGAATGTGAGGTTGACGTTGTAACTCAGTACTTAATTGATCCATGGTAGCCGGTCCAATATGCTATGTGTTGTATTGTTTGGCAAAAGGACTATGTCGTGAACTTGCAAACCTTACTGTAGCAGATGTAAGGAAGGAAATTTTGCTTCCCTGCAATCTCAGCGATTTTTGCACAAAAGTAATGTGTTTTACCTTCAGTATCTGTCCATCATCAGGATACTGATCTAGGATGGACCTCAACTGTTGGATGAGTGATGGCTGAATTAAATCAAACCCATCGTCATCTTTGTTCGCTGAGCAACAAATTTAAAAAATAAAACAGACATTAGAGGCAAGTTTCAAAGAAACCACACACAGAGACCTGGCCTGAGAAATATCCGCAGTAACATAGTTTCCCTCCTGAATGATCGAGGCTTTAAGTTACTTGGGACAAGAATGCCACTTCAGTTGACATCTAATTATCTGATAATTTTCGTACATCCGGACTTCTATATGCACCACATGGACTATGGATTGACGGAACGCGTCTCTGTAACCAACGCGTAGGCATTAATTCCTCAAAACTATCATTTAAGAATGCTTCCCTGCGCGAGTTATTTAAAACACCCCCAGAATATAGAAAACTGAAAATGAAACACACCCGGATTTCTTACTGAAGTTATTGTTCAGTTATATGGCATAGTTTATACCCACCCATGAGCAAGATTCCAGATTTTCTGCAAATAGCTTCTTGCTGTTCCTTCACCTGATAATCATCTAAATAAGAGAACAATTAAGAAATAAAATCAGCGCGCTTTGGAGCCATATTGAACATTCAAGCACTGTATATTTTCAAGCGACGTAAATATTCCGCGACACACACAAGTGTTAATTTTTAATTGAGAAGAAAGTGTAACCGGTTAGGCACCGCTGGATCTTCTTCATTGTTATAGGAAGGCCAAAATCCTGCTGTTAAATTATAAATACTGCATATTTTGCACCTTTGAAACACGTCTCGCGTCTCGTCTTTCAAATTTTACAACCCAGATTCTGTTTGAAACCTTGCAAATATCTATCAAACTACGTTGCTCTGGAAAATTAACAGGGTCACTGAAAACGAGCGCCGTTAACCCACGCGTGAAATTATCACGGGGCTTTTAAGCAGCGTGGCGCCGAAAAATAACCCAGATTAAACTCCTTCTGAAACGATGGGCGAAACTGCTGTCAAAATGAGTTTCAAGTAGCTATGTTCGGCGATTTTTTTAATCCACAACATTCAATGTAGAGCGTTTTCATAGGGCCCTGGGTGCTGTTCCGTAACACCAGGAAATGTTTACCAAAGAAAAAAAGAACTCATTTTCCAAAGGAGAGAGTCAATATGGCTGCCATGCCATCGAAGAAGGCTAGACTCTTCAATTTTAATTCAACGGTGTTTTGAGATGACCATTAACATAAGTTTTGTAAAATGAGTTAACCATTGTCATTTAGATATCGTATGAAATATTTCCATCATCGCACGGTTCACAGACAAATTATATTAATTACATACTGATGCGACTCGAGATAACAATGTCGCCCGAAAGCGGGAAAACCATTCCGGTGTTCGGCTATAAACCGGAGTATTGAAACCTTTTCCAACGCAGGAGTGTGCGCAAAAGCATGCAAAGCATAGTGTTATCACAACAGAATTACGTGTTACCTTGAAAGTCGAGAATATAGCAACAAGAAAGAGTTTTTTCGCAGATCTTCCGTGTCAGTCTGTACCAACGATTCAGCTGCGTTCTGAGAATCGAGTCAAATTTCCGAGAAACTCCTTCGACACGCTCTGTTACGTCATTTGCCCATGGGAAATGTGCTTGGCAACGATATTCGATATGATTTAGCCCTGGCCTTTTAGCCCTTAAGCTTAAAAATTTATTTGTTCAGCCAATAAATAGTAAAAGTGCTGTTTGGACCTTTTTTTGATAGCATATATCTAATTTGTCGAGCATGACATCTCCTTGATCGCCGAAAGTCCTTTGAAGTTTGCCGGGCTTCACAAGTATTCCTTTCTAAACTATACATCATGCGAAATCTTAAAACGCGAAGATCTAACTCTTTACAAAAGTAACAATGTCGTACACGAATGTACGGTGCCTAGCATTTCTGGGGTTTACAAGTTTACTTTTCTGTCAAACTGCATGCAAAAGTTTCGCATGGGATATTGTAATTATACAACACGCCTGTGTCTGCTCACCGTTTTTTTTGGAAGGTTTAAAAAATGTTTTTGTTACACTCTGTGACTCACTACGAAAGATCTCCTACCTTATTCCACTTTCAGATGTTCGTAACTATAGCTCCCGCTTTTTTACAACTAGGAAAACGGCCCCTTCTACCTGCACAGGCCGTGTTTATATGGCTACGAAAATATCATCAAAGATTCTTGAAGTGTTTTATTATCTCTTTCCTAGAAAGCACATTCATTTGCATGACAACAGCAATTTGAATGTGAAATGTGACAGTCGTACGAAATAACAAACCCTTAAACATCAGGCCCTTGCAGACACTGAAATTAATTTTACGATTCGTCATAACTATACTGACAAAATTCTCGAATCTGATTGGTTACCAGCACGCTCTAATTCAGGAGCGCGACCAGATAAGGAGTCCAATAACAACGTATTCAATAACAAGCGCTGTTTATTTTTTAGTTCCTCCCGGTGACTCAGTACTCCTCTATATTGAAAAAAACCGTTCAGATAAATCGTAAACAGTCTAAACAACCTTTGCTTTGTCGGAATATTTATCTTGATTTTGTTTGAAGTTGTGATTGATGAATTGTTAACAGGAATTCTTGTCGTCCAATTCTCTCTGTAATCCTACTTGTGATTGTTAAAACAAATCAGACTGTCTCCCGCTTTTTGTTAATCACTCGTATGATTACAGTCCGAATTGGACTTCACTCCGGTTCATATCACCATAACGAACTGTTTCCACTTCTCAATAAAGAGATTTCAGTTTCTGAATTTCATCGTTTGAGATATAAGGCATCTATCATTCTGACCAACATTTAACTGAGTAATATTTATCTCTTCCATTATGCGTTCGAGATTTCTACGAAGTAATAGTTCAGTGATGAGATGGTTTTGGTAGAATTTAAGAAAGTGCCTTCCAAGTAATCATTTTTAATTCTTCCTCTACATTTCGGTATTGTTAAATATCACCCTTTAGCAGAAACGCTTGCTTATAGCAAGTGGCTTGAATTGAGAATCTTTTGTAATGTTGATCTGATCCAAGATTCTACTGCTGCTATAAACTCACAAGGGCAAAAATCACCTTCACAAACACAACTGCAGTAAACAATACTTACTTTTGCCATTGAGAATTTACTGAGTAAACAGTATTTCGCAGTTTCTCGATCACCGCCGCGTTCGAAGACTTAACATGCTTATACACAATCAAAATGAAGGTTTAAAGCTGACGACATCTTTTCTCCACTACTCCGGCCGTATTTGATTTGAATTGCTTCTTAACGAAGGGTATATTAAGACAGAATGTGAAGCTTGCAAAAAATGTCAGTAAGGGAAACTTTTTCTAGTAGCTATATCCTGTATTTTGAATTGAGTTTATTCCTAACGGTTGACTTTATTCCTTCGTTAAATTATATATTTCGACATGTTCATACAATTACGAATTACATTTCAATGTAGAAGACGGGAATAAAAATGAGGCTCGGCGTGGTCATTTAAGAGCGTTTCAGAAAACATTTTAGCGATCATTCACCACTACTTAAACTGAGCTGTGTTTTTTAATCGATCTTTAGCAATGGTTCCCTCCGTTTTGAAACTTTCACCAGCTCTTTAAACCAAGAGGTTGCTGAAACGGACTGCGATCGGCCGATCGAGCCACTTGTTCAAAGCATTTCTTCGGTTAAAAAATTATAGTTTCTTAGGCTCAGTTACTGAATGGCTGGTATATAGAAATATTTCCTGTCATCAACTGACTCTGCCACATTCGTCCATGGCAAATTAGGAGAAGATAACTCCGTCCATTTTGCAGAACTTGTCGTTGTTGCAGTTTGTCAATCGTTTCAATTACTGTCGAACATACATAAATTTATCACGAACACCGTGACTATTGATGTGAAGTAAATTTGAAATAATTCATACTTGAACTGCGGTGGTAGATGAAAGTGAAGAATGATCATCGCAGTAAATTTTAGCAATTGGAAAATTTACTGCGATGATCATTCTTCACCGCTTTCACCGTGACTATTCTTGTAAAACTGTTATTCGGTAAGAAGAAAATGAGAAGGGTGAGCGAATGACTTGATGAATGATCAATGGCTTCATAAACTGACCTAAGTAAGGCGTTATTTTAAAGGCTTGTTCACCTACAGTTTTAATATATCGTGTACCTACTCGGTCGTACCAAACCCTAATCACTATAAGACGTATCTGCATGATACTAAATGACTCTGAAACTGTCCTATTGCCAAGCCAATCTGACGGTCACTAGTTAGTGTCATTCGATCATCTAATTCTTAAACGCTTTCTAAGCTAAATTATTTGAAATGAGTTGTAATATTACTTTGAACGGGAATTTTCCTTAACAGTATTCGGAAAGAAATTTAAATATCGCCGAAGGATGACACTAGTAATTAAATATTACATACTGGTTGTGATATTATAGTGCGCACGTTGTGATGGAATTTAATTTGTTCTCGCGTTCGGAGTAAATCGTTACACCGACAACTGAGCGAATGCCGATATTAAAAAAGCCACTTTGATTTTTCCCTTGCTGAAACAATCATACAAACCGATAGAGCATAACAATACAACATTCTGAAAGATTTTCTTACCATGTTCTTAGTTTCACACCACTTCTGAGTGAGTATTCTCTTTTTACCAAACAGTGCGAAGTGACAGCACAAATAGGAATCAGCAGATCCCTTTCCAAGAATTGCCAATGATTCTAGGAATTGCTTTTGTAGTTTCCAAAAATATCTTTCCGAGAAACCAAGATTCTTATCACATGATAACATGCGTGACGTAGTTGTTTGTTTTTGGTTTTTTACCATATCCCGTATGTAAGATGGCGAGTAGAGCCGCTTGTCATCCGGGATAAAGTGGCGCGTCGTTTTAAAAAAAGTGGCTGCGGTCTCATGAATTAAAAATGATTTTGCTTGTGTATTTGATTTGGCGGAGGCGGAGGGGTAAGATAGGTTTGAGCAGCGGATTTGGGCAAAAACGTTTTCATGATAATTAATTTTACTATTATTTAATCATAACTATACTGACAAAATTCTCGAATCTGATTGGTTACCAGAATGTTCTATTTTCAACCACATTCAGGAGCTTGCACCCAGATAAGGAGTCCAATAACAAGCGCTGTTTATTTAGTTCCTCGCGGTGAATCAGTACTCCTCTATATTGAAAAAACCGTTCAGATAAATCGTAAACAGTCTTAACAGCCTTCGCTTTGTCGGAATATTGTGGAAGTTGTGATTGATGAATTGTTGACAGGAATTCGTGTCGTTCATTGAATTCTGTCTGTAATCCTACTTGTGATTAACCAAATCGGACTCCCGCTTTTTTTAATCAATCGTATGATTATAGTTTACAGTCCGAATTGGACTTCACTCGGATTCATATCACGATAACGAACTGTTTCCACTTCTCAATAAAGAGATTTCTGAACTTCATTGTTTGAGTTACAAGACATCTATCATTCTGACCAACATCCAACTGAGTAATATTTATCTCTTTCGGTATTCGCTCTAGATTTCTACGAAGTAATAGTTCAGTAATGAGATGGGTTAACTTTAGTAGAAGTTAAGTGTCTTTCAAGTAATCATTTTTAATTCCTCCTCTACATTTCGGAATTGTTAAACATCACTCTTTAGCACAAACGCTTGCTCATAGCAAGTGGTTTGAACTGAGAATATTTCCTAATTTTGATCTGATCCAAGATTCTACTGCTGTTATAAACTCACAAGGGCAAACATCACCTTCAAAAATGCAACTGCAGTAGGCAATACTAATTTTTGCCATTGAGCATTTACTGAGTATAAACAGTATTTCGCAGTTTCTCGATCACCGTCGTGTTCGAAGACTTAACATGCTTATACATAATCAGGAATGAAGGTTCAGGGCTGAAGACATCTTTTCTCCACAGCGCCGGTCGTATTTCATTTGGATTGCTTCTTAACGAAGGGTATAATAAGACAGAATATGAAACTTGCAAAAAAAGTCAGTAAGGGAAGCTTTTTCTAGTAGCTATATCCTGTATTTTGTACTAAGTTTATTCCTAAAGGCTGACTTTATTCCTTCGTTAAATTAGATATTTCGATATGTTCATATAGTCACGAATTACATTTCAATGTAGAATACTTCAGGTCACCTGGCGAAGAAGGACTACTTCAAGACATTTCTACCTTTCACATGCAAAGCATATTTGCAAGATGGCCCGCATTTAGAACATGGCAAATAACAGTAAAGTATAGAACTTTTTTAATTCCGTTGTTTCACCATTCACCTGACTCGGTTAATACGTCGAGGCTTATAAATTGTAATGTAAAACTGTTCGCTAATTTCTCGCAGTGAAAATTGTATTCACCTCGTCCTAAACAGAATTCACTGCACTTTTTTATTCAATGGCACAGCTGTAGTAGTTCAATACTTGGTGTTTCTTGACCATTAAAACAGACCACGAATTCTAACTTTTCAAAGAGAAATCATCTTAACAAATGATTACCTGGCAAAAAATATGACCGCGGTATTTCAAATTATTACATGGCATTTCTTTAGTTCTATAGTTTTTTCAAAAGAAGAAAATACTAGGCTACTGGCAAAATGGAAGTTTTCTTTCACTTTGGAGAGAGAAACAGCGAGACCCTTAGACCTGTCTCAGCAGCAAAACACTGATTTATAATTTCTCTTTCGGCTGCCGGTTTGCGCTTGCCTTCGAAGTTCGAAGAGCACATAAAATTCTAGCCGGGAATAAAAATCAGGCTCAGCGTGATCATTCAAGAACGTTTCAGAAAACATTTTAGCGATCATTCACCGCCACTAAAAGCTGTGCTTTTTAGTCGATCTTTAGCAATGGCTCCCTCCCTTTGAAACTTTCACCAACTCTTTGAACTAAGAGCTTTCTGAAACTGACTGCGATCGGCCGATCGAGCTACTTGTTCAAATGCACCTTTTCGGTTAAAAGATTATAGTTTCTTAGGCTCAGTTACTGAATGGCTGGTATACAGAAATATTTCCTGTCATCAATTCCACGTTCGTCCATGACAAATTAGGAGAAGATAACTCCGTCCATTTTGCAGAACTTGTCGTTGTTACAGTCTATCAATCGTTTCGATCACTGTCGAACATACATAAATTTATCACGAACACCATGACTGTTCTTGTAAAACTGTTATTCGGTAAGAAAAAGCTGAGAGGGTGAACGGATGACTTGATGAATGACTTTGTGAATGGCTTCATGAATTGACCTATGCAAGGCATTATTTTAAAGGCTTGTTTATCTACAGTTTTAACATATCGTGTACCTACTCGGTCGTACCAAACCCTAATCATTATAGGACGTATCTACGTGATACTAAATTGATGACTAGTGTCATCCTTCGGCGATAATTAAATTTTACTCCGAATACTGTTAATTTTAGACGCTTTATCAGGGTGCCAACGAAAATTCCTGTTCAAAATAATATTACAACTCATTTCAAATAATTTAGCTTAGAAAGCGTTTAAGAATTAGATGATCGAATGACACTAACTAGTGACCGTCAGATTATCCGGCTTGGCAATACGAGCATTGTGATGGAATCGTGATGGAATCGTGATGGAATTTAATTTGTTCTCGCGTTCAGACTAAATCGTTACCCCGACAACTGAGCGAATGCCGATATTAAAAAAGCTACTTTGCTTTTTCCCTTCCTCAAACAATCATACAAACCGATAGAACATAACAATGTAACATTCAGAAAGATTTTCTTACCTTGTACTTAGTTTCACACCGCTTCTGAGTGAGTATTCTCTTTTTACCAAACTGCGGAGTGACAGCACAAATAGGAATCAACAGATCCCTTTCCAAGAATCGTCAATGATTCTAGGAAACGCTTTTGTAGTTTCCAAAAATATTTTTCCGAGAAAACAAGATTATTATCACATGATAACGATGCGTGACGTAAGTATTTGTTTTTCTTTTTTGTTTTTGACCACATCCCGTATGTAAGATGGCGAGTAGAGCAGCTTGTCAGTGGCGCGTCGTTTAAAAAAAGTGGCCGCGGTGTCATGCATTGAAAATGATTTTGCCTGTGTATTTGGTTTGGCGTAGGCGGAGGGGGAAAATAGGTTTGTGCAGCGGATTTGGGTAAAAATGTTTTCATGACCACATATTCAACCAATATTAATCTGCACGGATTTGAATTCTTTTTTTTTTTCTTTTTTTTTTTTTTTTTTGTGCAAACTAACGTAGAATAGGTATATTGATATATTTGGAGCACTTTGGATTAGTAACTATTGTCGAGGGTTAACCCATAATAGGGAACGTTCACCAAAAAATTTGTACAATCTAAAAGTCTAAAAATCTAAAAATACAATATTTCTTAATACTAATGGATAAAAACTCTCGTTATGTTGTTGGGAGGGGAATCAGAGGTTTTAAAACCTTCCTGTGATCTCCAAAAATACTCTAGATTGTCGGATTTTCCGGCCTAGAAATTGCACCTGAGTTTCGTAGGCCAACTCTTTTCCATGACCGCTTAAGACCGAGACTGAGTGAATCGAGTCACACTGAGAGGAGAGAGAGCCCTAGAGCTTCTTGCATTGTAGGTTCAAAACTTTGTATCGGAAACAAATGGATCAAATGCATAATTTGGCATTTTTGCTCCATCTGGGCCTTTCTTCTACCTGCCACCCGCCCCATCACGTCTAGGAAACTGTTTTTTTAGAAATCAAGCAAGAATGTCAAATAAACGCAAATTGGTTTTATTTTTGCTTCGTTTTTCTAACAAACGAGCCTTGCATATGGCCTGTTTCACTGTGTGCTACAGAGATTTTAACTAAATTTATTTCATTATATTTGTTTCTGGCATCGTTAAATTCAACTGAACGTTTATAATTCAGACTTATTCGACAAGAGAAACACAACCCTTTTAGACCAGGCTTCTCTAGGGAAAAATGAATTAAGCTTTCGAAGTTGTGTGCTTTGTATTGCAGCCTAAACAAGTTCATTGTTTTAAAAATAGCTCGAGCTTATTTAGCTTGGAAACATCAAAACCGCCGAAAACTCTTTGGCATTGTGTTTTAACTAAACCGCTGTAAAAAGACTACAACATCACTTAGAAACACAATAAGAGACGTAGACTAACGGTACACGTCTCCAAACATTTGCTAGTATAAAACTATTTTTTACTTGAAAATTGCCATTGAAAATTAGAACATATTTGTTTATTTATACCATTAACCTAAAGGTGTATCTCTCTTTACCTTGTAACTATCTCTACTGATTCCTCTGTTTGACAGGCATGTATTCAAGCTTATTTTGAGTAATTACAGCAGTTCTATAATCTTGCATTTACATTTTACTTCAGGTATTCTGAAGTATGAATAACTTCGTATATTCTACTGAAAATTATCTACGTAGCAAGCTGTATCTATAACGAGTAAATAGGAATTAGGTTCGTGTTTGAAAGTAGGAAGAACTTTGGTAACTGTGAAATTACGCGCCTATGTTTATTCCTGACTCACAAATTAGAATATAATCGAGCTATTGGGTCAAGAATCCTAAAGGCTCATGTTTTTACATAGTCTGTGAGTCAAAGGCAAGCCTAGGACACGTTCAAAACTATGCCCTCGATCTTACTGGTCAACAAGTTTAACTTTGCTAAAAAAAGGTAAATACGAAATGCAACGGCTGACAGGCAATGGTATTTTATGTTGCCGGCCACTGTCAATATGGAAGCGTCCGCCTATTTGCCTGCATTGACGCAACTTCTGTTAGAGGCAAGATTTCTTTGCCTTCTTAAACGGTATAAAATAACTCAAACTAAGCTAATATCGTTTCTCTGAGAAAACAAACAAACAAACAAACAAACAAACAAGCAACTTCTATGTTCACCAAATAAGAATAAAATATTGCAATGCTCACTATAGTCATGCTTTTGCTCGTGCTTTTGCTCTCGAAAATTTTTACGGATTTGAGAAGTAAAAAAAAATATGCATTTACTGGAACCTTAAACTCCACGCTAGAGAACATGCACGGGTTTGAAATTTTTTTCTCATCAGAACGTGGATCACCGTACATGTATTACTTGACTTTTTTAAAACTGAATTGTTCGATTTAGTTTAGATCCACTGATTAACACATGCGTAGGAACATCGGCAGCAGCATCTGAAATGTATCCTTGAATATTCTCAGCTAGTCCAAACACTTGCCACACCCTGTCAGATCAATGCAAATAAGATCATGCATTAGTTTTTATTTTTACCTTTACACGTTATTGTACGATCCATTGCATAATAAGAATTTTCACGACTACCCATTCAAATGGTCAAAATTTTGCTTCGCGACCATGTAGGGATCCATATACTTCGTTTCTATTGTGACACTGCTTGTCTGTAGAGGAAATTCAGCTCCTTCCCATTTCACAACTGAGTTGCCAGGAAAAATGAAGGTAAAATGTAACCCTTTTTTTAAACTAGGAGATATCAGGAAACCCGAATGTGCAATGAAAACGCAAATTTCTAAAACTGGGTTGTCTCGCTTTGGAGATAATAACCGATCACAATTCAGTTTTGGTCATGTCACGTGACGTTTAACGTGTAATTATAACGCCTGATATTGAAAGAAATAGTCTACCGGGTTAATGAAAGGTTTCCTTTTTAAGTAAAATGTCACTTATCTATTCATTAATTTCATTTAGCATCTACCTTAGGGTATCCTGTCTTTGACTCGCATCAAAATATTCTCTGAAAGCTGTAGGGCCTGCTCAGCCATCTGGGCCGAGTAAACTTCGTTTGGGATCTTGGGGAAGGACACCTGATCTGGATAACGCATGCGCGCGGAACTAAGAACAAGTCTCTCTAGACTACATGCTAAGTCGGTTAATTGGGAGTCATTTAAACCATCGCAGTTCTGATCCAAGTTGTGGACACTAGTCTTGTCAGCATCTATTGTGTATTGAGCCGCCTTTAGTGCCTTCTCTGCTGCCTATAGGAGAACAAATCCATACAAAGTATTCAACGGAGGCACTGGTTACCAATTCTATTCACGGAGATGTTAGCTGTACTTGAACATATAATAAACAATGTTTTGTAAAGGCGGTTGAAGAGAGAACACTTTCGCACATTCATTCTTTTTTTTTTCTAACACGATAACTGCCTGGCTAATACTTCAAGTAAGAATTGATTCATTTCGCGGTCTTTTATTCTCGATCCAACTTGTTGCCTTTCAGTGGTATATTTCTTTTGTACATGAAAGTAACAAAGATTGATCAAATGGCAAGCAAAGTACATATCAATTATTTTAAAAAAAAACTTAAGAATGGGAAATTCCGAAGTTGAGTTTTTATAGCCTTATGAATATCATTGCGGGTCTCTTAAATAAGTCTAAAATGATCTTTACCGGCAAATTAACCAAACAAAGCCTTTCTTACCTGATGGCATTTAAAGCATACCCACTCAAAAGAAGGCCTTCTGGAATCAATTTCATTTGTACCGGCTGCAAGGTCAGCTTCAGCCTGTCTGAACCAACGCTTAGCCTCTTCAGGCTGCGGATTTCTAAGGCAGAACCTTGGAGGAATTTGACGTGATGACGATTCCAAGGAAACGTCCAAATTAGCGAGTCTTTCTTTGTACTCCTCACGCCGCGTGCCATGCTCTATTGCACGTGTTACCCAAGCATCAATATATTCGTCGTAAGAGCCACCCAGTTGCGAGATTGTATTCTTGATGTGCTCAAACGCCTCTGAGCAGAATTCTTCATCTCCCAAGTTCTTCTCTGGGTGCCAACGTAGAATTAGCCGCTTCACGATTTGTCGTTTTTGTTCTTCTGGTAGTCTCCATGCATCCTCCAGTTGCTCTGAAATCTCTCCAAAAATCGCCTCTTTGTTTCTGTTTCTGGGGCGTTCTTTCTCCCTTTCAGATATATCTTGTATACGGTGGAATTTGTACAAGACGGCAGCATTGACCTCAATCGGTTCTTTGTCGTATCCAATGTTGATTTGGTACATCTTTGTCAAGAGGATAGCATCTTCATCCATCACTTCGACCTCCTTGATAATCACAGCGTAGATGTACGTAGCGACCCCTTCCTCGAGTTGGAGACTCGGGTCATGTAGCTGATAACCCACATATTCCCCAGGTTCAAATTCCAAAAAGGCGTCATTCAGCAGATGATGCTCCTCGATTGGAATAAAGCCACCTGGCTCTGCATAAATGCCCATATCTGTTCCATCATAGGTGTCATCTCGTCGAATGCGCCTCCTATCCAGTAGAGGCCATATGTCACCAAGCGGACAATGCAACATCTCAGGAATTAGTACCATTTTCTTTCCCAGAAGCTCACCATAAATCTCTTCAATTACCTGGGCTATCAAGGAGGCAGCGTTGCTCATTCCTGTTACAGAATTCAAATACACCTTCAACTTTTCCTTGCCAGACACCACAACTTTCTCTTGAAAGAATGGTACATCTTCCTCACTTCCGGAAATGAGTTGACCGTTGTGAAAGAGTGAGGTTTTAAGGCTTTCTACGGCACAAAGCTCTATGTTTCGAAGACCATATTCAATATCAGCGGCTATTCCTTCATCAAATTGCTTCTTCTGCGAGTCAACGTGTCGAACAATTCTGATAATGCCCTGTACAAATTGAGCAGACAAAAGCCTCGTCGTCAATGCACTGACAGCCCCACTTGTCACTATTGCACCGTCGGTGAGTTTTTCTTTTACCACAGAGGACAGCATCACTGGTTGTAAAGGTGTAGGCAATTTCATCATTAGCTCTTCGTAGTTTGTCATGGCAGATTTTGGTCTGGCATCCAGCAGGCTAAGCTCAAGCACAAAACGTATGTTGAGCCTCGCGATCCTTGGTCCGTAAGCAGGTACATCATCGAAAACCAGCTCGGTGGACTTGTGCAAAGTCATAGGGATTTTTTTCAGAGGCTTATCAGAGGAGCGCGTTTCTGGAAACTTTGGTGGTAGGTACAGATATTCAGGAAACGTCGCTGGTAAGTACAGATTACATACTGCTGACGCTTCAACAGGATCGTCTTGAAGCCTTGCAAAGAAACCTTTCACTGCCTTGGAACACATTCTTATTTCATTTTGGTGCAATTTGTCATCCCGGCTACTTTCCTGCAACATCTCCAAAACCATGGCATAATGGGTAGCTCGAACAGCCTTGGAACAGCCCAGGTACTCAAACAATCGCTGAAACTTGCCAAATTCGGGGGGAATTTTGTATAGATATGGCTTAATCTCAAGACTTTCGTACAACTCAAGGACTGCCTGACTGGGCAGAATGAACCTCTTTCCTTCTTCAACTAAAATGCATGGAGTAGTTTCGAGGAGCCTTTTCGCTTCATATCCTGTGGTCGCGTTGACCTGCAGGAAGGCGTAAATACTTTCCATGACCGCCATTACCGCGGAGCGTTCTTCAAGTGAAGCAGTTTGTATCTTCCTTTTACGTTCAAAATGGATGCAAATGTTTTCGCAATGACTAACTACAAGATTTACCGATGGCTTCTTCACAATTTGGAGCTGGGCGAGAAAAGAATTGCAGTACTGCTCGATGTTGACACCATGAGGACGATCAAATTCGTATTGACGAGACCTTGGATCTGCCCACCCTGGAAGCAAGTGTGCTTTCGTCCATACGATGTCTTCGTAATCCTTGAAAACTGCCCCTTTGAATGCAATGAAGGGAACTTCGCCATCCATTGTTGCGCCTAAAGCTCGACAGACTGTTAGCAGTGGTTCTGTAACAGGGTCTGCAGCTACGAAGGGAATATCACAGACCATTTGTAAAAGACCTTCACCCACTACATTGGGTCGAGAGATTAGGTGATCCACCAGAATACGTGACCTCGTGAATGTATTCTTATTTCGCTTTGTGGCAGCTTCGTGTGCAACTTCTGTAGCAAATCTTTGAAAATCATCTTTAGAAACATTCTGCACCAGGCCTATCATTTCCAAAAAGGGCAACCATTCTTCTGAAGCGAAAGGGTCTGGTGGAAACTCGTCCTCTGTTAGCATGGACTTGAAAACAGGAATTCGGGGATCACAGAAACTCGACGCAGTCATCAACGTGCCGTCCTTGTTTGGAATGAACTTCACTGTTTTCAAATAATCTAACAGCTTTTGCCTCCCGATTTCTCTTTCATTTTTCTGTTTTGAACTTCCTGAATAATGAAATTGGCAAATATATCTGATATGAGCCAATGTTCCTTCTTCACTGAAATACGGAAAACATTTGAAAACAAACTCGAGATACGCTTCAACAGGAGAGACACTTTCAACGTCCAAGAATTCATAAAGATCTGACAGGCTTGAGTTGGATTTCAAAAACAAACAGTCAAGAACTGATTCCACAACATCCATCTCTTCTTCGGGTAATTCATCAGGTATAATACACGATTTTCTCTCCTCGAGTTTTGCAAGACCACCTCTTGCTGTGGGGTAAAATGGCAGCTTCCTCAAGATTTCTTTGTCAACATCTGTGAGACTTTGCACGTTCCGGTTAAAGTACTCTAGGACAACTGTTGCATGTGAGGGCTGTAATTTCCCCTCAAGGGAAAGAGGATCCGTTTCTAGAGCCTGTTTGAGTGCTGTAAGAAGGGACTTTGGTGTCTTGAGAGAGGCTACGAGATTACGTACGAACTGGTACGAATCTGGTTTGGTGTAAGGTGTGGTAAGCAAGTATATTGTTGTAATTACTACTGAATTAACCTTTGGTAAGCCCAAAGATCCTACAATAGTAGCCAGATTCCGATCTGAGATACCACAGTCAGAAAAGTCAAGAACAGTTTCAGCCATACAAAGCGGCACCAAGAAATGATCTGTCAATATTCGTTTGTTCACAACAGTCTTTGAAGAAAAAGATGTGGAGGATCTTTCCACGTGGATCGTTTTCGTTGCGGGAAGAAGGCACCATTTAGATAGTGGCGAAAGCAGCGTACGAATGAATTCTTCTTTACAGTCCTCAGTTATCTCTGCTTTAGTCATTGCATCGTTGACAAACTCTTGCAAGAAGCTCCAAACCCTATAGATCCACTGGTGATTAGGCAAGGTGGCAGATGGGTCATCTGGGCACCATTTCACATAGTGATCTTCGCTTATGTAGCTGTATGGTAGGGTTTGGTGTAACAACGAAGCGAACATTTGTACATCCAAAGGTCGAAAAACGGGGTACTTTACGCATTCGGGGCTGCTAAAAATGTCGCTACGTACTTCTCTGTGAACAAAAATGGACGGGGAACATCGAAAAATATTTTGGTAGCGACTCAGACATCGGGGATTACTTTCGCTAAAAGCATTCAAGTTGTTGTCCTCAGTAAGAAGCAGTGGAAGTCCAGAGAGACTCTTCAAAAAATGGTCGTCGTCTTTGCAGTACTTGAGGACACGGATCACTCCTTGTTCGTTTTTGAATGGTGTCTTGTTCACAGGGCATGGAATCTTCCCAACATTGCAAAGCGGATCAGGATCACCAAACGATTTGTAGAAATTCATAACTGCAGTGGGTGAAACACAAACCACCTCCACTTCTGCCTTCTTGAGTGACTCGAAAGTGGTCATTGAAAATACGACAAGTTTTAAACCAGTCTCGAGCAAGATTTCTTCAAATTTGGACTTCCGCCTGATTCTTCCTTCTTCTCTTTTTATTCTTTTTTCTTTCTCTTCTTTGCTTTCAAGGCCACATTTTCGGGGTGTGGCAGCAAAACAGCCTTTTATTTCGAGATTGTTAAAGTAGATTTTATCTTTTCCGGTACCTGACAGTGGAAACCACTCTACCTGGACTCTCTCAGAACCGTACGATTTCTCACGGCGGTAGCTAGAATTCTCTTCCGCTTTCCTCACTAATGGGATCAAGCGCATCTTCTTTTTGCTCATCATTTGGTAGACTACCTCAACCAATGTCTTCCAGTACGTATCCTCTATGGGTAACCTTGGAAAGAGCTCCTCATATGTACTTAACTTTCGTAAAGTCGTACTTCTGCAGTTACTGCGAGATTCAGTACGAGATTCAGCACGATCCTGAACGATAGGCAAATGGAGGAAAACGCGAACTCCGTCTAGAAGGGTCAGATAGCATGACGCAATGACGTCGCGCAACAAGGCATTGTTCCAATCAGTCCTGTAGTCGCCGGTTACATCTCTCCACAAATTTCTCCTTGCCTCGTGGTCCAATGCAAAGTGCCCATTGATGTGAACTGGCAAATCTGTTTCAAGTGGAAGTGGAAGAAAGCAGTACGCTTTCTTCTTCCTATCTAGCTGCTCCCTCGAGTTTGTACTTTCCAGAAGGCACGCAACACCACCTCGAGGAAGCATCCCCAGCTTTTGTCTCCTAAAAGCATCGACAATTCTCTTGTCCACCGCTTTCTCAAAGCCAACCTGTTGGACAATCAACCATGTTTCCTCTCTGCCGGATGAATCTCTCAACTTCATAGTATACGTACACTTTTGGACATTTACGCTTGTGGGTAGGGAATTGTTGCTCTCTTTCACACGATTCCCGATCCCTTTGATACAATCAGCGAATGCTTTCCTCTTTCTGTCATCATCTTCGGAGAGAAGCACTTCAACAGAGTATCTGTCCGTCAGCTTCCCTGATGATTTATCTATTCCACAAAGACTAATCTTCTTCACATTGTTAACAAAAAGGAGAATGTCGAAAAGCTCCTTCTTCAGGTCTTCCATCATCTCGTCTAATTTCTTCACTGTTACCACAGCTGACGATATGTTAGAAGTTGGCGCCATTTCCTCCGTTCGTAGGGGAAGCCTGAACATTGTTGAATTCTGGATGGAAAAAAGATCCTCGAGATAACAAGGGAAGACATCTGGGAACTTTGTTCTCATTTTCTCTATGTCTTTATACATTCTGCCAGGTTCTTTATCGGTTGCATTCGGGACATACTTGCAATGTGGGTCGAATACACACAACACATCTCCAATTTCTTTACCCCTTGACATGAATGAGGGCACATCAGTCAAGTGGTAGACAGCATTGAATCCGACACCATATTGGCCAGTCTTGTTTGGATCATCGCCCTTACTACCCTCGCCAAGGGTCTGTATTCCTTTGATATCTGCATTAGTGAAAGGTTTGTTGTTGTATACACACAATGCCGGACCTTGCAGTGGTTTCCAGCTTTCTTTCAACACTCTTTCATCAGGATGGTATCTTGGGTCCTTTATGAAACAAATTTCCGTTGCTCGCGCATCATCTGCATTTTGAAGAAGTTCTTTCAAGATGTCCTTCTCACATGGGTAACCTGTAAGAATCCGTTTCAGACGAGTTGTGAGTTTCTCTCGTTGTCCACAGGGAAGCCCAAAGTCATGATGTTGTAGGGCTTCGTCTCTTCGTGTTTTAACACCCAAGTGAGAACATGTTGGCCACGGAATTTTCTCACTGACAAATTGAATACTTTCGTCGTCATCATCATCGGATATCCAAGGGCAGTCCTTCATACAAAGTTGAGATACTGGTCGCATTACTCTCCTACAGGAAGGAAGATAAATAGATCCCCATTTATCAGGTATTTTTGAACAATCGCCAGTTGACCGTTCGAGTATCTCCCCTAGTTGAATCGCCATGTGGACTGTCACTTCAAGAGTTTCCTCATCAAGTTGCCTGTCATGGAAATGTCGCTCTACCCGTTGAAGACTTGAGATGAAATCTTTCTCCTCAAACTTCTCTTTCACGCCAGCAAGTTTCATGATATCGGAACAGGAATCGGCAAGATGTTCTGGAAGCTTATAAAGGTACGGAGAGCAGTCTGCGTTAATTTCCAGGGCCACCTGGTCTGCAGGGAGAAATCTCTTCCCTGCAAGAATGAACTTCTTGTCAACTAAAAATTGCATGATCTCAGGGCTGTGACTGCTCATCATTTCCTGCAGAAAGGAATACGCCTCAGTGCAAACACGGTTGACTTCATCATAACCTTCGCGATCCAATGAATCGATGTCAGTGCATATTGCTTCTTCAAGCTGGCTCATTATATGCTGGATGCTGACTTCTTTGTTTCTCAACTTCAACAATTCTGTCACCTTTTTGGGGATTTCCAGGTCAACAAGGGGCTCCGTGCAACATACAAGATACTTCTTTTCCTTCAGGAATACAACTTTTGGTGCGACCAGAAGATTTCTTCTGCTTTGAAATTCGTCTCCTTTCCAGGGAAGGGGAAAGTGCTCTGGTTTTCGAAGAACTGGGAGAAATTTAGCCTCTACAAGGCGTGTCATAATGGGTTCTGTAGGACCTTTACCCTTGCCTTTCATTTTCTTTTGAATAAATGAGAGCAACACCTTTACACGCTTGACTGCCGCTTTGCTGTCAACTGCATTTATCCTGTCGATACTCTCTGCTCTCTCCGCAATCTCCTTCCAAGGAAGAACATCTGACACCATTCCAAGCTGTTCAAGTTTGGTTAGTCGTTGACGGTTAAGAAAGGTTTCGTCAGTTCCACAAGGAAATTTGCCATCGTCAGGGCAGAATAGAGTGGATACTTCTGTGTTTGGATTTACAAGTTGGCTAGGACACTTCAGACTTTTGCCACGGGGTGATGCTGGAATACTGGCATGCGTCTTTATCAGTTCATCTAGATCTCTAATGTTGTTATCCAAAACATGCAGCACCAATACATCTCTCAGGTCTGAACGAACTTTCAGAATGTTTGGAAAGAAAATCTGATGGAAAAAACGTCTCTTGTCGTACGTTCTAGTCTGAATTATTTCCCACAGACCACAATCGTGAAAAGACTGGAACACGTCTGCTGGCAAATCGATTACCACTTCGTCTTCTTTAGCCAACGTCTGAAGCACGGCAAATGAAGTGTCACCTATTTGAGGCTCCAAGCGAAACCTTGGATCGAGAAACACTACATGACGTATGTCAACCCATTTACGTCCATCTGCGGAGAATAGGGCATGATCTCCAACGGCAAGTTGTTCATAGAAGGACTGCAGGACAGGCCAACAGTCTCTATGTACTTCATCCGCCTTTGGCCATAATGAATGGCACTTATAAGAGCCGTCATCTGGAACAATTGACTTGATGTCTTCAAGAAGAGAAAAATAGGCAGACAAAATGGAGTCTTGCATAAGTACTTTGTTCCAGTCGAAGCCATGGCATCTCTTGTCGTCTTCAACTTTCGACTGTAAGTGACGTCTGTTAGCAGCTAATGCGAAAGCTCCATTAATGTGCAATGGTAGGCCACTATGGATTGGAAGTGGAAGATAGCAGAAGATGACACCATTATGCGTTGGTTCATCCCCATCAACTTTAGCAGGCAATGGCAAAAATGTATTATTTCCAGTTGGTACCAAACGAACAGCTGCTCCACCTGATGGAAGGAGACTTTCGTCGGTTTCCACAAACTGCATTGCTGAACCATTGCCCATTGCAGAAACCACGAGCCACGTGAAACGCTCATGACCAAGACACCCGAAACCGTTAAAGAACTTCAAGCCCAGTGTAGTAAAACGACAATCGATATCAACTACTATGGAACATTCAGGGAATTTACTTGGATGGACAGTGTGGTATCTTGCCTCCCTCGCTACCTTCGATGACGCTTGAAGAAAGCAACATCGCCTCAGGAAACGCTGCTCTCCAGCATCCAGTTTCTTTGCAGTAACTGGTAATGTCACCGGGAAAGACAATTCTCGAAGAATTCCTTCCTGGGACATTGATTTGGAGACCTGAAACATCAAAGCAGGCAGAGACTCTTGACTTGTTTTTCTTGGCAAACTGTAGATTTCCACACGCAGAACATTTTGTGTAAAAAGAAGCAGAGACCTCGACCTATGAATGAGCATTTGTAGCAACTCTCGTATTTCGCGGTCGTCGTAGTTCAGCTTCTTAATCTCACTTCCCAGGGCTTGCTCTCGAGTCCTCAACGGAAATCGAAAAAGCGTTCCATTAAATGAGTTGTCTTCCTTGCTCAAATGCAAATCGCAGCCAAAGATGCCGTTAAATGGTTTGAATTGATTTGCGAATTTGCAAAGCCTCTTCACATCTTTGTTGAGATTGATCTTCATCCCTGGCTTCCTTTTGTTCCTGATGGCCTTCCCGAGGTATGACGTGTGAGGATCAAAAATGACAAAATAGTTCCTACTTAAGATCATGGGCACATCTGTCAAATTGTACACCGCATTGAAGCCAAGTCCAAACCTACCAATCTTTTCGGTATCGTGCTCTTTTGTTGCTTCGTTGAGTTTTGCAATGTTCTCAAAATCTTTATCTCTGAATTCAGCGTCGTTATAGACCCACAAAGCAGGACCTTGACAACCTTTCATGCCTTCGTCAATCAAGCAAGTCATGGCATCCTCGTTCATTCTTTCATCATAGAGAAATCTGACTTCAGTGGCACCGGCATCGTCTGCGTTTTGCACAAGCTCTTTTAGAACTGAAAATCCATCCGTGTACTCCTCCAGAAGTCGGTTCAGTCGAGTAGTAAGCCTCTCTTCCTGTCCAAACTCTTCTCCTATGTACAGCTCATCCGCGTCCAGAATTCTATTGGTGAGGCTTCGAACACCAAGGCGTTCGGCTGTACTGTTAGGGACATTGGGGTGTACATAAAAATAGTCCATGCCTTCATCGTCACCTTCTCTCTTCAACCAATCGTGGTCGCAGTACATACAGCACTCCACTGGCTCAAGCCTTACATGTGAGTTGTCGTCAGTGTGTGTTGGTAGAACAATTTGCCTTTTTAGCTCTTCTGTCAACTGCCCACTTGCCAACTCATTCACAATGTTGACGGATAACTGAAGATCTTGCTTTACTTCCAAAGCGCTGGACAGGACAATTCCATCATCATACTTCTCTTTAATCATGTGAAGGACCTCTACCAGAACAGCTGGATTACTGCTTTCCCTCATGCCAAAACGGTAAAACAGCTCAGCGTACTTAGCCATGTCGCTAGGAAGAAAATGTATGTAGGGTGTAAGATCAATGTGTGGCTTGCTGAAAAGCACATGGCTAGGTGAGGAAAAGCCATCTCCATTCCACACCCAATCAAATTCTTCAAAACAGTCAAATGCCCGATCCTTATCAACGTCCTTTGCTGGCACCCGACTTAGCAGCAAGTAAATTTCGTTTACCACAACCATAAAGAGCGGTTTTTCTTCTTTTGAATACGATCTGATCACATTCTGCAAATGCTGAATGACCTGGAAGACACCGGGTGGGTACTGCCAGCCAAAATACTTGGAAACTTGACCGGATGGCTGTACTTCCACAAGAGGCATAACCGTTCCAATAAGGTTCGCAAGGGACTGACTTCTCACTTCAGTTGGCTTGAAAAAGTGTTTGCCATTTTCTTCGCCCTCTTCAAACCATGCCAGTCCCGGAGGATAGTTAGGGGGCCTTTTTCGCAATCTTGAAACCCAGGGAATGTCCTTCAGTAAGGCTCCTAACGGTTGTCCATTGAGTGACTCCAACAAGTTTTGGGGATTTTCACTGAGGAACTGCAAAATTGCCCTCGATTTCCGTTCTGCAGTTGGAAGGTGAGTAAGCCCACTTACCAATTTGGCACTTTGGTACAAATCGTATCCAGCGATGCTGTCCTCGTTTTTCATTCCAAGTTCCTCTAACATGGCGAGTACAGAACGTTCGGCGTATTTGACTGTGGGGAAGACATCTTCGTCGACAAATATTTTCTTGAGGACCATGTTTCTGGGATCAAAGAGGTCTGATGCTCTTCCGCGCCCCCGATGTTTGGAGACAAAGGGCAAGGCTTGTAATTTCTGTTTGAAAGAGCCATTTTTGCGAATTTCATAAGTGTGGTTTTCCAGTACATAAGTCATGAGTTGGTCAATCTGCTCTCCAGTGTACTTTCCTCGCTGTATGTCTGGAAACACCATTTGGCAGAGTAACTCAGTTGGCGTTAGAATCTTGACGTCTAAAAGAACTGCTATAGTCTTGGAATCGTGCTCGGTAATGTCAATCAGCTCTCGCAGAGGTGGAACCGGAAGAGAATCAGCAACCGTTGCACAAAGAACCTCCTCCTTTGATACGAACTTCTTGGACAGCGTCTGGAAAATGGGAAGCGAACACAGAAGATTGTACTCCGCTTGTCCCACAGATGACCGTCTCACACGGGCCAGAAATGACCTGAGGAGGTGCTTGTCGTTGGTAGATAACATCGTGCACACGATTTCTGAAAACCTTCCAGCTGCTGCCATCTGGCTAGAGGAACACGCCATTGCTTGCAAAACGCCTTGTACAGAAGGTGAATGTACAAACGTCCCCAAGACAGCGGGATGGTGTCTTAAATAGGCGGGAAAATCATTCATGATGATTAAACCAAGCTTCCTTAAAACATTCGTCAGTGAATCGTCTAGGCAATCATAACTTAGGGATTTGACAACAACTTTTGAAGGGCTGCAAAGTCGAACCAAGGTTACAGGCGTTTGTGTCATGTCTAGTGGAATCAGAGGTAGTTTTCCAAGTCTCTGAATATCTTCCTCTGTGGTGAAATGTTCTTGAAGATATCTCCAGACAACCTTGATCCAGTCTCTTGGAGGATGGTTGTGATTACTGTCATCGGGGTACCACGGAACGGTATTACCCCTACTCCACTCAGGCGGTAGGGCCTCGCAAAGAAGAGATGGTACATCTTCCTCGCACAATAGCCGTAATTGCGTATCTTCTGTCAAACAAACATAACAACATAGTGACGGTCTCCGTCGTAAAACACTTAATATTAGGACGTTTTTCACCATAATGTTGTTATACCAACGGAAAAGAATTAAACGATAAATACCGACATGCTTCAATTGTCTTTGTTACAATTTTGGTAAGCTTATTCGTTGTAAGACCGTTCTGCTTTCCACTGTGCCATACGACTTATGAAAGGAATGCCATTAACTACTTTAGATAGTAAAATAAAGAATAACCAATTGCTGGGTAAGATATAACCATACTCGTATCCAAAAAAACATTATACCTTGGTCAGCTGCATCTTCCAGCTTCCTAATGACGTCCCCATCGACTGTGTCATCAATGAAACGGTGTCCTAGACCAGGAAAAAGTTCTCGGGGATGATGAGGCGAGCAAATATAAATTTTCTCTCCCCGATATGAAAATGTTGTGAAGGCGCCATTGGAGAGGGGCAACAACTTCAGGCCGCAGAGTTCGTCAAATTTGCGGTCTTTAAGACAAAACTGAAGAAGTAGTAGTTTCTCTCGTCTATTAAGGTTCTGGTAACAAGAAGGGACTTGCTTCAGTGCTGCTCTTGTGCCACTGGGTGTGATATTCTTTACAGAAGCCCCTGCATAGCACAAAATGGCGTCTGCGACATGACTGGGCACTGAGACGACAGGCACATCAGCTGCTAGTAACACTCGCTGAAGCAGCTCTTTAGGTTCATCTCTAGACAGCAGGTCAAAGACGACTTTCTGTACTGTCAGCCACTGACCAAGATGTGCTGGGGTATAAACAACTTTTTTCTGCAGTAGCAGGGTAAACAATGGTTCTTTTATCTTCTCCCACTTTGGGTCAATGGAGCTGATATCTGGCCATGCCCTGCAAGAAACAAATAAGCGTAACACTTCATCAGATTCCTGGTTTCGATACCAGTACAGCAAGCAATGCTCTTTCCAATATATACTACAGCCTTGTAGACATTTTTGAAAATACATCATTTCTAAGCGCAATTTCCGCCGCTCTCTCAGCTCTCGTGGGTTCAGAGAACAGCGCCTGCAAATCAAGCCTAATTAAATTGTGAAAAAGATAATTTCGATGCACTACATACTCCGTGTTTGAATAAAATAACGTTTTTCAACAAGTCTAGATTACTGCCACACGTCAAATAGTTCCACAAACTACGTTTCGTGGAAAGAACATGGGTACAAAAATACTTAAGACATGTCATGTGCTTTCAACCAGGGATGACTTCTGAGCATAGAATTAACCATCTATAACTCACGTGAAAGCACGTTTCAGGACCAGCAACAACAAATATTTCATTGTTGGAGATATATTTATCCAAGCGCAAGACAGTTATTAACCGAGTCACTGCCCTGAAAAAATGACACTTACTTGAAGATGGCTGTCTTTGGTACGAACAATGATTTCTCGTTAATGGCTTCCAAAATCATCGTGGTATACGCTCTGGGTATGGCCTCCCCGAGAAGATACCTGTTCCATAGTAACGACTTGTCCGTCAGCTGCCGACCACAGGTCTCCCGATCCTCTTGATCCGCATTTGGAGATTTGATATAACGCCTGTTCTGACTCAAAGCAAAGAAGCCGTTAATGTGCACCGGCAAACCTGTCAAGCTCCTCTTTTGCACCGGCAGAGGCAAGAAGCAAAACACGTGGCCTTTGATGTCGGGCGTTTGCAGTTTCGGACCTGTTGGCAGTGCCATGGCGACACCTACCATAGGTAGATAGTTAAGCTCTTTATCTGTCATCAGCCTCTTAAACCCCATAGAAACCTCCCCTCCACAAAAGTAATTGGTAACTAGGAAAGAATGCTGCTTCACGTGCGAGCCTAACTTTACTGTCTCTATCGTGACAGGGTAGGTTACAGTGACAGATTCCATCATCACTTTTCCAGGTTTGAACTTTGAGAGAAACTCCTTTCTCTTCTCTCGAACTATTTTGAGACTTTGATCGGCGATTCTCACTTGAAAGGTCCTTTCAGGATCAGACTCTGATTCTTCTCTAATATACAGCTCGATCGATTCCAGGCGTTGAAGAAACAGGAGAACCAAGTGAGCGTCAGCCTCAAAACTTTCAAACAGTGTATCCATCTTCTCAGCAGAGTAGAGTGTTTCTGACAACTCGGATGGTCTGGTCCTGAAAGGGAAACGGAACAAGGTGCCATCGTAAAATCCCTGGGAAAAAACATCTTCCGTACAGTCAAAGATTCCCTTGTAAGGAAGGAACTGGTCTGGTATTTCGTCCATCTCTGCGCGATCTTCATTGAGTCGCCAGTGCTTTCCTGTTCTTCTGTGGCGCTTGTCAGAAAAGTGAACACCATGAGGGTCAATGAAGCCAATTTGGGAATCACTGAGTAAACTTGGTAAATCTGAGATAGAAGAGCAACACAAACATAGCTAAGAGGACCACTATGGTGTGAAGAACTTTCTTTTAAGTAACGGAATATTGAATTCAATCTTGAAACAATTGTTTCACTTTTCTAAACAAAATAGGCCAATTTAATTAACTAAAAAAAGACAAGAATTGTAAAGGTTATTTTGCAGCTGTGTTGGAAATTCACCAGGTTCAACAAAAAAATGTGAGTCTTTAAGCAGGCTCTCAGCTTCAGTTATGATTAAGAGGGCGCATACGTGTAGACCTAGTTGTTACTCTGTGAACCTTAGATTCTCTGTGATTTCATATCACTGGATGATTTTTAGTATGGCGTTCAAAAAATGTGATTTGGTCGTAGATCTCTGAAAAATTTTTTGCGTTAAGTAGGTTTGAAATGTAAATCTTTTAGTCCCGGTCCAAAACGCCTTTCCACTCATGTGCCGAACCAAACTTGATTAAGTTTTGCTTTAGAGCGACTTTGGAGCGACGGCTGGTTCAGACGGCGTACTTGCGTCGAACTTAATTCGGGAAGCCATTGGTGACAATTTTCGACGAGAGAATATGCGTTCTGAATTCAAGAACTCTATCCAAATAGAAAAATTGTCACTAACATTTCGCTGTTATAGCAGTATTTAGGGAAGCAAATTCAAACTCTAGGTTCAGTATTTAGGCAGGTTTTCTCCTGGTTAATTCGACTTGTTAAAGGGAAATCTCATAAGCTGGGCTATTATCACGAAGAAAAACCAAAAAATGAATTTGCGCTAAAGAAACTCGCTTAAGATTGTACTGGAGATGCATGTACCTGTCATGTGAAATACAGACTTGAATCCAAGACCAAAACGGCCGACTTTCATTGGATCTTCCACTTTGATGCTATCACAGACCAGTCGAATACCCCTCCAGTCTTCTCTTGTAAACCGTGCGTTGTTGTAAGCGTAAAGCGCTGGACCCTGTTTGAACATTTCAATAAAAGATATATGAGGAAGGCTTCTGTGGAACTTGGAAGAGATTTGTATCTTTTTGTAGCGTCCCCAAACGCAACTTGTTGAGTCATGTCAACTATAACAGTATGCCGTACATATTGGCAGATTTTCCTCTTACCTTATCGTCAAACAACATCAGAGAAAACTTTAGGCTTTTTAAGCCTGAAACATGTCTATGTATCTATAGTTTCTCCAAAATAAAATTGGATGGATGCACATTTTTCTGGTTTAAGATCTGTTTGTCAAACATAAACGGAAACCATATTCTTCCGTTCAGGAAAGTGCCAGGGACACGCTCCTGTGCATGACATTGAAAAGCCAAAACCTCAAAGGCTTTGACCATTAAATTAGAAGAAACCCTAAGTATTATGCCCTAGCTTTGTCAAAAATTACTGTGAAACTGAACTGAGCTGTTATTGTGAGTTATCCATTCATAAGGTTTTTGGATTTTAGCACAATAATCACTCTGTCTTAAACAATTCAGTGAGTTTTTTCTACGTGGCCCTAGCTGCGCGTTTTAAATTTTGTAAATTTTCAACGTCACTAAGTCATAATTTTTGGTCATTTCGATCAAAAATGAGACAAAACCACGTGTTTACCTGAAATTGTGCGAGGTCCCCATCAAAAAGATATTCTGTGTCATGGCTGTGTTTGTCGTGCAAGAACTTCACTCGACTAGCATTTGCATCCTCAGCATTTTGAATCAGTTCCTAGACATGAGAGGCGTGAGAGATAAACAATCGTAAAAAATGCGTATACTACCACAGGAAAATTCGCAACATCTAACGCAAAAGTGTATAAATTTCTCATATACAGACTGTTAGAAAAGCAAACGAAGACTTCTCTTTCAGAGTCTCGCTGGTTTTTATCATGAATGCGAAGTTGACGTGGTAATTCAGTTCTTAATTAATTGATCCATGGTAGTCCAGCTTGCTATGTGTTGTATTGTTTGGCAGAAGGATGATATCGTGATATTTTCAAACCTTACTGTAGCAGATAGAAGGAAGGAAATTTTGTTTCCCTGCAATCTAGATAAAAGTATTTTGTTTTACCTTCAGTATCTGTCCATCATCAGGATACTGATCTAGGATGGACCTCAACTGTTGGATGAGTGATGGCTGAATCAAATCAAACCCATCGTCATCATTGTTCGCTGAGCAACAAATTAAAGAAACAGACATTAGAGGTAGTTTTCAAAGAAACCAAACACAAAGACCTGACGTTAGATATATCGGAACTACTATAATTCCCTTCGGAAGGATCGAGGCTTAAAGCTGCTTGCGGACAAGAGTATCCGTTTAGTTCACATTCCTGTTTACCAAATAATTCTGGTACATTGGGACTTATATATGTATAACATGCACTATAGACTAAGGAAAAGCGTCTTTGATGAATGTCTCCTCGTATCTTTAGGCAATGGTTCCTTCAAACTTTTATTCCAGTATTTATTCAAGGTCTTTTGAGAACTATTCCACGAGCGCGCCTTGAATAAAAGATTACAGATACCCAACAAGGTGTGTAACGCCAAGTTGGCTCTAATCATCCTCTAACTAACAAGCGCGGGTTGCTAAAAAACGTCTCCAAAATATAGAAAATTAAAAACGAAAGACCTCCAGGTTTCTTACTGAAGTCAGTGTTCAGTTATATAGTATAATTTATACCTACCCATGAGTGAGAGTTCAGATTTTCTTCAAATAGCTACTTGCTCTTTTTCACCTGGTAACCATCTAAACAAGACCACAAGAAAAGGTTGATTAGCAATGAATAGGAAATGCAAGAACGGCATTTGCAAAATTAGCGCGCTTTGGAGCCATATTAAATATCCAAGCACTGCATATTTAAAAGCTGCGTAAATAGGGTGTTACTAACCAGAGTAACGAGGTAACGAGGTCACCAGGTCACCAGGTAACCAATAACCAGTACCCAGTAATCAGTACCCAGTACCCAGCAACCAGTACCCAGTACCCAGTAACCAGTACCCAGTACCCAGTACCTAGTACCCAGTACCCAGTACCCAGTACCCAGTACCAGTACCAGTACCCAGTACCCAGTACCCAGTACCCAGTACCCATTAACCTGTAACCAGTAACCGGTAACCAGAGTAACGAGTAACGAGTAACGAGTAACGAGTAACGAGTAACGAGTAACGAGTAACGAGTAACGAGTAACGAGTAACGAGTAACGAGTAACGAGTAACGAGTAACGAGTAACGAGTAACGAGTAACGAGTAACGAAGTAACGAGAAATCGAGTAACAAGAAAAAAATTAAATAGATAAATATATTAAAAGAGCGTAAAATCGATTAAAAGAGATAAAAAGTGAAGGGAGCATGCTCGCCAAGGCACGGAAAGGCATTTCGCTATGATTTTTTTCATGTATGTCCTCGAGCGGCTGGATTGTGACATGCTTTACAACTCGATACGACGCTGAACTGTGGAGTATACGTTTTTTTTCTTTCTTGCGTCAAAGTTTTCAAAGTTATACGCAAAGCAGCTAAAGTATAAAACTAGAATTTAAAAGAGGCCAATGCCCAAGATAGCCTGTGTACAGCCGCCCCTCCCCTCCAAAGAAAAACGAAGAAAGAAGTCTTTTCGGCTGTTTCCAGGGTTATGATTTTGGGAATTACGGTTACTGTATACCTTCAAAGGTGTCTCGCGTCCACGTTATGCAGCGCGTCCGGCTTAAACTGTAGATACCTAAACCCCACATCAAATTAAAGCTTATAGGGCTGGCTATCAAAATGTACCGAGAATTTTGAAATAAAATGAATTGTCGAATTTTTCATGACCACTAAATGCGAGCGCACGAATCACCTTTTGAAAGCCACAAGTCAAAGCAAAGTTTGTTTTTCGCCAATCTAATACACCTTATTCCAAAATGGCCGCTATTTAAGTATTCTTTTGTTTACTTGCAAATTAGCCCTTGTTGCCTCGTTCTGAAACTCGAAATTCAAAAGAATATTTTCCCTTCAACGAGGCAACACGGGCTCATTTTCAAGTAAACAAAAGAATACTAAAATGTCGGCCATTTTGGAATAAGGCCTAGGTGTATTCTTTCCTCGGTTTCAATATCCAACGCGATAAAAAAACGTGTTTGCGTTTTGCAATATTCAATTGCAGTAGGAAGTTACTGAACATTTTCGACATAGAACTGAAAAGATGTGGCGTGATCGTTAAAAAATCGCTCTCGAAGAAAAAAAATATAATAATTCGAAATAAACAATTCGCAGACACAACAACTGTCCAAATTTGAGTACAATCAAACGAATTCCTGTGTACCAAATTCGTGACAACCGTATATATGGTATAGGTAATTCCCGCGAAAGTCACGCACTCCTTTTCTATGACAATTGCAAGTAATTCATCATTTAATTGTGACTAGTCAAAAGAACGTAGCCAAAATCCAAACTGTGATTTAGTAGAATTAAAACAATTAAAAATTCAGACTGCCGCTCATGTTTTGGAAACCTTGAGCGGTGCACCGTGCAGAGCTTATTTAAAAGAAAAAAAAAGTGTCACAACTCATGGCTTCGTATTCTATGCGTAGCGTTACTCAACCTCGTTCCCGGGATCACTCATTTCCCCACCCACTGGGACGAGGTTGAGCGTTACCGAGACCTTAGACTCATGTGAATCGCTTAGTACTTCTTAATTGACATATCATAGTTTGGATTTGCTAAGTTATCTTATTTACTTGTAATAATTAATTTCTAATTAATTAAAAAATTCGGATCGCCAAGCACTGTTTCGCTGTCCGAACTGTGCTCAACGATTTGATTACCGCGCGCTCGGTCTTACAAAGGTGAAGGTCTTACAAATATCTATCGAACTATGTTTCTTTGGGATATTTGCAGGGTCGGGGAAAACGAGGGGCCTTAAGGGGGGTCCTTCGTAACTACAGATTTAGAGCAGTTGCCAAAAGGAATTACTGAAGGCGATATTTACAGGAAAGCTACTTTCGAGTGTTTTGCAGTGCTAGATGGTGAATTTTATATGAGGGAACATTTGCTTTGAAAAAAAATATATGATTTCGCGTCCGTAACTTAAGTGCCAGTCCCAAACCGCCCGTTTAGACTTTTAAATCCCTAAAACTTGGAAGAAGAGAGGAAGAGTTCCGATTTTTCTTATGATTGAATCAGAAATAACTTAGCCTTCTTTATAACCGTACGTATGGGATTACTGTTTACACGTAAGAGGAAAGCTACTGTAGAAAGTCTGTTAATACGGGTGTTTATTACCTCATAGCTTTTATGATAATGCGAGTTTAATGAAACCCATACGTAGCATTAACACCCAGACGTTCTTAAGCTATTGACACTTTTAAGTTTTAGGGTTGCCTCTATTCTGGTCACATGACTGGTCAAATATGGCCGTGATTTGAAACTTTGGCAGGACTCTTCAATGGAAAAAACCTCTGCAAAAAGCTTTAACTTAGGAGGTGTGGTTTTCAAAATATGACAGTGAGAAACCTTCCATAGCAACAAATTCATGACGAGTTGGTAGTTAAGAAATTCGTACTTGAAATTTAATAGATCGTTTTCACGTGACGTCATCACTTTCGAAAATCCAAAACTAAACAGCCACCAAAGTTTTTATCCTCATCATGCATAAGAGGGGGTATATTTATATCTGTTTACAATTTTACAGCTTAATAGCGTGCTTCGTTTGGAATCCAGAGCATTTTGAATTTCAGGGTTATGGAGGTGCGTGACACAAGGCTACGATTGAGTTTGTCGAAAAATATATACTTATCTCATGATTTTGAGCCTTTTTAGAAGTTAGAGCATTATGAAAAGTGCTTATGTAAATGCTTGTTTGATAAGTACTGATAATCAGTCGCCTAGATAGCCAAAGTAAGTTCCAGATGTTTACACTATTTTCCGGCCGCCATATTGGTGTACCACGGAGGTACACCAACATGGCGTTTTCGTACTGGGCTCTGCAAATATCTGCGAAACATTTCGACGAATATCTGAAGTTTGGGGAAACGCACAGGCCTAAAACTTGGAGAAGGGTCTTATTTAGTTATCTTATATATCATCGTAAGATCATAGCTTTTTCCACTGGATGGTTCTCGATTTATTTTTTTATTGCGTGACGGTGAAAACGATCTATACGGGGCTTAAGAGCGTGGCACTATGAAATCATACATAACACAGATTTCACCTCCTCGCAAACGATGGGCGAAACTACAATCAAAACGAGTTTCAAGTAGCTATGCTCGTTCTTTCGTTTAGTTCAAAACATTACATGTAAATAAAGAGCGTTTTCATGGCGCCCTGGTTGCTATTCTGAAACAATGGGAAATGTTTGCATGAGAAAATAACACCATGCAACATGCTAAATATAGCTGCCGTGACATCAGGCTCAACTCCGCAATTTTAATTCAGCGCTGTTTTGAACTGGCCATTGATAAAATGAATTAGTTAAATGAATCCCCCAACGTCATTTAGCAATCGAATGAAATAATTCCACCCATTGCATGCTTATTGAACAAATGATATTAAAATATTGATTCGACTTGTGGCAGCCAATGCCGGAAGACCGTCCCAGTGATAAAGCCTGGTTCTCATATCCCACCGACGTACCTGCGACGTAGTCGCCGGTTGCAAGTGACAACGTTCGGTGATCTGTCCCAGTGGGTCCCCGGCGCATCTGCGATGGATCGCCGACTTACTCACATTTGCTCGAAATGCAAATCGAATTGCGCAATTTTCAACCATTTTACCTGTAAATAGATCGTTTACACTGTCACGCAATAAAAAAATAAATTGAAAACCATCCAGTGGAAAAAGCTATGACCTTACGATGATATATAAGATAACTAAATAAGACCCTTCTCCAAGTTTTAGACCTGTGCGTTTCCCCAAACTTCAGATATTCGTCGAAATGTTTCGCAGATATTTGCAGAGCCCAGTACGAAAACGCCATGTTGGTGTACCTCCGTGGTACACCAATATGGCGGCCGGAAAATAGTGTAAACATCTGGAACTTACTTTGGCTATCTAGGCGACTGATTATCAGTACTTATCAAACAAGCATTTACATAAGCACTTTTCATAATGCTCTAACTTCTAAAAAGGCTCAAAATCATGAGATAAGTATATATTTTTCGACAAACTCAATCGTAGCCTTGTGTCACGCACCTCCATAACCCTGAAATTCAAAATGCTCTGGATTCCAAACGAAGCACGCTATTAAGCTGTAAAATTGTAAACAGATATAAATATACCCCCTCTTATGCATGATGAGGATAAAAACTTTGGTGGCTGTTTAGTTTTGGATTTTCGAAAGTGATGACGTCACGTGAAAACGATCGAAATGGATAGAGTCGTCTCACTGGAGTACGTTGCGTCAGCAGATGATGTTCAGATAAAATATTTTGATCGCCGACAACCGCCGACAACCGCCGGCTTGCCTGCGAATTTGAACTCAGCTCAACTTCGCAGGCAAGCCGGCGGTTAATGCCTGGGATAGATTATGATTTGGCGATAAACGTTTACCTATGTCCCAGGTATGTCGGCGGCATATGAGAACCAGGCTTAAGCAATGAACCGGAATGCCGAAACCTTTTCCCAAACAGGAGAGCGTACAAAAGCATACAAAGCAAAGTATTATCACAGCAGAATTTCGTGTTACCTTAAAAGTCGAGAATGTAGCAACAAGAAAGGGTTTTAAGCAGAACTTCCGTGTCAGTCTGTACCAACAATTCAGCTGCTTTCATGCGAACCGAGTATTCCTTCACTCGTCACGCTTTGTTACGTCATTTGCATGTGAAAAAGGTACCTGGCCAGCATCTATATTCAATATGATTTATAATTGGTCTTTTAGCCTCAAGCTTAAAAATTTACGTGTTTATCCGATAAATAGAAAAAGTGGTCTTTAACTATTTTTGATAGCATATAGCAAACTACAGACGCCTGCGTGACTTAATTAATCGAGCATTGCGAGATCGTCCAAAGTCCATTGAAGTTTGCCGGGCCTCATAACTATTCGTCTCTAAACTATACATGCGAAAACTCCGAACACAAAGATCGAATTCTTTACAACACCAAAAATGCCGTACACGCTAGTAAGCTGTCTAATTTTAAGAGTGACAACTTACTTTTCTGTCGAGGTGCATGCAAAAGTTTCGCAGGGGTATTGTAATTATTCCACACGTCTGTGTCTCTTCAATACATGCGTCTTGTATATTTTGGGCAGGTGAAAATAATGTTTGTGTTACACTCTGTGACCCACTCCCAAAGATCTCCTACTTTATTCCACTTTCAAATACTCCTAATTGTAGTTTCTGATTTTTAAAAACTCTTAGGAAAACGGCTCCTGACACCCTCACGTGTCGTGTGAAAATGGCTTCAAAGATATCATCGAAGATTCTTGAATTTTTTTATTTTCTCTTTCCCAGAAAACAAATTCATTTGCATGACAACAGCAATTTGAATATGAAATGTGAATATGAAATGTGACAGTCGTGTGACACAACAAACCCTTAAACAGCAGGCCTTGCATACACTGAAATTATAAACACAATTCTGGAATCTGATTGGTTACCACACTCCCTATTTTTAACCAAATGCAAGAGCGTGACCAGATAAGGAGTTGAATAATAACAAAGTGTCAAATAATAAGCGCTTTACATAGTATTTCCTCCCTTATACTGAGAACTCATAATCAGAGTCTCTACATTCAATAAACCGTTTAGAAATGGCTTTCTCCCGGTGAATTTTTTCATCGAGATTATAAATCGTAAACAGGCTTCGCTTTGTCGTGACAGCGTTTCTCTCGAATTTGTATGAAGTTATGATTAGTCAATTGATGCAAACAGGACGTCATGTCGTCCAATTCTGTCTGTAATTATATTTGTGATGGAAAAAAATTTGTTTATCACTCGTATGATTACAGTCCGAATTGGACTTCACTCGGTCCTATTAACATTACGTACTGTTCCCGCTTCGCAAAAAGTTGAATTACTGACGGATTTCTGAACTTCGTTGTTGCAGTTACAAGACATACATATCCCATGATGACCAAAATCTAATTTAGTACTAGTCATAATTATATCTATCACTTTCATTAAGTGCTCGAGGTTTCTACGAAGTTAAAGTCGATGAATGTTCAGTAGAATTCAAGTTAAATTTCTTTCTCTTTCTTAGTTTCAAACCGACGCTTTTGTAGAAGTATTCGCTTCACCAAACTGCGAAGGGACAGCAGAAATAAGAATTAACAGATCCCTTTCCAAGAATCGACGACGATTCTAGGTTTCCAAAATTATCTTTCCGGGAAAATAAGGTAATTATCACACGTTAACGATGCGTGACATAAGTGATTTTTACCAGGTCCCGTATGTGAGTTCCTAGTGCAGGTTCACTCTCGTTCCCAGAGCCTCCTGTCCCTCTGATCCTGTGTAGCCTTGGCACGAGGAAAAGGAGCCACTCTTCCTAGTACCAAGGCCCTGGCGGCTACAAGAGACTGGCCGCTTTAATTTGGAAACGAGAATGGTATCGGTCATGCTATTGCTACGTAACAACTAATATAAAAACTTGCTAAAGTGAACGAACTTATACCATACAGCGCCGAAAATAAGCAAACCTTCGTTTCCAAGGTAAGACAGGAGGACCTGGGAGACAAGTTTTTACAGTGATTGACTGGGGTTGCTTGCAGTTTGAGAGAAAGCATCATCGAGACGAGCAATTCTTTCCAAGGAGTAGTTAAGCATAGTCGCCGGAAATTTTGCTTTGAGTTTTTCAATCAAATTTTTGAGCATTTTCGTGCATATTTCAGGCTCCATTGACCCGATCATTCTGATCTGGTATCATTAGAAAGATCTTTTCCTCCTGCAATAGCCTGTGTACGTCCGCGCCCTAGCTCTCCTCAAAAAAAGCGCAAAGAGACAAGTCTATGTGCGGGAGTAGTTAATCGTGTTCCGCACCCCGGGTGGTGTTCCTGGAATGTTTGGAACGTACGCTGATTGGTTGTTATACTAGTCTGCAATACGTAAGGCATTTCCCGTTTTTTTTTAATTGGTTAACGTTAATCGATCATTTCCTGCAAATGCCGCGCGGGTTAGAGAAACCAGGCATTTTCGATCCGCCTGAAAGGTACACACCACGAGAAGTTTGTGACAAGCCGCCCAAATGTCTAACATTCTCACATATGTTCGAGTTTCGCCAGCAACTACAGACGTACAGAAATTTAAATACCGGCAACTGTTGAGATCTACATGGAGGATCGACACCATGGTCTTACCTGAACAAAGCCAATGTCATATACACCACGCAAAACAGTCAACATTTGATTTATGTGGTGTCAGAGCGAACAATTTTAAAAAGGATGGCGGTATAAACCTGAACATCGAGCTCAAGAGACAAAAGCTCGATCAAATTGATGCAAGAAAAATGAGAACGTCTCTAAACAAACGTATAACTTTTTCCAAATAAAGTTACAGCAATCTCTGATGAGGCAGGACGAAGATAAATGTGATATCCGCGATAAAAAGCAAAATACTGTACTTCCAAGCAGTTCTTATTAAAGAGCCGGGCCCAGCGTCACAACATCTAATGTAAGTAAGCGCAATATTAGTTAGTAATAATAGTTAACGAATATTTCAAACTTTGTTTCCCTCCCCCCCCCCCCCCAGAGAGCTTTTAAGCTTTTTTATATTTTAAAAAACACATCTTGCAATAGAATTGAGCTTATTTAAAATAAACAAAGTATACTGGCACATGGCAAATTACAGAGGTGTCTCGAGGTGTCAGACTCTGCGAAGCGGCATGTCAGATAACAGCGGAAGTGATGCAGACCTGTGGAAAAAAAACACATGTATGCCGGCTTTTCTTCCTTCTGTGATTTTTTTCTTTTTTACCAAAAATAAGGGGGCTTGGGGAGCGGGCCCCTCCCCTAGATCCGCCACCTGCCTTTGGACCTATCTCAGCGGCAAAACACTGATTTGTAATTTCTCTTTCCTGTGATCATTTTCTGCTTGCCTTCTTCGTAGTTCGAAGAGTATATGCCTTACATTCTAGCTGGGAATAAGGCTGATACTTGGCGACAATTCATGAGCGTTTCAGAAAACGTTTTAGCGATCGTTCACTACTAACAGCTCAGTTTTTTTTTTTTACTATTGATCTTTAATTTAGGAGTGTGTCCCTCCCCTTTAAACTTCCGCAACTCCAGATATATGAACTAAGCGCGAGCGCTTGCTAAAACGGACTGCGATCGCCGAACTACTCGTTCAAATGCACTCCTCAGAATTTCATACTGGGTAAATTTATTTGTCAGGCTTTCACTGAATCAATGGCATATGTATATGTAATTATTTGCTGTAAGTAATTGACGCAGTCGCGTTCACCCATGGAAAAGTGGGAGAAGATAACTCCATCCATTTTGTAGAACTTGTTGTTGTTGCAGTTTAGAATCGTTTCGAGCACCGAACAAACATAGACTGTAAAACTATTAGTGACAAAAAGCTGAGAAATTAATGTGAGCGAAATTGGATAGGTTTCCGCAGCGGATTTGGGCAAAAACGTTTTCATGACCACATATTTCTAAAAATAATCTGAGAGGATCGTATCGCTTTCCCCGCAAATTTAACGCATTTTAAGTATATTAATATATTCGGGCTACTTTGGGTTTTGTTCGTCATATTGTTGGGAGGGAGAAGTTTTAAAACCTTTCCGCGATCTCCATAGAAAAAACTTCTGAATTCGGATTTTTTACCAGATACTTGAGATTGACGGATTTTCCGGCCTAGACATTGAACCTGATTTTCTTAGGCCACCCACCCACCCGCCCCCGACTTCCCTAAGGCAATTACGTAGCGTTTTCGTTTTAATTGCCACGTAAGACCGAGACTCGATAACAAGCGCTGGGTGGGACCCCAGAGAGATTTGAGTCACTCTTACTCGAGAGAGTCTCTGAGAAACTCTGTCGAGTCTCTGAGAGAGAGAGAGCCCTGGAGCTTCCTCTAGGTTTAAAATTTGTATCAGAAACAAATGGATCAAAGGCATAATTTGGCATTTTTGCTCCATCTGGGCCTTTCTTCTACCTGCCACCCGCCCAATCCCTTCTAGCAAACCTTTTTTAGAAATCAAGCAAGAATGTCAACTACACGCGTTTTTTTATTATCATTTTTTGCTTCGTTTCTCTTACAAACGAGCCTTGCATGTGGACTAGTTGACTGTCTGCTACAGAGATTTTAACTAAACCTATTTCAATATACTTGTGTCTGGCATCGTTAAATTCTACTGATTTTTAATTCAGACTTCACTTATTCAACAACAGAAAAAAACCTATTAGACCAGGCTTCTCGAGGGAAAAATTATTTAAGCTATCACACTTCTGTGCTTTGTATTACAGCCTAAACAAGTTCATTGTTTTAAAAATAGCCTAAATCGAGCTTATTAGTTTGAAAGCATCAAAACCATCGAAAACTTTTTGCCGCTGTGGTTTAACAAAGCCGCTGTAAAAAGATTACATCACCACTAAAGAAACGACAAAGAGACGGTACACGTCTTCAAAACATTCTCTAGTATAAAACTATTTTCTAATTGAAAATTGGTATTGAAAATTAAAACATATTTGTTCATTTATAGCATCAACTGAATGGGGTGACTCTCTTTACCTTGTAACTATCTGTAATGTTTCCTCTGTTTGGCAGACATGTCTTCAACCTGATATTGAGCAATTACAGCATTTCTATCAGTTCTTGCATCTACATTTTACTTCATGTATTCTGAAGTACGAATTACTTCATATATTCTACTGAAAACTACTTCTTAACCAACTGCATCTATAACTATATCTGCATTAAATCGGAAAATATTCGTGTTTTAAACTAGGAAGAACTTGGTGTGGAATGACGCACCTACATTAACGTTTAATTTATTCCTGACTCAAGAATATAATTGAGCTACCAAGAATACTAAAGGCTCACATTTTTGCTTAGTCTGTGATTGAAAAGGCAAACCAAGGACACGTTCAAAACTGTCCTTCCTTACCAGTGACCAAGCTCTCCTTACAAAAGAAAAATGCAACAACAGCTAACAAACGGTGGTATTTTCATGTTACCACTGTAAAATATGCAAGCGTCTCTTATCTGCTTGCGTAAACACTGCTACTGTTAAAGGATAAGTTTGCTTTGTTCTCTTTAACGTTGCGAAATAACTAAACCTTAAACATCTGTATGAAAAAAAGAAGCTGTATAGTCACTACATGAGGATACTTAAATATTTTACAGAATTGACCAGAGTCATGCTTTGACCCTAGCCTCGGCTAAATATTAGAATACCTAGGCTAAGGTTTTTACGGTTCAAAAAGTAAACAAACGTAAGGTGCACCAGATGTATTGGAACCATGAACTCCGCGCCAAACAAAATACACGGGTTTGAGTTTTTCAATTCCAAATCAGAACTTCGCAATACATCGATCACTCTACATGTTCTACTTCGTTTTTAAAAATAAATTGTTCGTCATGTCTTTCGTCGAATCCACTGATATACAAATGCAGAGGAACGTTGGCCATTAATGCTTGAAATGAGTCCTCGCTGGAGTATTTTCCGTCCAAGCACCATCCACACCCTGTCAATGCAGTTAATAGCATACATAAGTTTACATTATTATCTTAACACGTTATATTTTACGATTCGTTGTCTGATACGAATTTTGCAGCTACCCACTACAAACGCATTATTGTCTCGTTGCGACCGGACCGTGCAGCGATCCATATACTTTACTCCCATTGTGATATCCCTGTAACCGCCAGGTACCTTAAGCTTTCTACGGCGGCGTATTTTTGAATTTGTTCCTACAGTGGCCATTATACTCACACAAATACCCGTAAGAAGCTTGAAACCAGAGCTAAACCGTTATACTTCTTTTGCAATTCATTCAACAGTTGACAGTTTAGTTAGGAGGCAACCTGAATGTCGAATGTAGATGCAAATGTCTAAACTTAGGTAGCTCGCTTATTCACCTTTGTCTGCGTCACTTGACGTGTTCATGCCAATTTCGGGTGCAACAAAAATGATTTTAACGTATAATAGTAAAAGCAATTTTTATATGGGTTTTGTTTGTGACCGATATAAAGCGCGCTCTGATTGGCTAATTCTAGGGCATTATTCTCCCGTAAAGCATTCCCCGGGCCAATTTTGGGCCTGCAAAAACAAAGCAAAAGCCATATAATAAACAACTTATAAACCTCAAACGCTCGGTCTTTTCGGAAAAATCTCAAACCTAGGCAACGCCTGGGTTTGAGATTTTCCCGTTAAGACCTCAGTCACTTTGGTTAATAAGTAGTTAGTACTGTACTTATGGTTCGGTGCTTATCCCCGGTTTCCGTAGCATGAAGTGGCCAGGAGTATTGCTGCTCCCCCTGAATGGGATGTTAATCTATCGCGGGGTTACCCTAGCATTCTGTGAGATTCTCCCCTCCCACCCCTCCAGCCCCCAACAATTTGCCCGCACCCATTTATACTCCTGGGTGGAGAGAGGCACTGCAAGATTAAAGTGTTCTGCCCAAGAATGTATCGGGCCTAAAAATGGGTTCTTTTAGTAAAATGCCCCTTATTTCGTCATTAGTACTTTAATTTAGCATCTACCTTAGGGTATCCTGTCTTTGACTCGCATCACGATACTCTCTGAAAGCTGTAAGGCCTGCTGAGCCATCTGAGCGGTGTAAACTTCGTTAGGGATCTTGGGTGCTTCGAACACCTGGTCTGGATATCGCATGCGCGCCGAGCAACCAACAAGTCTCTCCAGATCTCTTGCTAAGTTGGTTAACATGGAGTCATTCAAATCAATACAATTCCTAACCAAGTTGTGGTCCCTAGTATTGTTAGCATCTATTGTGTACTGAGTCGCCTTTAGTGCCTTCTCTGCTGCCTATATGAAAACAAAATTATGCAAAGTATTGCAACAGGCCAGGCAGACTGGTTACCAATAATGACAACTTAGAACGGTGACAGTTCAAACAAGGAAAGAGCGGAACAACAAAGAAGGACTTCACAGAGATTCCAAGTGTTCTAAAGTATATTATGAATATTATTTTGTAAACTCAGTTGTATAACGAAATATTTAATCGTTAACAGTGCGAGATCTCAAAAGTTTTTTTATTTTTTAACAAGCTAACCAATATCGCTGCCAGGCAATTAATGATCTTTACGGTGGCATAAAACTATTTTTACCTGATGGCACTTAAAGCAAGCCCACTCATAGGAAGGTCTGCTGCAATCAATGTCGTTTGCAACGGCCGTAAGGTCTGCTTCAGCCTGTTTGAGCCAACGTCTGGCCTCTCCCGGCTGAGGGTTTCTCTTGCTGAAGCTTGGAGGAATATTATGCCATAGCCTGCGACCTGATGAAGATTCCCAAGGCCCGTACTCTTGGAGGAACCTTTCTATGTATTTATCATGCTGCAAACGATGCTCTCTTGCACGCGTTACCCAGGCCTCAATGTATTCGTCGTATGAACCGCCCAGTCGAAAGATTTCGTTCTTGATGTACTCAAATGCCTTTTCACAGAATTCTTCCAATTCATCTCCAAAATTTTTCTCTGGGTGCCAACGTAGAACTAGCCGCTTCACGATTTGTCGTGTGTGTTCTTCTCGTATTGTCCATGCATCCTCCAGTATCTTTGAGATCTCACCAAAAGCCTCTTCTCTATTACTGTATCTGGGGAGTTTAGTTGCCTGATGAGATATCTCTTGTATGCGGTGTAATTTGTACAAAAAGGCAGAATTGACCTCTACTGGTTCTTTGTCGTTTCCAATGTTGATTAAGTACATCTTCGTCAGGTAAATGAAATCTTGATCGATCACGTCAAGCTCCTCAATAATCTCAGCGTAGATGTACGTCGCAACGCCTTCCTCAAGTTGTAGGCTCGGGTCGTGTAGCTGATAACCTACAAGTTCCCCTGGTGTAAATTCTGCAAAGGCGTCATTTAGTAGATGGTGCTCGTCGATTGGAATAAAGGTACCCGGCTCTAAATAGATATCCATTTCTGCTATCTTGTAGCTGTCATCTTGTCGGATACCTGTTTTATCTAACAATGACCATATATTACTGAGCGGACAACGCAACATCTCAGGAATTAGCCATGCATTCTTTCCAAGAAGGTCACCATAAATGTCTGCAATGACGTTGGCGATCAAGAATTTAGCCAAATCATCATCGTCAATTCCATGGCCTACATTGATATACACCCTGTACTTCTCTTGGCTGTCCACCTCACGTTTCTCTTTGAAGGAAGACACTTCTCGTTTGCTTCCTGGAATAAAGTGATCATTGTAAAAAAGGGCGGTTTGAAGACTTTCCACAGCACAGAGATCGATGTTTTGAAGATCTTTTTCGATATTTGCTATCACATTTTCGTCAAAATCTTTCCTGTGAGAGTTGACGTCTCGCATGATTCTGACAATTCCATGACCAAACTGAGGACGCGTTAGCCGATGCATCAATGCGTTCACAGTTCCGCTTGTCACCTTTATACCATCAGTGAGTTTTTCTTTGACTACCGAGGATAGCATGACTGGTTGCACAGAAGCAGGCAATCTCATCATTAGCTCCTTGTAGTTGGTCATAACAGACTTAAATTGAACGTCCATCATGCTGAGATCAAGTACAAAACGAAGGTCAAGGCTCAGAAAGCGATGGCCAAAGGCAGGCGTATCATCGAATACCAAGTCTGTAGACTTGTGCAAAGTGACAGGGACTTTGTTAAGAGACTTATCCAAGCAGCGACGTCCTGAACTCATTGCAGGTAGGTACAAAATAGGTGGCATAGCCAAATCCTGAATATCCTCCTGCAGGCTTTCAAACAATCCTTTAACTGCCTTGGAGCACATGCTAACCTCATCTGGTTGTAGTTTGGTATTCTGGCAATTGTCATGCAGCATCTCCAAAACCATAGCATAGTGTGTAGGTTTCACAGACTTAGAACAGCCAAGGTACTCAAACAATCGCTGAAACTTGCCAAATTCTGGAGGTAGTCTGTAGAGAAGCGGCTTGATCTCATAATCTTCATAAAGCTCGAGGACCGCTTGACTGGGCATAATGAGCTTCCTTCCTTGCTCAACCAAAATACAGGGTATAGCTTTAAGGATGTTCTTTGCTTCACTGCTTACCATTGCATTATCTTGAAGAAATCTGTAAATACGTTCCATTACCATCACCACCGTATGACAATGTGCGGGTGAATCGATTTCCAACGGGCGAGTGCTCTCAAGGTGTAAGCAGACAGCTTTGCAGTGACGGGCAACAAGATCTACCGTTGGTTTCGTCACCACCTGTAGCTGTGCAAGGAACGTTTTGCAGTACTGGTCAATACTGCAAGGAGGAGGACAGTTAAGCTCGTATCGACGAGACCTTGGATCCGCCCACTTTGGAAGTAAGTACGCTTTAGTCCAAGCTATGTCCTCATAATCAGATAAAACTGCTCCTTTGAATGAAATGAAAGGAAGCTCCTCCTCCTCCTCCTCCTCCTCCTCCTCCAGCATTATCACCACCTCATCCTCCATCACCACCACCACCTCCTCCTTCGGTCCTGAAAATGGTGGACACAGTGCTTGCAGTGGTTGCCTAACACAGTGCGGGGCCACAAAGGCAATATCCCGAACAGCTTGTAACCAACCCTCTCTCACCACGTCATGTCTACAAATGAGGTGTCGGATTAGAACTTCACACTTGTCATATGTGTTATTGGTACGTGCTGTGGCTGCTTCAATGGCCAGTTCAGTAGCAAATCTCTTAAAATGATCGAGAGAAACTTCATGAACCAGACCAATTTTTCGCAAAAACATTATCCAATCTGACGAATCAAATGGTTCCGAGGGGAAATCGTTGTCGGAGAGCATGCTTCCGAAAACATCGATACCAGGGTCGTAAAAGCAAGACGCGGTTTGTAGAGTGCCCTCTTCTGTGGGAAGGAGAGGAGTATTTCTTAAGCAGTCCAATACCCTTTGTTGTTCGCCATCCTCTTTGACGAAATCTGACAAAATGGATTTACGGATGTATTCCAGGTGACTCTTTCTTGCGTCCTCACTTAGAATGGAGAAATTTTTCAGAATGAAGGTACAATACACGTCCACAGTGGAGACACATTCGAGCGCCAGAAAATCGAACAACCCGGAGAGACTCTGCCAGGATTCCACAAATACAACTCTAAGCTCACGCTCCAACACGTCTATTTCCTTTCGTGGTATGCCAGTGGGAAGGACACACACTCTAGCGTCATCGAGACTTACAAAGCCTCCATGTGTTGCCAAGTAAAAAGGAAGCTTCCTGAGAGTGCTCCGATCTGTATCTTGCAAGCATCCCGCACTTCTACTGAAGTACTCTAAGATTATTCTACAATCTGACTGCTCCAATCTTTGAGTAACTGAGTTAAAGTCTGAAGACATCTTATGGTCAAGAGATATAAGAAGTGAAGCGGGATCTTTTAGGGACGATACCACCATTCCGGCTAAAGTAACTGAGTTTGACCGCGAGTACACAGATGTACCTGAGCTCGAGGCCGAAAGTACAGCACAATTAAGTTCAGGCAGACCAAGTTTACGCAAGACATCCACGAGTTTCAGACTTGCGGAATCTGGATTCTTAAAATCAAGGACAGACGCTGCATGTTTCAAGGGCGCAAGAAGATGCTCAGAATTTGGGACTGATCTCCAGGAGGAAAGCCAGTGGGTATTTTTTTCTTGCCTGCTCCTTGTCACGGTAACAGGGAGAATACTCCAGTTAAAGAGAGGTCCAAGAGCAGCTTTTATCTGAAGGACTTTACAACCCTCATCTAGGTTTGCATCGCTGAGAACATCTCTTACAAGGTCGTAAAGGAAATTCCACAATCTGAATATCCATTGTTGATTGGGTATTGCTTTCTGATCTGGAGCCCACTTAACAAACACGGCCTGTCCGTACATTTTGCGTGATAATGTTCGAGGCAAGTTGGCGGCGAAAACTTGCGCATCCAAGGGCTTCAAGACGGACGAGGTCAAGGTTGTAACACCAGAGAAAATATTCCTGTCGACTACCTCATGAAGAAAAATGTGGGGAGAACAAGGCAAAAGATCGTGATATCGAGAAAAGATCTTAGGCTGTCTGCTTGAGAACAGTTGAAGACGTTTGTCTTGTGTAAGAAGCAATGGGAGATCCGGTAGCTTGTCGAGAAAATTTTCCGCCTCTTTGCAGTACAGCAGCACAACTGTTACTCCAAAAGCACTTTCGAATACTGTGTTATTGACTTCACAGGGAACCGGTCCGATCGTACATAAGGGGTCTTGAGATTTGAACGTTCTGTAAAAATCGACCATAGAACTAGGAGAAACGCAGAAAGTGGCAACATTAGATCGCTGAAATGATTCGTGTACTGCCAGGGAAAAGGCCACAAGGTTGAAACCACTTTCAAGAAGTATCACCTCAAACCGCTTTCTAAGTGTCTTTCCCTTGTCATATGTTTCCTCGAGAGATGACGTGCTAAAGGGTCCCTTTTCTGCAAGGTTGTTGAAGAATGCTTGGTGTCTTCCAGTGCCAGTTGGCGGAAGCCACGTCACACTAACCACGGTAGCACCTTTCTGGGTCTTCTTAGTTACATCCACTGTTCTGATTCTAACTACTGGTAGAATTTGTAATTTTTTCCTATTCAATTCTTGAAAAACAGAATCGACCAGAGTCTTCCAATACTCCTCTGTGGTAGGTTGTAGTGGGAAAATAGTTTCATACGCATTAATCTTCTGGCAAATCTCACTTTCGGTATAAGCGGTTTCACCTGTAGTCACGGGAAGTTTAAGAAACGTCCGCACTTCATCCAGCAGCCTAACGTAGCACGATGCTACGACATCCTGGAGTAAAGCATTGTTCCAGTCACTCCGATATCCGCCATGGCCACCTTCATCTCTCCATAAATTTCTCCTTGCCTCATGGTCCAGCGCAAAGTGTCCGTTAATGTGAACTGGCAGGTTGGTTTCGAATGGTAGTGGCAGAAAGCAGTAAACTTTCTTTCTTCTTTGCGCAAGATCTCTTGAATTTCTCTTTTCCAAAAGGCAGGCCACACCACCACGTGGAAGCATCCTAAGCTGATGTGCCTTAAAGGCATCAACGATACTCTTTTTTACAGACTTCTCAAAGCCGATTTGTTGGACAATTAGCCATTTTTCCCGGTTACCAAGATTGTCAGCAATGTTCAAGACATAGGAAACTTTTTTCACCGACACCTGACTAGTAAGAACCTCCCTCCTTTCATTTGCCATTTGACCAATCTTCTTGACGTAAGCAGAAAATTCTTGTCTCTTAGAGTCATCCTCCTTGGACATGGTTGCTTCAGCTGTGTAAACGTTCACCAACTTCTCGCCTGTTCCATCGACTTCACAGAGTTTTATCTTCTTTACATTGTTTACAAAGAGAAGGACTTCAAATAACTCCTCCTTCAGCTCTTCCATCATTTCATCTAGTTTTCCCAGAGACACAGAACCTGATGATATCTTGGATTCCCGAGCCATTTCCTCTGTTCTTAAGGGGAACCTAAACACGGTTGCGTTGTCTCTCGGAAAATGTTTTCCTAAATAGCAAGGGAAAACATCTGGGAAATCTCTCTGCAGGGTTGGGCTTACTATAAACTTCCTGCCAGGCTCTTGCGGACTTGCACCAGGAGCGTACTTGCAATTTGGGTCGAATACACACAAAACATCCCCAATGTCGTCTCCTTTCGAAACGAACGACGGTGCATCTGTCAAGTGGTAGACGGCATTGAAACCAACGCCATACTGGCCAGTCTTCTTCGGATCATCTCCCTTACTTCCTTCTCCAAGGTTCTGTATTCCGTCGATATCTACCTTTGTGAATGGTTTGTTGTTGTACACACACAACGCAGGACCCTGTAGCTGCTTCCAGCTGTCTTCAAACACTCTTTCTCGGGGATGTTGCCTTGGATCTTTGACGAAGCAAATCTCAGTTGCTTGGGCATCATCTGCGTTTTGAAGAAGTTCTTTCAAAATTTCTTTCTCGCATGGGTAACCTGTTAGAATACGATTAAGGCGATTCGTCAGTTTCTCCGTCTGTCCATAAGGAATCCCAACGGCATGTCGATTCAATTCTTCTTCTCGCCGCGTTTTGACACCCACTTGGGAGCACGTTGCCCAAGGTATTTTGCCATTGACATACTGCACGCTAGCATCATCAGGCATCCAAGGACAGTTTTTAAAACAAAGATCAGGCAACGGTCGCATCACTCCTTCAGAGTCGGGAAGGTAAACAGTTCCCCACCTTTCTTGTACCTCAGATGGATGAACTTCAGACACTTGAAGTGTTTCTCCAAGTTGAACTGCCAGCTGAATTGCGACTTGAAGATTATGTTCATCTAGGTCAGTCTCGCCAAACTGTTTCTTCACTTCTTGAAGGCTTGAGATGTAGTCTTTCTCGTCAAACATTTGCTTAACACCTGCTACTTTCATTAACTTAGGAAATCCGTTAGCCAGATGCTGTGGCAGCTTGAAAAGAAAGGGCGAGCAGTCAGCTGGAAGCTTGAATGCCACGTGCTGTGCGGAAAGAAACCTCCTCCCGACAAGAATGAAACTCTTTCCCCTGAGATAGGTTTTGCATTTAGCAACACACTTTTCAGTAGCTTGCTCCATGTATTTATACGCTGCGAGGCAAACTCTACTTAATTCCTCGTATTCTGCAGCATTTAGTGCCTCGACGTTCACGGACGTTGCTTGTTGAAGTTGATGCATAACGTGGTCTAATGTGGCATGCTTCTTGTCCAGGTCCAAAAGCTCTTTGACTTTTCTCGGAATAAAAACCCCGACCAATGGTTGAGTACAGCAAACTCGGTACTTTTCCACCTCCAAGAACACTTCTTCGGGTGCGAGCAGTACCTGCAGCTGGGTACGTCTTTGAACACCATATCCTCCCCAGGGAAGAGGAAAGCTGTCTTGCTTGTTTAAAACGGGAAGAAATTTGGCCTTTACAAGACGCTGGCGATCGGTAGGTGAGATTGAGTGTCTTCGTTTTAGCTTCGTGTTCATGAAAGCTAACAACGCCTTCACTCGCTTTAACGCTGCATTACGGTCGACTGCATTTAACGTCTGAATGCTTTCAGCTCTTTCTGCAATTTCGGACCATGGAAGATTGTCGGATGCCATTCCCAGCTGTTCAAGTTTCGCAAGTCTTTGGGAATTAAGATACGATTCTTGATTACCAGAAGGAAACCTCCCATCGCAGGCACTGAATAATGATGCTGCTTCTCTGACAGGATTTACGAGTTGGCTAGGGCACTTGAGTGTTTCACCAGATGGCGATACTGGAATGCAAGCATTCTGTTCTATCAAAAGATGGAAATCTCCACTGTTATCATCCAACGCGTGCAAGGTTAGAGCATCTCTCAAGAAAGCAGGGAGTACGCGTATGTTCTCGAAGAAGCATTCACGGAAAAATCGTTCCTTGCTGTAGCTTCTTGCACTGATTTCATTCTTCAGACTACACTTTTCGAACGAATTGAATACTTCTGACGGTAAATCGACGATCACGTTGCTTTCACCATAAATCATTTGAAAAATTTTAAAAGAGGCCTCTCCAATTTGAGATTTTTCGCGGAACTCCGGATCGAGGAAAAGAACCTTGTTGATTTCGACCCAGTGAGCTCCATCAGAGAAAAGCGAAAGATCCCCTTTGGCAACTTGTTGATAGAAAGACTTCATCAGAGGGGAACAGCTGTGGTGTACATTTGAAATCGTTGGCCACAGCAAATGGAATTTATATGAGCTTCCAACGGGAGCAAGTGACGTCAGATCTTCAAGAAGAATCAGAAAGGCAGAACAAACGGAATCTTGCATGAGCACTTCGTTCCATTTCACTCTATAACACGATTTGTCATCTTCAAGTTTCTCCTGCAAATGGCGTCTGTTGGAAGCAACTGCAAATGCGCCATTTATGTGCACAGGCAAACCACTGTGGATTGGAAGTGGTAGGTAGCAGAAAACAGTGCCATTGACATCCAGTCCATCGACATTCTTGATAACTGGCGATGGCAAAAAATTGTTTGAGGTTTGTGCTAACAACTGAACCGCTACTCCTGCTGATGGAACCAGACTTGGGTCATCATGCTTCTGAACAAACTGCATTGCCTGGCCACTGCCCATTGACGACACAATAAGCCATTTTACCTGCTCCTGTTCAAAACACGAGTCAACATTGAAATAATCCAGACCGCTTTTTGTGAAATTGCAATTAATGTCCACCGTCAGCGTCGATTTTGCAAACTGCCTTGGGTCGACATCGTCATCTCTTGCGCGTCTCGTAATTTTCGATGCTACTTGAAGGAAGTTGCATTGTTTAAGGAAGTTCTGTTCTTCCCCACTGAGCTTCTTTGCTGTGGCTGGTAGCGTGACATCGTAAGAAAATGGCCTCTGTATCCCTGTTTTCGAAGCTGATTTGGTAACCTCAAACAACAATGAAGGCCGTAGATTTTGAGGTGAAAACTGTGACAAATGGTAGATGCCAACGCGGAGTATATTCTGTGTAAAAATAAGCAAATTTTTTGCTCCTTGAAGAAACATTTGCAACAGTTTCTGCATTTCGTTGTCGTCGTAAAACAACTGCTTAATCTCACTTCGTATCGCTTGCTCTCTTGTTCTCAGTGGAAACCGAAAAAGTGTTCCATCAAATGAGTTGACTTCCCCGTTCAGATGAAACTCGCAGCCAAATATGCCATTGAATGGTTTGAACTGATCCCTATACTCCCGAAGTCCGTCGGCATCTTTCTTGAGATCAATCTTAATGCCTGGCCGAGCGAAGTTCTTTTCGATGAATTCCCCGAGGTGCGACATGTGAGGGTCAAAAACCACAAAATAGTTCCTGCTTAAAAACATAGGTACATCTGTCAAATTGTAGACTGCATTGAAACCAAGTCCGAACTTTCCAATCTTTTCAGTGTCGTGCTCTTTTGTCGCGCCGCTCAATTTTTCTATGTTCACAAAATCCTCATCTCTGAATGCAGCGTTGTTGTAAACCCACAGTGCACGGCCCTGGCAGTCTCTCATTCCTTCGTCAAATAGATAGTTCATGGCATCTTCGTTCGTTCTTTCATCATATAGAAATCTGATTTCAGTGGCACCAGCATCATCTGCATTTTGAACAAGCTCTTTCAGAACTGAAAATCCATCTGTGTAGTCATCCAGAAGCCGCTTAAGTCGAGTCGTGAGAGGCTCATGCTGCCCAAACTCTTCTCCTATAGAACGCCTAGACAGCCTTCTTCTAGTGAAGGCCGTTGAGGTTGCGGCTTTAGTCGATTTTTTCATCATCGCCTTCTTTCTTCAAGCCAAGTTCACAATACGATCACCTGGTTACAACAAAAACGTACTTGTAATTGCCCTTTGAATATATAGTCATATTTTTCTATATCAAAATACCTGTATGATTATTATATTATTTTTATGATAGAGGGCCTCTCTCGATAGTTGAGAACTGACCAAAATTTCAACTGTCAGCTGATTTTTTAACTGATAACTGAGATCTGTAAGGTCTACTGGTGGCTGAGAAATAAGCTGACATAGCTGATAGCTCAGAAATTATCGAAAGTATATCTCCGTAACTGAAGTTTCAGCATTGCCATCAAGAACATAAAATGCCCTGAACATGAAACACCCCAAAACTTGCCCAAACCCAAGAGAACGTTTGTTTAAAGCGGGGTCTACTTGTTTTAATTCTAGAGGGGAGATGCATTTTTCATAGCATCTCACTTGGTTAGTTTTTATTGGTCTTCTTAATACTGCTTTCAACAATATTACATCCCGTTAATAAACCTGATGTACAAGTCTTCCTCTTCAAGAGGGATGTTAAAATTGCAAGCGGTGGAAAATAGCTCAGAATCTAATTTCCCTACAAGATTTTCATACACCATATCCCAACAACTTAGCCTGAGTATCCGGCTTTTCCAAAGTACTGGGAAGGGGGAGGAATAAAAAGGAAAAGAAAAAGGAAGAAAAGCGTGACGCAAGGACATTTTAAATCTGAGGGCTTCCGACCCATCACAGCATGACACGCGTCTTCGCAGAAAGTAAACGATCAAAATCATATCAGGTCTTGGGCATAATTCGAAGATGTTCTGTGAAACTACAAAAATAAAATCTTTGCGAAGTACTTGGCCGCGGGTTTGACCTTTGGCGCACATCGCTTTTCTTCCTTCTCCTCCCCCCTCACCTCTCCCGTTACGAAGGCCTGATACTCAGGCTACCGAAAACTGAAAAATACGTGCATGGCTCATGATCACGCCAAGAGTTTCTTTCTGTCAAGGGATACTATATTTCAGTTATTTACGCTGTAAAAGGACTGATACGTACTCGTGTTCAGCAATACGTCAAATCGTGTTAAACTCTACCCCAGAATTGAACCGACCTAAAATACAAAAATTACAATTATAATCTTTTGAAAATTACAACGATAATTTATTAAAATAACAACGATAATTCATTAAAATTACAACTATAATTTATCAAAATATTAAAATCATAACGATAACAATGGCGCACTATTTTTGATAAGTGCTTGGTGTGTTAGGCTTTGTTACGACAACGAAGTTTAAATAATATATAAAAATTCATTTGAATTAGCATATCAGACAACGCTGTGTATTTTGTAGCATTTTCAAACATCAAGAGAAAAGTCGAAAATGCGATTCGAATAGATCATTTTTAATGTCAGACATTCAGCTGTGTTTGGCTATATCTCCTCAATCCAAAATTACTCTAAAAAGCATATGGAGAAATAAAAATTCTACTCGTCTGGGTGGCATTCATATAAATGGGTTGTCAACAAGTATAAGAGGGTTTTTGGATGGAAAACCCGAAACCATAGATAATCTCTTTTGGCTCTTCTTGCCTACAGGGTTCTCTCAAATGACCGACCGAGTTCAGCATGAACATTTGAAAAGCCTTTCAAAAATTAATTGCACATTCCATTACGTTACACAATTTTTGCGCATCCGAAGTGATGTTCAAATTATCATTATTTTGCATAGTTGTCCTTATTGTTGTCATTCAGGATTAGTGAACTGTGTTACAGCAAAACTACTAAAACCTTAAACGGAAACAGTGTAACTTAAGAACATTTAAGGCTCGATATTGGCAAACATTTAAAACGTTCAGCTTCAGTCCGAAAATTTGACGTTCTTACAACATCCCATGCGTTAGACAGAATGTAGATCCGGCATTTTGGAAAGGCGTCTGCATAACCTAAGCATAGGCAGAAAACTCCCGAAAATGCCATTTCAGAAAGGCTTCCGTATATCAACGGTTAGGTATAGCTACTGGCTCTCGTTAAACTACTGTTTCCAAGGTTATAAACTAATGCTGTAATCTCCCTGCATCCCTTCACTCTCAGTCTTTACTTATCTTGCATGTTTTTCAAGTTATCTTTTGAGGTAGTTAATTTCTTCACAAATGAGTGTCCATGTGATAGTCTCGGCAATTTTGCCTGTAATCACTTATTTTTCCAGACATTTTCAAAAGCACAAACTATTTGACCAGCATTCATTACCATACATGAGGTAAAACGTTAAAGGAAAATCTATTACAGTGAAAACAAAGGCAGTATCTTAGGAACTGAGTTCGAATTTAAAGGTAGGTGTACATGGAATGTTACGGAAGAACGATTCCAAAGTTAGTATACAGCTCGCATATATATACCTACCCATGAGCATGCCAGATTCGCCAAAAATAGCTCCCTGTTCCTCCTTCACCTGGTTATAATCTAAATGAGGCAACAATTAATCGAAAGGGATTACCATTGATTACAAAAGAAATGTAGAAAAGTTGTATCAGGAAAAATCAGCACACTTTGGAACCCGGAGTGAATATCCAAACTTTGTCAAGCTACGCAAATATTCCGCGACAAATTCAAGATGTTTCTAGGACACTTGCTGTAGACAATACTAATTTAAATTTCTACGGATCGTGTACACGCATCATAGGTAACTCAAGCATACTACGTACATATATTCAGTTGCATATTAATGACATTTTGAAAATGCAAGACTTCTGGTAATTTAGAACTGGCACTTTCTGCGGATAAATAAACGTTGTGTTTCTAGGTATTCTGGGCGATTTTTGGTTAATATATCCTATAATGTTGTATATTTCCAAAAGACAGAAGAATTATTCGTTTTAGAACAACAATATGGTTACCGTGAAGGCTCATCTCAGAAATTTTAATTCACCACTGTTTTGAACAAGCCATTGTCGTGAGTTCGTTAATGAATCAACCGAGTTTTCTCATATCAGCTAGTCATCGCATGAAGTATTTTCATTCATTGCATAGCACCGTGCTTGCATTTGTACACATATGGTGTTAAAATACTGAAGCGAATCCTGACACTGAACAAATATGTCTTCCACAACGGTCTTGGCAAGGCCGACCGAGAATTAAAGAACTTTCCCAAACAAGAGTGTGTACAAAAGCATACAAAGCACTGTGTAATCACAATAAAATTTCGTTTTACCTTGAAAGTCGAGAATGTAGCCGCGAACTTTTAGGTGCTTTCCTCCTAGTACGGGGAAAACGTTCAATTAAGCTTCCCGTTCACTCCGGAAGTTCTTCTTATCTTGTTCCGCGTTCAAATCCTACTAACTACAGATATAAAAACTTAGAGTTCTGACTCCTTGTAACACCTACACGTAGTTATAAATAAACAGACTTTTTCAAAGTATCATTGAAGATTCTAGGAAATTCTGTTGTAGTTTCCTGTTATGTCCTTCCGACAAAACAAGTTCATTTGCATGACAATTGTATGTTGAGGTAGCTTGAGTAAATTAATTGAAGTTTCTATGGCCAAGCAAGCGTAATGTTTTGACGTTGCGATAATAAAGATATCTAATGCCTCAATGCTCTGACAGGATTAGAATTTGTAAGAATTATTTATTCATTTTAATGTTAAGCAATCTCTCACCGTCAAAATCCACCTGGCTTGCTTTTCGAAAAGTATAACAAGATTCTTGCAGTTCGATAAAAGACGTCTACAAATCTCTTTTATGCTGCCGCCAACATCCACAACGATTTTTAAAGAATTATATACCTCAAAATAGTCGCACTCATAGCAAATGACCCGAATAAAAAAACCCTTGTATATGTTGCATTACTCAGCGCTCTGCTACAAGGTATCTGAGGTACTACCGTTAACAATTACCTACAGAAATTTCACTGCACTTGTTAACAATCTTTCCCTTACGGTGTCACTAAATAAAATATTTCAGCGGAATAACATGCTTCTTGATGCTTTCAACATAATAAGAATGAACTTTCAAAAGCTGATCAGACTTGTTTCAAAACTGAAATCTTTTTTGTTTTATCTGAGGTGCTTCCTAACGCCTTCAACTAATATTTATACAGTATAATGAAGAACAAGACATAAGCTTTTCTTGTAAATCAACAAAAAAAGATGGAGTTTGTGGTCATTTGCAGTAGCATTTAGATGGCAAATCGCAGAAAGTATAAAAACATTTCAGCAACTTTTCTTTTTTATCATTCAGCTGATTGCCGTGACTCGATCTGCGGCATTGGAGTCGATCGACCAGTTGAAAGTTTGACGCAAACATGTATCAGTGGCAGCTTTAAGTTGTTTTTGTTTTGCCAAGAATTATTTTTGTTGCAACTATTCCCAAATACATCAACAGTTCAAACCTGACAATTTCTAAACATTAAAATGGGCCATTTGTATATAAACTGGAATTCATTCATGGTACTTCGGTACTTCTTCAAAGAGAAATGATGCTTGTTATACTTAAAACACGACAGCTCCGTATAATGATTTTCATTTGGCCGGAGAGTTTCAATATGTTTTCAAAACAAGAGAAGTACACGGCTTCTGGTAAATAATGGTATTTCTTTCTAAATATTCTAGGGAGGCCTGTCTGAGACCTGCCTCGGCAAAACAACGATATTTCTGAATTTCTCTTTCGTACGATAGCTCTTTGTGGCTCCTTCTTCGACGAGAAAATAAAACTTCTGAGAATTCGAATACAAACTAAGCGAAGCCGGGTCGGCGCAATGCTTTAGGTGCGTTTCAAAAAACGATTTCGCGCCGAAGCAAAGTATGTTTTGTCTCAGTGTATACGTTATGCGTGTTATTAGGGTTGGTACGACGTAAACAAAGCTTGTGGGTAAACAAAGCCTAAAGCTAAGGGTCAGTTTATGAAGCATTCTTTTCTTTTCTGTTTTGCAAGTCATTCGACAGCAGGCCTCTCTTTTTCATCTTAATATAATTGTACGGCTGGAACAGTCGCAGTGTCGAAGGCACAGCGTACATGGTATGACATGTTTGATCGCAAGTGAGCGAGATGATTGAACACAAGGATATGTATGTAAGGCCCAGTTCAGACGTCGTGCTTCTGCCGTGCCGAACTAAATTGCAATTTGGTTCGACTGTAGCACGGCAGGAAATCAACTCTGATTCAGACGTCGTGCCAGAGTCGAATCAAATCCAAGGTTTACTGACGCCTCATAACAATTCTCCTCCTAACTCCCCGAGAGAACGAAATCTCGCCAAAACACATTGACATAATTTATGAATTTAGTTTGGCGCGACAGAAGCACGACGTTTGAATCGCTGCCGTGCCAGAGTCGTGTAGCACGGCAGAGCTTGTCGAACTTAATTGCTTGCCGAACTTAATTCAAAAGTTTGATTCAGACACCGTGCTTCTGCCGTGCTTTTGTCGAACTTAATTCCTGAATTTAGTTCGGCACGGCAGAAGCACGACGTCTGAATTGGGCCTAAGGTCTTAAAAATGGACGGTGTCAGTTTGCGCTTTAGGTCTTCTCCTTTAAAGCGAACTTGACAGCGTCACATGATTACAGAAAACAATTCGATACAATTCAGTAAGGCCTAAAAAATTTACCAATCGACAAGGGCAAAACAGATAGCGTGACTGTACTTTAGCTTTGAACTGGTAGCTGGTAGTGCATAGTTACTGAACGTTTCAAGGGGATGGATCGCATGCCTTTATGATTCTAAATGATTCAGAGTCAGTTGTTTTTATAGGCCGCCCGACAAATCAGTCACCAGTTTCATTCGATCATTTTATCTTAAAACGAGTTCTATTATTATTTGGACAGGATAGTTTCGTTGGAACCCTGATAAAGCGTCTAAAATTAATATTATTCCGAATGGGATTTAAATATCACTGATGGATGACGCTCACAAATGTTGCATATGTGTTGTGATGTTATTCGTAGCTTTGTTATCGAATTTAATTTGTTCTCCCTCTCAGAACAAATCGTACCGACATACGAGCGAATTGGGCCGCTACCTCTCAGTTTAATATTCGAGAGATGTAAACAATGTGTCTCTCACAGAATGATTTCTTGATCTCCTAACCCGAGATTGATGTCAAATAAATCCACCTTTCATGACTAAAAGTTGAGTTTGACCATAAAGAAGTCCGTTGTGCTTACATTTTTGACGTAGGCCAGGTTATATAGCATGTCGAAAGATGGCATGTCGAAAGATGGCATGTCGAAAGATGGCATGTCGAAAGATGGCATGTCGAAAGATGGCATGTCGAAAGATGGCATGTCCGAAAGATGGTTGCTATGCACGTAACACTGAAAGCAGGTGTAAAAAGCGACTTTTTTCGCCCTCCTCGAGCAGTCATACAAACCGTTGATTTTCTGCTAAAGACGTTTCTACGATATAACATACTGAAAGATTTTCTTACCTCTTTCTTAGTTTCAAACTGCTTTTGAATCGGCGTATTCGCTTTTCACAAACCAACGAACACAGCGCAAATGTCAACAAACAGATCCCTCTCCAAGAATCCTCAACGATTCTGGGAAATGCTCTTGTAATTTCCGAAACTATCTTTCCGAGAAAAGCCAGATTAATTATCACATGTTAATTGACATGACAGCGATACGTGACGTAAGTGATTTTTACCAGGTCCCCTATGTGAGTTGCGAGTCAGGTTCATGATTCACTCTTGTACCCAGAGTCACCAGTCCTTCTGACCCGGTAAGGCCTTGGCACGAGGAAAAGGAGACCACAAGAGACTGGCCGCTCTGGAAACGAGAATTTTATCGGTCATCATATTGATGCTATTGCTGCGTGAAGTGAAAAGTGAAAAAAACTTGTACCATGCAGGTACCGTGCTTTACGTATGTATGTATGCAGCACCGGAAATAAGCAAACCTTTGTCTCCAGGTTAAGAGAGGAGGCCCCGAGGGACAATTTTTACATCTGAGGTGGCGTGGTGGGTCGTTTTCAGAAGATGTCAAAAATTGGCTTCTCTTTGTTATGAATTACAAGAGATTGCTTCTCCGAAGAGATTAACAATGCCGCGTGATGAAACTCTCTTCAAAACATAATGACTCCAAACAAGTAAAATTCTGCGTTCATCGCTTGAAATATCGTCAGTCTTAGAGCTCACCGTGACGATATAAAATGGAAATAGTTTTAACTGTAGTTGCCTCTAGTTGTGAAAAAAACATAAACAGACAAACCAAGTCCACAAAACAAAAGGAAAAAAACAAACAAACAAACAAAGCGCACGATTCGTTAAGAACTAAATTCTGAGCCCATTTGCTTTTTTCAAGCATATCTGGGGCCTTGGGGAGGGGGTGGGGTTGAAAGTTGGTAGCTGCTTATGAAAGGCACGGTGCCAAGCCGTACGTCCGTGAGATGTGGGGTGGGGGGAAGCAGAAGGCTTGAAAGCCCCATCCCCAACCCAAATCTCTGGTTTAGTTTGATGGTGTCTCTCAAACAAATTGAGTAAATAGTACTAGGTTCAAGTTTTCTGGTATAATACTTTATTTCGATCACAGAGGCTGCATTGGGATAAATATATACAACCGACATCCCTGAATACTCGTAATTTTAATTAGCTGGGTGCAGAGTTTTGTCTGAACTGCCTCAGGCCTTGTAAGAATATCTTCTTGGTCTGATCCATCATCTCTTGGTAGAATTTCAAGTCCTCCTCTTTCGCTTTCAGCGTTGAACGGAGTGCTTCTTTCAAAGCGTCGTTTTCGTCTGTTTGGATAGCGAGCCTGCGATGAGAGAACACAACCATACTAAGCGAGCCGTTAACATTAGCGTAAATAAACGGGCAACATAAAACATCGAGCACTAAATTCATCCATAGCTCGAGAGATGAAAGCATGAGTCAAAAATATCGTTTGTCGCAAAGCAATAATTCAGAACGTTTATCCGGCGCACTTTATGATGGAACAAACGCTACTCTTACTAAGTTGTCGTCTTTAGTAAGCTTGCAGTAAAGGATCAAGGTGTTCTCGCGTCCAGACACTATCTTGCTCGTTATTGGACCGTTTATGAAGCTGTATCCATTCACGACACCACAGTAACTACTGTGGGAATCGATTGGTTGGAATTTTTTTTTTTCGACGGTGCGTAAATGCACAGAGCGCATAAAAACATGTTGAGAGGACCTGTCACATTCATTAATTTGTTCTTATCACATTTTGGCGTTATTCATGCATAACATCAGACGACAAGCTGACAGTCAACAAGTATTTGTCCTACCTAGTCGAAAGTTCATCCACGTCCTCTGTCTTTGCCTGTCGTTCATGTACCGCACTACCTGTACTATATCCCTTCCCCCTTCCCTTGGCCACACCCTGTCCTGACTGCACTCGGCTCAGTTGCTTCTCCATGTGGGCCACTTGACGTCGCTCCTGTTGCCACTTGTTGGTCGTCTCCAGTTCGCTGTTTTTAGCTTCATCAACTCTGAAAATGCGTGTAGAGAAAGCGATGTTTCACTGCATGCGAACAGCTTACAAACCTGTCTAGGTTTCGGTAAACAGAGTGCATGTAACCTAAACCACAGTACACTATTCTATTTGAAAGAAAAAGAAAAACCTTCGGTTTAGAAAATACTCTATGTGTTTCAATAGGCCAGTTTGCAAAATACTAAAATTCTAACCTGGCTCTGAGGCTTAATAAAATGTTGGATTGGCCTATTCCCCCTTCTTTTCCAACAATGCCGCCCCCTACCTCTCCTCCCTCCTCGTCCCTCTGATTTACCCATGAATCTCACCTTCTCTGCAGGAGAGTCACCAGTTCTAACAGTCGATCCCTCTCAACTTCAGCGGCTTGACACAACGACTTGCTCTCCTGTACTTGAGATCTTAATACCTGGATTTCCTCGCTGAAACAATTCAACATTGAGGGAGGGGTGGGTGATTTTAGCAAAAAATTAACCTGCACGCATACTTGCACTCCCCACCCCCCCAAAAAAAATCATGCACACGACCACTGCCAACAAAAATAACCTACATACATAAATCTTAAGAAAAATATTCCTAGTGCATGAAACGTGAAACCGAATCATCCACACTCCCCCTGAAAAGTCCAGTGGTCCACCCCTTAGGATGTAAATTCTTAAACGGAACCATGAACTGTGTCACGGTGGCTTTACAAAACTTGACTAAGACAATACTCTTGCAGTAATGATTTTATTGAGCAATACTATGAAGCAATCGAAGCGAAGTTGTCGTTCATTTCTTTCTTCGACCAATCGAGATTCAGAAAAATGACAACAGACTTTGAGTTGCCTTGAATATAGTTTGTAGTCCACCAGTCATTAAAAAACAAATTAGGAGTACGATATTCCCTGCAGTCGGTGGAATGCTTTCCCGAGCTTAAGTGCCGCTAGTGGAATGTTTTCCTGCGCTTCAGTGTCGCCGGTGAAATGTTTTCCCGCGCTTTGCACCGTCATGTTGTTCTCTCGCCACTACTGACACTAAACGTCTCCAGGTGCTAGGCAAACAAAACGCGTTTGTTTCGTCGTGTTCTAATTATTGCACGTATTTTGTGTCCGGAATGACTGGTACTGCTTCAGATGTAGGAAGCAAAACAAATGAAAACCCGCCCTAATGGAAAACAGAAAGAAGTATTACCGTTTACCTGTTCCCAGCACTATTCCTTCGTGCCCTGCTTCCTCGCCCTCCGCTGGGTGGTGTGGGAGGAAGCTGGTATCCCTGCGCAGAGCCTCTTCCCGACATGCCATTCACACTTGTTCTGGACACTAAATGCCGTCGATTTGGACTGCCGGGAACCGATGAAACCTGGGTTCGACTGGGTCCTTCTCGTTGGAGTTGTGAAGCAGTCGCGTGTCCCTTATGTGTCACGTGCATGTTATTTTGAGGCCCACCGTTCTCGACGCTATCTGCGAAAGGCCCTCTAAACAACGGGCCTTCTACAAAACCGTTCACAGAGCCATAGACAGGTGTTGTTCCTCTGTATAAGGGGCCTTGAGGGGCATCGTCGTAACGTGGGGCACTTCGGTCTAATCTTTCTTCCATAGTTTGTAAATCTTCCGTACTACACGCCACAGATTTGGTCTCCCGCTCTGATAATTCCCGGTACTTTTCTGTCGTGTTTTGCAGTGCTTGCCTTGCCTTACCCAGTTCTTGTTCTAGTTGCTGTATTCGTCCGTCCCGTTCCTGGCACGCCTGTTTCAGATGCTCTATTTGGGCCTTGTCCTGAGGCGTACCTAAAACATTCGGGGACGGTGGAGTTTCTTTTTTACTTGCTGCACTCTTGAGCTGTTGCTGTTCCCTCTGCAAAGGAACACAAGAAGTAAATAAATCTTGTTTACATCCAATACAACGTAGGTCGTGAATCAAGCTTCCTTTTGGCCTAGTGATAATCAGTACATCGTCATTTTGGAGTGTGGAGGAAAGCAAATATTTGTCCCGGCACATGAGAGTTAGGAGAAGCGTGACGTTACTAGCTAATAGCGAATGAGTTTAGCATTTGGCGATAACCGTGACTTTTAGCAGACATTAGTCTTTTTTGGGATGTCACGCAAAGCTTCCCCAAAGAAGGCGTGGCATCCCTGAAAAACGACTGCGGAGTAAACTAAACAGACATCTGATCCACTCTTAATCAATGGACCTTTTCCGCGATACGGTGGCCATTTTAAAATACTATCGTTTCAAATGGCTATTAAGGGATACTGAGGGGGCAAATACGTCCTAATCTGCCCCTTGAGCATCCCATAATAGGTAGTGGAAACAATGTAATCAAAATGGCCGCCATATCACCCAAAAGGTCCATTAACATTACCATCAGTGCAGCAATGAGCTCATCATCATGGGCGCCTTTCTCCAGCAGCGTCTGTACTTGAGCCTTCAGTCCCTTCAAGTCGCTGGCCAGCACCTTGTTACGAGCCTTGGCTGCGTCGTGTTTCTGTAGTAGTTTGGTGTGTTCTTGTTCCAGGCTCTCTAACTCCGCCTGAGTTTTCTGATGAAGAGCAATGAAAAGTCGTCTATGATCATTTGACAGGTTTGCGAAGGAAACCTACAATGTAGTCTCCGGGCGGGAAAGGGGGGGGGGGGGGGGCGGGGGAGGGAGAGAAAGGCCTTCTCTATTTCATCTCCAGTCAGGACAGTCATGGCCCTTTCGATCGGAACACGAGTATAAGACTGAGTATGATTACGGGTTTTCAAACTTACCTGTGGTGCTTATGCTTTCGATTTAACAAATTGACGTCAATTTTTCATGCGTCTGCCCTGTTATTGATCATGAACTTCCTCATAACATAGTCAAAGTAGCTGTGGATCCACGAGACGACAGTCGAGTGGATCCACTGACTACTTGACAATGCTATGACGAAATTAATTGTTAATAACGGGACAGACGAATGAAAAACTGACGACAATTTGTTTTTTACAATGATAAATTGTCAAACTGTCCGCTCTCGCTTCTGCGTCAGCATCGCTTGGTGTAAATTATAAATTCACGTGTCTCTCCACTTTTACAGGGATTTTTGCCTTTTGCATGATTTTTGCCATTTCTTTCATTAATGTTCGTTAAGAGTTAAATTTTTTCTAACCTCTTGTGCCTCTTTGCGATCTTTCTCGATCTTTTTCAGCACTGAGCGGTGTTTTTCATCGTACTGTGATGGCGCTGTGGATGGTGACATCATGGCTGACCTCATGAGGATGTTGTTAGATGTTGCCGAACCGCTCCGCGCGACTTGACTCAACTGTCCTTTTAACTCAGACACCTGCGTGACACAAGAAATGTCAATTGCTCCTCATTGAGTCAGCGATCAAAGCACTGCACACGCGCGTACAGTACCCGCCAAAAATGCCGCCTATAAAGGTTCAGGTAGCAGCTCTCGTAAGGTGTCACATGAATGGCTTAATATCCCCGTCGGGGGGGGGGGGTACACCCACATATGGGCTATATAGGTATGTGCCGCGGGATAGGGTAGGGTTTTAGAGGTTCTCGATACTTCAATAGGGTATCATTTTTGCCCCTGTTGGGATTGTGTTCCCGATGTGATCCTTAGATAGGGTGCCTTAACTGTATCAGCTAAAATTGCAGTACGTAAACGCCCAGCTAAGCAAAAAACAGATGATCCGTTACAAGAAACTGTTCGTACACCTCCAATGTTACAGAAACGAAATAAAGTTGAACCGTCCATGCTATTCTTAGTTTTTGTTTTTCCCTTCAACAGGGTGCCATTTTTCGGGTTTGGGCCTTAAATAAGGTGTCATTTTTCATGTCCTTCATCCTTAAATAGAGTCAGGGTTTAAGACCCTTCGCGGCACACACCTATCCGAAATTTACGTAAGTACCCCCCGGGCTCGATACCCTTTAAGAGAACAATAGAACAAACAACAGAAACAATGCCCCTAGCCCTGAAACAATAACAGCTGCTACAACAATAAAACATTAGCAGCTTACGAGAGCTGTTACACTTCTGGGGGGGCTATAAACGTCTCAAAGTTTCGAAATCCTCCAATGTAAAGTCACTGCAAGCTAAGCTCTGTACGCCACCTTACCTTATTTTGCAAAGAAGTGATCTGCTGTTGTCTTCCTCGCCATCCACTGGAATCATTCAACAATGCAGCGATGTTGAATCCATCTCCCACTTCCTTGGCAAGGACCTAGCCGGGTTAAACAAAAGTGATCAGACGAGTGTAACTGAAAGAATGTTTATACGTGCCGGAGACAAAATAAGTCATTACCTCCTGATAGTTGTAGTACATATAGAGAATGAAAGATAATCTTAGAATGTTCATTGTGCTCGCGTATTCCAACAACAATGGCTAAACGTGCAGTTATAATTTCAGACTATAATTATGTGCATACAAGGTAACTCTTAAAATAGAGTGTTAAATTAGCAATGAAGAGACCAAAAAAAGTTATACTTAGGAGCAAACGCAAAATAAGTTTTGTGTTCTTCCAGCAGAGAACTTTGTGCTTGCCTCCTGGCTTACACTCAGGTGCAAAATGTGAGACTTAATGACATCACGTGACATCACATATATGTAATATGATATGGCCAACAAAAGAAATATCTTATCTTACAGAGAAGACCAAGCACTAAATTAGTAGCTAATAAAGACAATGAAATTTGATTTGCCTTATACAACTAAAACCCAAAGAGGACGTATATTGCGAGCCCGAGAGACAGGGGGTATTCCCATTTAATGGCCATATACTTTGGTATGTGCTGCTGTGAAGGGCATGGTTTTCAGGCAGTTTAGTCTGGGATAGGGTATAGAAACCTGAGAGTTTTTGTCTAGAATAGACTATAATTACCGTGAAAGTGGCCAGTGTATAAATAATATAGCATAGAACAGGGAGCTTTACTCGGGATTATATTTACATGTTATGATAAAAAATAGAATAGAAATTGAAACTCGGAAGTGACTTTGTAAGATACTGGTTTAGTTAGCCTATGCTGGACTGCGAGAGCAATAACAATTTAAGTTTCTGCACACAAAATAGCTAAACTGGGATAGAGTAGGGGTTTCTGGGGCCTAGTCTAGAATATTGTTGTAAAATCAAACTGATCATGGTCTAGTGCAGGGTAAGGGTTTCAGAGTCCCACCAGCACACGGCACATCCCTACCCAAAGACTAACAAAGTACCCCCCAATGGGACTGTGAGCTAGCTCCGCCAGTTAATTTTCAGAGGCAAAATGTTACCATCAATGTCCCCAAACAGTTTTTTTTTTTTTCAAACTAACCTTGTGTGCAACCTTTAAGTCTTTCTTTAACTTCTCACACTGATTCCTAAACTCAGCCACTTTATTGTTTGTTTGGCTGAGTTTCTCTTGCAAGGCTGTTACTTCTGAATTGTCCTGAATGTACAAACCAATACAAAATGCAATGTTCAGTGATCTAATACAAGGTCACTTGCTTGACATGTGTAGACAGAGATCAACAGCACCACGCTTCGATAAGCGTTGAGTGACCACCCTAATAACAGCTGTGAAGGAGACTGCATCACAATAAGTAAAAAAAAAATGAGAAAAGGAATCACGGTCAAATTTGAATATCAAGATCAATGTGATCTGCAAATTAAGGAAACATGATAAAAAGCAGTTCTGTACCTTTTCTGTATCTGAAGATTTTGGCTTGGATTTTGACTCTGCACCAGACTGACTTTGTATAATTCCTGATGATATAATCTACATGTAAAGAAACACTGATTGCTTAATGTCAAATTAAACACTGGATATTGTTGTTGCATACACGTACAGTAACCTCCTATGTAGATGTTCTTTGGGCTCATCATGCAATCTTCATGGGAGAAGAAAATTGCGTGACGAGCCTAAAGAGCATCTTCATAGGAGGCTTCATTATACAGCTCAACCTCACTATTTTGAACTTTCCAGGGAAACAAAAATAGTTTGAGATAGTGCAGGGGTTCAAAATGGCTGAAAGTAAATGACTGAAAACTACATTCAAGGGAAAAACTGATTCCAAAAGTTTGAAATACATGCACTGTAGCAGGGAGTCATTCAACAAAGTTATTGATTTTAAGCTTAAGGACGTTCACGTGAAAACGTTCTACTCGATGGATTCTCTTCAAACTTTTACTGTGGTCAGACAATGAATTACTTGTTTCAGAAATGAAAAAAAATTGGGGGTCACAAACTTTTTTTCAGGGATAAAGCATGTGGAAAACTAGTCTGATTTTGAATAATTGGCGCATGTATAAAATCAGCATGGTCTCCAGGGTTTTTAGGATAAAATATTAAAGATAAATCAACAGAGACAAACTATCCTTAGGCTAGTAATATTTTGTATAAGTGAATCCATTGCGTTAATAATTCCAAATGTTGCCAACTTTTTCACAAAACTTAACCCTTCAACAGGCATTTGGAACTGCTGCACAGGTAAATGAAGAGCTAAAAAGAATGGAATTCAAAGGTACATTTTGCAAAAAACTCGAACTTGAAACTTGAAAATTGGTAGAGAAAATGATCCATCAAAAGAAAAATAGGGGTCATCAAACATCAAGATCATTAAATCCAGGCAAAGCTATAGCAATGGCCATCTGCCCTAAGATTGTTCATTTTATTATTTAGAGCACACTCGATGCATGACATGGCGTGTGAATTTGCGTGCGCAGTACTAGGATGCGCAGAAACAATAAGTGCGAACGGCTTTAATGCAGGACTTCTAATAGGGTGCGAAAAAAAAATTGGAAAAATCTCAGTATGTGGCAAGAAAGGTCCATTATGCAGCAAATTATGCAATTTCATTTTAGCTAATTTAACCCTGCTTTATTAGGTCTAAGAGGAGCACAATCCATTTTTTGCTGTTCAAGAAGCAATTAGAGCACAGAGGAATGATGAAATCAGCGAAATAAGTCATTTGCTGCCTCATGTTAAATTATTGAAATAAGAGATTGCTAATTTGTCAGAAGTCGCTGAAGACATTACTTGCCAAAAATGCTTGTGAAGTTCAAACATTCAAGAACCTCAATGATGCATTGCAAGTACCTCTCTCTCCATTTCCTTCATTTTCTTCATCATCTGGCGTAATTTATTACGTTCACTTTCCAAGTCTGCTGTCAGTTCTCTGTTCTTCTTTGAGAGTTCCATGATTCTGCCAGCAGCGGTGTCGGCAGCCACTCCAGTACCTGAGAATTAAAAACATTTCAACATGATGATACTGTAGTAAGATAGAAAATCTGTGTTTCTGTATATATAACACATACAACCAAATACCCCGGTCCCAGGCAGTCACAGTGGTCAAATGGAGTGGGAGAAGAAAACTCACTCATCACTTCCTCACTGAGAAACGAAAACAAAAAACGTCTGGAACCAGGGTATCAACCAGACAATAACCATTTATTTTAAGAACAGCAGATTTATTTATAAACTGTCAAGTAGCACAGCAGAACACAAATACATGTACATGTAGTACTAGACGTCTTGTTTATGGACATGCATGTACAAATAGTCAATGCTCTTAGTCTGTTGTTCAAAATGTTTGTAATTAAATTATACATTCAAATACATGTACAGTATAAATATGTAGATGTTAAAATTCTCACCGGCCAAAGCTCTTTTCTCTTCATCTCGTGCTTTTCTCAAAATCCTCATTTCTTCATCTCTTTCTCCAAGAAGTTTGTAGAGTCTACCATTCTCATCTTTCAAAACCTATAACATGTGAAGTCTTTGTTACAGACATCCACTAAGATAACTCTAAATTCTTCTAATTTGAATTTGTAAAATTGCTGAAAGGTTACTGTAGACCTCCAGTTGTGGGCTGCTTTAAAGAAAACATTGGTAAACTAGTCAGTGTATATGATTATTATAATTATCATTGCAAAGCTAATAAACTGTAGAATCTGAAAATAGCAATATATTTTCAATTGCCATTTTTTTTTTTTGGTAGGGACGCGCAAGCCTTAAAATGCAAAACTGACAGTACTTGCTTTAGTGAATTACCAGCCTTATTGTGTTATCACAGACATCCAAATTGACTGGACTATATCACTCAGGAGATAATGGGCTGACAAAGTGTGTGAGGCTTTTTCAATATTTTTATTAGTTGCTTTAGGCCTCTTTTAAAGTTGGACTATAGTCAAGTCAAGAAAATTTTCTGACTGCTGTTACTCAATGGGATGTCACAGGAAAAATATTTAAATTCTTGTAAATGCATCACACTTTTGTGTGCTTACATCTGAGGAACAGTTTGGCCAAGTTTCATGAAAATCCGATAAATCTATATACCCTTGGCTGTTGATTCATTTGAATAGAGACCTGTACATGTAATTCATGCAAAAATAATGTCTCCAGTTTTCGGCTGCAAAAGAAATTTACAGTTTAGCACCTCTCTGAAGTGGTTGTCAATGCAGCCATGCTGCCAACCAATGAAATGGAACTTTGAACTCCCCAGCGAGTCTCATGAGAGGACCCCTTATTTTCTCTTGCTGGGAATGAATGTACAATATATTTAACATCAGTCTGCCGTGAAACATTCAGCAGCTTATAAACCGAATCAGTAGATAAATGGTAAAAAAGAAGGAAAAGGAAAGGTAGCAGGATATTGGTGAGCCAAGTCAAGTGCGGATATTTACATGTATTTATACATTAAAACTATAAACTTAAGTTACAAATAATTATTCATTGGCCTGTTTGTTTTGCTAGAATACGGAAAAACACTCTTTAAAGCAGAGGAAAAGTTTTACTGGAATACAGAAAAACACTCTTTAAAGCAGAGGAAAAGAGCATCTGAAGAAGCTGCCTTGTCAGATATCATCGATTAAATTCACCAGTAATTCTGTGGCAATAAACTTGTGTGCTAGAAGAGGGCAGCGACGAAACAGTTGCCTGCAATTTGCGCTTGCATTCAAATTTGGGAATGCGAAGGCCCTGCAAAATCGCGTAGTCTATTGCTTAAAAGATGAAAACAATCAACAAAAGCAAAGATCTCTGTCTGAGAAATTGCAGATGTTCAGTTACTGTGAAAATTTTTACTACTCAACACAAGGGTTGACACATTTTACTACTCAACACAAGGGTTGACACATTTTTTGCAGATCTTTGACGTATTTTGAAAAATTGCATTTTTGTGGATAACTCATTCCCGTTTTAAGTTTTTAAAACAATGTTTTTTGGGAAAATTCAGATGAAATAAAAGTCTTGAATTTGGTGTGAAGAAAATATTTTGGACAAAATCGGCCCTTGAAACTCTACATGCAGTAACCTTAGATGATGAACAGGGGAGGTATGGTCCAATGGTTCACAATTGCTTAATTGACCAAAGATCAAGCACTCAGGTTTGCACACTGACCACTTGATTTAAATTGCAAAACAGATGGCCAAGATACTGACCCTGATTGTGTCCTTGAGATCTCCAACTTCCTTTTGCATGAACGCACCTCCATCACTTGGTACCACAGAATCAAGCTGAATGTTAAGTACATGCAACAAGAATGAGACCATATAGAATAATACACTACCTTGCCAGCCATTCACAGGGCTCGAAAAAAACTAGTCTGAATTCTAGCTGGCTTTTGGACAGGTGCTACGCAGTGAAGTTGCTGAGCTTATACTGTACATGTAGGTCTACAGAAAATCTATTGATCTGATTTGACCCCATCGTACAGGCCCTGAGGGGACTTTTTGCCCAATAATTCTTTTAAAAAGTCAAAGATACACCCTACAAATGCCCGATGCACTACCTCGGGCAAGTACATTTTAGCTGAAAACAACCAGGCGCCATTTTCGAAATATTTTAATGACCATCGTGCCAAGGTTAAGAGAACTGAAACAGAAGAAATGTTCTACTCAGTTATTTTTTTACGTCATTCCCCAAAGCCCACTGAGATCATCATCGATAGTGCTACGTTACGGCCAGGCTTATGTGCTGTGCATGAAAAAACTTAGACTAAATTAGCTAAAGCTTCTAAAATATATTTAATTTTGCCTTGGAAACAAACTGAGGCTTTGAACTGCCTGGAATAGTAATCATATTTGCCATAAGGGGCGCACAGCAATAACAAGAAATCGACTGACTGACTTTAAAGCAACTAAATTATACAAACCTTCAAATCTAAGTTATCAGTGTGCCCGTCATGTCCCCAAAAGTTTTCTGCCGTTACATCTTCATCTTCTTTGGCTGTTTTCTCGGAATTCTTTGTCTTTCGCTGTTTTCTGGCAAGGAGCTTTCTCTGCTGTTGTTCCTGTATTAACTGGAACTGTTGCCGCAACGATTCGGACGCATCTAAGCTCATATTTTTAAAAGATTTTAGGTGGAAAATTCGTGTGTTTGTCCGACATATTTGTTGGCAACAGACAAAGTTGTCGTCCTCAGTCCTCTCTCTCTCCCTTGTCTTCCAAACGAGGTTCGCTCGCAGTGGTCATGTTGTCATCTCAGTCAGACCAGCCAAGTTCTTGTCTATTCGAGCAGTTTGTCTTTCCAAGCCTAGGGTAAACATGGAAAAATACGAGAAAATCAAGATTATCGGCCGTGGAGCTTATGGCACCGTTTATCTTTGTCGACGTATTTCCGATGGATGTCACTTCATCATCAAGCAAATTCCAGTCGAAGAAATGAGTAAAGAGGAAAGACAGGCCGCTATGAACGAAGTAGATGTTTTGAAAAGGCTAACACACCCGAATATAATCTCCTATTTAGAAAGTTTTTTCGAGGGAAGGGCCTTAATGATCGTGATGGAGTATGCTCAAGGAGGAACCATGTTCAGCTTTCTTGAAGAACGGGAAGGCAAGCTTTTGGACGAAGACGAAATCATACGACTGTTTGTACAAATCTTGTTGGCTATCCATCATGTCCACCAACGAAACATCCTTCACAGGGATCTCAAAACTCAGAACATCCTTTTGAACAAGACGAGGAAAATTGTGAAGATCGGAGACTTTGGCATATCAAAAATTTTGAGCAGCAAAAGCAAGGCTAACTCTGTTGTAGGTACCCCATGTTACATTTCGCCAGAACTGTGCGAAGGTAAACCGTATAATCAAAAAAGCGATATTTGGGCTCTTGGATGTGTACTTTACGAGCTGGCCACGTTAAAGAAAGCGTTCGAGGCGACCACTTTGACTGCTTTAGTGATGAAAATTATGAAAGGAAACTTTATTCCCATTTCAGAAAGGTACAGTGAGGATTTCAAGAAGCTTGTTCTCAGCATGCTTCAAATTGATCCCACGAAAAGACCAACCCTTCGACAGATCATGGCTCAGCCACTCATAGTGAATGCACTGTTTAATGTGTGCACTGATGTTGGACGAGTGCCATGTAACAGAACCCCAAGACCTATGGCAGGAATATCTGGTAAATTTACACGTATTATTATACATTGGAATCTCAATCTCTGTTATATTTTTGTGAGCCGCAGATCAATAAACAACGGTCTCCATTTGGTGCATAAATATGCTAGGATATTTGTCCGTGGACATTCTCCATTCTAAGGACAAATATCCAAGCTTGATTGGTCTAAACATAATACATGACCGAGTAGGGTAACCCGAAAACACTGAGCCTGGTCCATGGACCCCCAGTATGGACCGGGTCTGCGGCACCCTACAGACCGGTCAATGGACTACCCCTACGGACTCCATCTACAGACCACACCAAAATAGAACAAAAACAATATTACATAAAGATTTCACTTATGGGTTGTCTCAGAGACTATACCTTTAGGCAAAATTTCGAACATTACGTTGTGCAAATGTTACAGACTTGGGCAAGTTACATCATTACACATTACCATTTGAGTCAAGACAGCACCAAAAATGTAGAAATTTTCAAAAATAACATGGCTTTTTTAATTTTCACAAACATGTTTCGACGGCACATCTGTCATCGTCAGTGTGACGGTTATGAAAGTTTACAGTGATTTAAAACATGCCTGTTACAAATCATACGTTACATTGTGTTGGAAAACAATATGCTAGATAAATTTACCATTTCCTTTGCTGTGACAGTTTATAAAAGACCGGGAAGCCTCTAAATTTGTGCACCTTTCCCTTTGCCATTTTGTTCAGCCCCTTTTCCTGTGGGTTCGTGAACTCTTCCCAGACTGAGCCACGAATTGAAGGTAAGAACTTTCCTTCTTTTTGCCATCGACTTCTTCTTATGCCAAGAACAGCTTTTGGACATTATTTTCAGGTTTTAAAACCCCAAGTCTGTTACATTTGCACAGTATAACACTTGAAATTTCACCAACAAGAGTAATCTATTAGACAACCCATAAATGAAATCTTTATTTATTATTTTGGGGGTGGTCCGTAGAGGGGGTCTGTAGGGGTAGTCCGTGGACCAGTCTGTAGGGTAGTCCACAGACTTGGTCCATAGTGGGATCAGTGTTTTTGGGTTACGCTTACTGAATATCCTCCAGCTAAAACTGGGGAACATCCAAGACAATGTGGACGTGAAAAAAGCCAAAAAATTCAACGGATGCAAAGTAGCCTAGAACAAAGAGGTATGAATAGACTGCCCGAAGTTGAAGATGATGAAGAATACTACTGTAAGTGAGCGGTAAAGTTTTGGCAGAAGCTAAATTGATTTCACTGGCAGCTGACTGTAAACATCTTCAGCTGATGACACTTACCTTCAACCTCAACTATCTCTTTCTCAACCTGGTGTCACTTAAGGCCTCAATGACACCTATACTTGCCCTTGATTATTCTGCTTATAACAAAAAACGTTATTTTATTATAATACATGAAATACACATGCAGTTGCACAGTACCTACATGTGTTGCTTGCTTTCCTTCTGTGAAAGGTTTCTGAAACAGTGGAACTCCCTTAACATGATGACCTTTGTCTTTAAAAGAGGTTCTTGAAAGAGTAAAATGGCCAAGTAAAGTGTAGGCTTCATTTTTCTTTAACCCTGAAGAACAAGTGTTAGTAGTCAAGGCTGTGGTCTAAGAAAAATTACAAGGAGCGCAAACATTCCTAACCATGAAATCGTGGGGGCGGCAAGCACTTACGCTTGTTTGAAAAAAGTAAGTTTTTCTAGTCACCCAAAGGCAAAGGTTAGTCACCTGGGGCACCTGGGCACTTCTAGAGCACAGCCCTGGTAGTCATTCATGTAGTTGACTTAAGGGCATTAACGTAAGGCGGACAACAAAATGTAGTGGGGAATCATTATCCATGGGCTGGAGGGAATTCAAACATCCCAAGGGGAGAAAGGGTAGGGAAGGTAATGTGAGACAACTTGAGAAAGGGAAACTCATAACATTGGATATTGCAGAATGGGAAAATGCCTGCCCAGGAAAATACAATCCAGGGTCTTTAACAAATTTGCCCTTTATGATTACTAGCGCTAACTTTGGAAAACATCACTCCCCCCACACCCCATCCCACCCCTCAGGCATCAAATCTAGGAGTACACCAGTGGTGTGTATTGATTAGATGGCAAACATTACTCAAATTCAATCAAGAGATAGAGCTTCACTTAGCTTGGTATGTATAATCAAGCTCATCAATTGAACTGTCACCCCTGTCTACTTTTTTGGACGCATCTCCCACATGTACATTTATCAACACTCTTAACTTTGTTCTTCTTGGCAGCTGCCATACCCCCAGCACGTGGACGATCTTCAAGCAGCAGTCGGCCCACAGGCAATCAAATCTATCGCACCAGTTCCACTAACTCAGCATCTGTGATCCTTGAGGGACTTCCAGATTTTAAGCCACCAGAGTGCCAGTATGTAGTGTACCACTGGGGTGGTGGCATCAGTTCACCCACAAAACTTACATTGCCGCAACATGACTCAGATGTGGTGCAGGTAGCATCTGGGAGGACGCTGAAAACAGGAGTGACTGGCGGTGGGCGAATGATCATCTGGGACTCTAACAAAAAAGCAGTGAATGTTTCTTCAGATGCAGCAGATAAGGGAATGTTGTTGGAGGATATGTGGGTAGCAAGGTTCCTTGAGGGGCAGTCTGGAGTGACGATTGTCCAGGTCTCCTGTGGGGATTTGTTTGTGGCTTGTTTGACAGGTTCGTGCAGTTCATCCCTTGGTTTTCGTGATTAATACAGTACAATTGTCCATCACATGCAATATGATATTAGGTAACAAAAACTAGTCAGAACACTGGCAGTCTTGTAAGATCACAATACTGCACTGTGAGTGCAAAAACAGTCTAATTTGTTTACAAACTGATGTGAGGTATATATGAAATAATTCATATTTGAACTGCAGTTGTAGATGAAGGTGAAGAATGATCATTGCAGTAAATTGAACTCGCTCCCAATATGTGGCTTCATAGCTCAGTTGGTAGAGCATCGCACCGGTATCGCGGAGGTCACAGGTTTGAATCCCGTTGAAGCCCTGATTTTTTCAGGCTTCTTCTTTCCAATTGCTTAAATTGGAAAATTTACTGCGATGATCATTCTTCACCTTTATATATAAACTGTCGTAGAAAATATCTGTTTACATGTATCACTCCATACCCATGATCAGTATTACGGTATTGTTCCCACTGCGTCCCTCTTTTAAATCTTTTAAAGCTTCAGGCTTTTCCTTCTCCAGGCCAGAATTTATGGTAACATTCCTTGCGTTTTGTACTTTACTGCATATGTTATGGAGCAACACTATCAAAATCAATAAGGCGTTAACTGCAAGTCTCATTTGCAGTGACTTTATACTGTAAGTACATTGTACGTAAACGTATGTTCCCCAGGCTTATAGGTAAAGTCTGCATACGAGCCATACAAGCATACAAGCTTATCCCAGTTTCTGTAGCATAAAGCAACTAGGAGTATTTCTTCTCCCACCTGGATGGGATGCTAGTCCATCACAGGGTTATCCCCAGCATTAAGTTTACTAGTAACCATTTATACACCTGGGTGGAGACTCTGAGGCACTGTGTGAGTAAAGTGTCTTGACCAAGAACAAAATGCAATGTCCCCAGCCAGGGCTTGAACCCAGACCACTCGAGCTGGAGACGAGCGCACTAACCACGAGGTTATGGCATATGGTATATGGTACATTAATTATCAATGAATGATTGGTAAACGCTTAATTTGAGAAATTGATGCCAGTGTAATTGTCTTTGTTCATAGATCGTGGAATTCTCATGACCTTTGGAAGTGGTGTGCATGGCTCATTGGGGCATGGGAACCACAATGATGTTGTCCAGGCCAAAATAGTAGAAGCTTTGATTGGATTCGAAGTAGAACAGGTGAGCTGGACAGGTCTACAACAAGGGGGAAAGGTGTGAGGGGGGGCGGGGGGGAGGCAGTGTTGGCACAATTCACTGAATTACACTTTGCAAACTTGTCATCCAATTGACCATGCAAGCATCTACTGTTAACAGTTATAATGGAAATACAAAGTCTATATCAGTTTTCAGGTTGTTTCAGGTTATCAGGTTGCCTCAGTTTTAACATGTTAGATGCCTGTCATTGCAAATGCATAGGAGATTTCTTTTTTGTGTGTTTCTGTTATTGGTTGAATGAGCATGCTGAAATGGTGTTGCGTCCTCTAAACTGACACACTTTTTTCTCCTCTTCCTTCCCCACATCCTCCCCTTCCCCTCAGGTATCTTGTGGTGCTTCCCATGTAATAGTTGTGACAGCCGACCGCGAACTTTTTGCCTGGGGCCGAGGAGATAATGGCCGTCTTGGGCTTGGAAACCAACAGTCACACACGCTCCCACAACCACTGAGTCTCGAACCTGGCTTCACGGCAAGAGCTGTTAAGTGTGGAGTGGACTGCTCTTTTGTATTAGCCCTCAATGACAGGTTGTTAGCCTGCGGCAGCAACAGATGTAACAAGCTGGCCTTGGACATGGATGACCAGACTGTTGACGAGTCACATACCTTAAAACCTATAACTGCTAAGGCGGTAATGGCTGAGCCTGTTAAAGCTGTTACCATGGGAACATCACACACTGCAGTGCTGACTGCCAGCGGTAAATGCCTGACATTTGGTTCCAACTCGTTTGGACAGCTTGGGTATGAACGCAAAGGAAGTTTGCGTGAGCCTCGGATTGTACAAGCTTTGGAAAACAAAAAGTTGACTTTTGTGTCTTGTGGGGACACTTTCACAGTTGCAGTGAGCAATGACAAGGATGTGTTCACGTGGGGCAAGGGTGCTCGTGGGCGTCTGGGAGGGCAGTCGGACGATGATTGCTCCACACCAAAGTGTGTTGCTTTACCTGAAAAACTCAAGGTCTTGTCCGTGTCTTGCAGCCACAGTACAACAATGGTATGTGGAAAAGTGCTGTAACCCTATACAGACTGGGCATTTTCTCATTCATGTTTACTTACAAAGTAACGTTTTTACTGAAATAGTGAAAAAGTTATGAACTGTGGTAAAGTGAGTGTGGTGACTTTCAAACCCACCCGTCACCCTGGCCTGAATATGGTTAAAACATTGGATTGATACTGACAATACTGGGCTTGGCTGTTCAACAGCAAACCAAGGATTGTTCATATAGTGTGATCGTCTGGGTGAGTGTAGTTCTGAAAAGAACTGTTGTTGGTACACTCACCCGGACGATCACACTATACGAACTACTGATACTCCTGGGTTCAAACCATTTACTATGAAACCAAGGATTAACAACAATTTTTATTACAGTTTTGTAACTTTTCAGTTTTTATTGTTTGTCCTTCAGTTTTGAGCAGAGTAATCTCAAACTACACAAAAGAATAAGTGGTAAAAAAAAAATTGTAAGTAAGAAAAACAAATATTTCTTTTAACAACCCGACCATGTGCTGTACTTTCTTCTTGAGCCATCTCCTTTTGAACATTTGAAGTTCTGCTTTTTAGTGGCACCAGTGCCAAAGATGAACTCTTGATTTGAAAATCTGTTTTCAGTCCAGTATCTATTTTTTACCTTCCTTTCTTATCTTTTTTTTTTTTTTTTTTGATCTTCTAAAAGTTTCTAATTCTACTGAAGTATTGAAAAAGTTATAAACTGTTATAAAGTGGGTCCAGCAACCTTTCCAACCTCCCCCCTCCCCCCCCCCTTACCCCCACCATCCATCCCAGTCTGTGTAGAGTTAAAAAAAAATACTGGAGAAATGTTACAATAACATGATGCTGTTCTTTGTTCTCAAGTCAATTTGAAATGTGAATTTCCACTTTCTAGAGGCACCGAATTAATGAACTCTTGATCTGAAACTGTATTTTACTAATAATAATAGAATGGGGAAAGCCAGAAAAATAAGCAATGTTCTTCCTAGAACTTCACTCTTCAGTTTTTGAACTGCCTCACTATTGTGTGCCAGTAGCTCCACTAGTTATGCAAGCACGTACATTTCAATTTTTAAGATGCTGGTGCTGGCAATATTGGCAATTTTTACATGTATTTTTTACCATAAGCTCGATTTCTGCTGCTCTCCCAAGCACGAGCTCATTTCCCAAAACAGCAGCTGGTAATCAAGCCTAGTTTTATCATTGCAACATTTTAACCTATCATTTATAGTTTGTTGCTAGCATGGAACAAGGAAAGAGCCCATTAACTTTTGCATGTTTCCGTGCCAGTCGAATGCCCCAGCATAAGGAGACTGGTGATGATCTAGATCCTTTCTGAACAAACTGTAGTTTTTGTTATACAATGTAGATGAGAATAAATTTACAATGATTGCGAGATATTTTGATATTATATATTTTAGTGATATGGTAATGGTGAAGAGGGCCCTTAATTCTATAATAGTGTGAAAGTAATGTAAGTTTAAAATGCAGTAATAGACATTTATTTAGAAGTGACTGCCTTGACCGACAATGTTTATATTGAACTTCCAAAGCTCCAGGAAGTGAAAGTTTGGGAGAACTGGAAAAAGCTGTAGAAAAACTGGCCTGCAGCTCGTGTTCCCACATTCCTCATTCTCCCAAACTTCCACTCGTGTTTCTATAACTCGATAGAAACACGGTACATGTTTTCTATTTCTTAAGCAGAATTCTACTAGTAACACTAATGAAAATGGTGCAATCTGATTGGCTGAGCTGCTCAAATACTAAAAATCAGCCATTAAAGTGCAATGTTTTCTAGTTTCTCTACTGTTTGGAGGAAGATTTAGAAATATTGCTGGATAGTTACATTCCTAAGAACTGTAAAGAAAGGATACTGACTGTTTTGCAAGTTTAAAACCTCAGAATGTTTCAATGAACAGATGAGGGCAGGTGCACAATTGCAAGTTTCAAATAACAATTCATTCTCTGCTATTTTGCTAAAGCATGAAGTTTAACACTACGTTGAGAAATGCTTGGAGATCATTTCATTTTAATGAAAATTTAGTTAAAATTCTACAAAAACAATATTATTATTAGATCTTTCACTCTCGATTTCTATTAAGTAATGATCCAGATAAGAACTGTAGCATTTTCTATTATTCTGTGGCAATACGCTTTCCCCACATCAAAACGGTTGTGTTTTCATACGTAGAATGAATCAACCGATGGAAAGAAGGTTTATGAAATAAAATGTATTTTAACTCTATTTTGAAAGGTAGTTTCCTTTGTGTTAAAACATTCAACCAATCACAACAGTCGTAAACAAAGACAATAAAAGCTTCCAATTTTCCAATGTTCCCCACGTAGGATTACTGTGGTATTTAGACTCAGAACAGGTTTTGTTGAAAGGAAGATAGTTGATCAGTTACGCATTAATGTATAAACAGCTATCTGAAGTTTTGGTAGAGTTTATTGATTGAGCCAATCAGAAGTATGGTACAACAATAGCAAAATTGCACAAAAGTTAGCACCTTTTTGCATTCCTTGCCGCGTGGTGCTATCCTTCTTATATGGACCGATACTTAAACGATTAGATTTATTAAATGATTAGATTTATTTATGAGCTTGAGATTTCTATCAGTGACAGTTGACGAGGGCGGAGCGAATAATCTAATTGTTTCGGTATAAATCTACTAGTCGTTCCAAACTTTATCTACATCCTCTTCACAGGCACTTTGAAAACACCAAGAAGCAGCTGTCACTTTGTTAACTAGCGGGCATTAGCACACTACTCACTATCTACAGCAGAACAGATAGTGAGTAGCGTAGCCAATCAGAGAACGGCATCCATGATAGAACGTTAGTAGATTTATACTAAGAGGTGATATATTGAGTTGATTCAGCCTTTGCCCTCATCAACTATCACCTCGTAAAAATCTTGAGCTCAATTAATCTAATTGTTTATTATTAAACACTGGATCATATTAGATAATGCAATTCAAGAGTTCTCATTGGCTTAGCCATCATGGTACATGAGAAAATTTATACCATGCTCAGAGTACAAGTATGGAAGTGTAACTTTTTAAGGTTACAGTATACCTTCGGGTCGGCAATTTTCTTCAAATTTGGATTTTTGAGTCAAAATAGTGGTCGAAGAATAATCTCTAATTTCTGGAAAAAAAAATTGAAAAAGGCTAAATATTGGCGGAGAAATGGCGGTTTTACGTTTTCACCGGAAGTAAAAGTTTACCTCTTGATTGACAGCCCTATGGCGCGTATGCAATCAACCGAGACGATTTTCGCGGGAATTACCTATATGGATGTCACGAATTGACTGTTCAGTTGATCAGCATTGTTGTTCTGACTACCCAGCATTTTTGGTATTAGGCGTGTCTCTATTATGTTATAAGTAAACATAGACCACGTTTAAACCATGGACCAGTTCGAAAAAGCGAAAACAGCGAAGAACGAATGAAAATACATCAAGGAGTGAAGAAGCGAAAGTTCGCCACGCGGATGAAGCTATAGTCATCGTATAAGGCGGGCAAATATTCGTGGTAAGAGAAAAGAAAGGTTCTGTAAAAATTTCGGAACTTGACAGCAATAACGGGGATACTGACAGAGACTCTCCTGATGAGTCCGATATCGACGAATCGTCGGACTCATTGAGACCATTTGAAATATTATCCATGCACAGTTGCCCACACACAGTTGCTCTCCGCGCTTTCTTGTGTTTGTTTCCTTCGCTCAGCCACTCTAGCGTTCGTATCCGTTTTCAGTCTTCCCCATTTTGCCAGACCAGCTTCAAGAAAAACTGAGCTACAGAAAAATTATCTCTCTGCCTTCGGTTCCTTGAGCGCATTGCGAAACACAAGAGTTTTTTAGAGATTCGCGCGTAAATTTCACCAGGAGGTTAACGGTAGTAAACTTTCCCTGCCCTGATTGGCTTAGTTATCTGAGAACCCAGTTGAAGGCCTTTGTGGGCGGAGTTTGTTTGCGAAGCAGAAAATTTTTATTAGCGCTGTTTTTCTCGAATAAATTTTTTCACTTGAAGCAGACACTTTAAAGAGTTATAACTCAAAGGGAATTTGTTCAATTGCTCTTAAATTTGGACAGTGGCTAGTTTAACATATAAACTACAAAAGCGTGTCTGGGAATTGTTAATTTCGAAATACTTTTTCTTCGAGAGCGATTTTTGTACAATCACTCCACATTTTTTAAATCCTATTTCGAAAATGTTCTGTAACTTTTTACTGCAATTGAATATGCCAAAACGCAGACACGTTTTTTAAGCGCTTTGGGCCCTGAAACCGAGGAAAAAATTAAATTGGCGAAAAACGAAATTCGCTTTGACTTGTAGCTTTCGAAAGGTGATTCGGGCGCTCGCATTTAGTGGTCGTGAAAAATTCGAGAATTCATTTTCTTTCAAAATTCTTGGTATAGTTTGATAGCCAGCTCCATAAGCTTTAATTTGATATAGGGGTTTAGGTATCTACAGCTTAAACTACACGCGCTACATCGCTTGCGCGCGAGACACCCCTGAAGGTATACTGTAACCTTAAGGCACTATCTTTTAATATTTTTATTTTTGTTTTCTATATTTTGGGGGCGTAGTTAATAAAAAATTATTCCTTTTGCACTTGTGGGATGTGAGATGATAACAGCCAACCTCATTGGCAAATCTATCCTCTCATATCCAACACATGCTCATGGAATAATTGATAATTAATTATTATAGTCTTTGGCAATTTTGGATTAATATCCAATCCAATCCTAATATTCCTAAACTACAATTATTTACTGTATAAGTACAAAAGCTAATAGTCCTCGTATCAAAGAGAGACCTTAATTGTTATGATAACATATCCAGTAAACTGGTTTCTACTGATCAACAGTTGCTGTGGTCCAAAAAACCTTCATTTATGGTAACATTACTACCATGTAATATTAAATGTGAAATAAAATTCATCCATACAGTTCTCATTAGTTGCTTATGAAGTTGTGAAAAAGAGTTTGCACCTCTTCAGTTGTCTTGGCAAAAACAGACAAGTCAGACACACACTCTTTGCCCACATCAGCGGCAGATAGTATGATAATTATTCCTTTGCCTTTTTTGTTGATGGCATCTGCATTTTCAACCAACATTTTAGCTGTAGTTCTGTGCTTGTTGTAGCAGAAAGTTGCTGAATGCTTCAGACCAATGTCCAAAGCCATGTAACGAGCCAGTAATAAGTGTGTAGTTTCGCCGCTAATCCGTGGATTTAGGTCAACCAGGTACCTTCCATGGTCTGTGATAAGAACTTCAAAAGTGGCCAAGCCAAAGTAGCCTCTCTCATGTAGGTATTTTTTAATCGGCAAAGTGAACTCTTCGTGCACCATTTCCTCATAGCTCTCTTGTTTGTCCCAGTCCACTGTTCCAGAAGTCCACTCAAAAATTCCATCGAATCCTCCTGTGGTTGTGCCGACCCAGAATAATTCTCCCGATTTGTGCAGATAAAATTGGAAGCTGGGCACTTCTTTGACTCCAGGGATGAATTCTTGAAACACAATCTCTCCTTTCCAGTTGCACACATCTCTGATTTGACGCAAAGTGGCGAACAATTCGCCCTCATTCTTGACGAGACGGTTGCCCATACCATCCGAGCTCATGTTGACTTTAACAATGCAAGGATAAGATACGGAGTCTTCGCCGAATTGTCTTGGCGAAGGCACATTAACGTCGAGTATCGAGTTCTTCAGTTGTACCTCGTAGATGACATCTGGATGTACACTGTGTTTGTGCTTGGGGATACCTTGAAACGCCGCTGTTGTGACAACTGGGACATCATCTTGCAGTCCTTCGTCCAATGACTTGATAACTACGGGAGGGAAAGCGGGAAGCCATTGTTTCCAGTGATGTTGTAAGTAAGATTCCGGTTTACACTCCATAATAACTGGAATTTCCTTCCCGGCTGCTGGAAGGTGTCGAAATGGCAACAAAAACCGGCGAGAATCAAGTGGACACGGTGGGTAATCGAATATCTGGTATTCCTTATCGTTCAAGAACCTGTACCCTTTGCAATACGAAGACGGTTTCTGGGGAAGAAAATAGGCTTCCTTTAGATCTTTTTCAATGAGACTTCCTATAGTGATAGCGTTCTTTGAAGACATAACGATGTTTGAACCCATCAAAATACGCTTCACGACTCCAGAAATCGATCGAAGATATGAGTTATGTAAGCGTATCAACGCGGTGTAGCGTTACACTTTAAGCCGCCAGAATAGAGTGGACTGGACTAGGAATAGACGGACTAGTAAACCGGGGACTAGTAAAACGAGGACTAGTAAAAAGAGGACTAGTAAAACGAGATCTAGTAAAACGAGGACTAGTAAAACATGGACTGGTAAAACATGGATTAGCAAAACGTGCAGACTAGTAAAAAACACGAACTAGTAAAACGGGGCCTGGTAAAAGTATTAAACACGACGTTTAAGGTCATTCCCCAGTATTGCATTGCGCATCCTTACTGCGCATAATTTATGGCGTCATTAGCGCGTGTTCGTGTACGCGCAAATTGAAAACATGGCGGATTTACCTTGATATAATATTTTAACAAGGATTCAGCTGTCTGTCAAAATCAAACTTAAAAAGTTTATTTGTGTCCGACACAACTATTGAGTGTAGTTTGAGGCGTGTGTTCATGAGTCTGGGCTCACAAAGAGTTTACAATAACTTGGAATGCGTTCTTGTAATAAGCATTAAATAACGCTAAAATGGGACATTTTCAATGCCTCACTGCTCCTTAACGAGCATGAACACCCCCTTTTTTATTTTATAATTAAAGTTCTCATATGACAAATATTTATTGGACAAAGTCTGAACAAAAAGCTATGTGCAGTTTTATTTCAGGGGAATTACCTTAAAACGCAATAAAATAGTCGTCTTTATTTTAACAATCATCTCTCATACAAAGAACTTCAAATAGAGTGTGTTCACGTGACATCATTAAATTCTCAATTCCCAAACGAAAGAGCCCCTAAAGGTTTCATCCTCATCAGGCATAAGAGGTATTAAATTTATATCTGTTTACAACTTTCCAGCTCAATAGCGTCCTTCGTTTGGAAACCAGCGCATTTTGAATTTCGGAGTTATGGGGGTGCGTGACATGAAGATAAGATCGCGTTTGTCGAAAAATATACACTTATCTCGTGATTTTTAGCCATTTTAGGAGTTAAAGTATTAGGAAAAGTTATTGTGTAAATGTTTTTTGGTTCGGTTTAGATAATCAGTTGTCTAGATAGCTAAAGTAAGTTCCAGATGTTTACACTATTTTCCGGCCGCCATATTGGAGGACTAAGGGGGTCCTCTAACATGGCGGCTCCATACTAGGCTCTACAATTTTGCGCGGAACATTTCGACGAATATCTCGACTTTGGGACAACGCACACACCTTAAACGTGGAGAACTGTCTTCTATATTTATTGTCTACAATATCACAATTTCTTGACTTTATCCACCGCATAGTTTTTGATTTTATTTTTTATTGCGTGACAATGCACACACTCTATACTAATCAAATGTATAATACTTCTAACAGAAACAGAGACATTTGTACGTGTATACGCGTATACAGTCAGTCGAACCCCAGTTAAACGGCCACCCTCGGGGAAATGGATAGTGGCCGCTTCAAGGAGATTGGTCGCTTAATAGAGGTAAAAACAAAAGAAAAGCCATCATTGGAACTTTGATTACTGGCCGCTCAATAGGGGTGGCCGTTTGATAGGTGGCCGCTTAATAGGGGTTGGACTGTACGTAAATGCATAGAGCCACTAACATTATATAATGATAGATCCACTCCTGTTATCTTGTCTTTTGAAAACATCATGACAACAAACAAGTCTCGCGTTACTCTAAACAAATGATAATTAGGGAGCTTTAGATTAGGCTACGAGTACGAGATTGCGGACGAGTACGATTTTCGAAGTTCATACCAGTGACGTTTCCGGGGGCCTCGCTGTTCATGTTGGTTTTAGGCAGAGAGGGTAGCTCATGGATGAGATGGGCATGTGACGCGATAATAATGTGAAGACCTGCAAACTAGAATTGAAAAGTCGTTCTCGTCCTCAATCGCCTACATGTACTAGTCCACTAATGATTTGGCTACATCAAATCTTCAGCCAGAAATATTTTTTGTCACAATATTTTTGTTTACCATACTCTTTTTTCGTCGCTTGCCTTCCGTCACGGCAGGTGTCACGCGAGGGGCTTTTACCATGAATTACGCTTTTTTACATTCTGAGCAAGCCGAACAATTCGGGAGGAAGGTCTCATATAAAAGGGACGGGTAGTGCTTGTCCTACCTTTTAGGGATTAAAAAAAGCGGTATTGGTGCGTCTTCGGGTGTTCAGCCTCAAAAGGTCCACAGCGTGGGCTTTTGGGGTACTTTTTAGGTTATAGTCTCCTTCGCAGCCGTTATTAGGGTCGTCACGCAACGCTCCTCCCCACTAACGGCCGTTAGTGGGGAGGAGCGTTGCGTGACGACCCTAATAACGGCTGCGAAGGAGACTTTTTAGGTTATTGATCCGAATAAATATGACGGGAGATAATGTGTTGTTTTAGAATTGGAACCTCTTAGGTGGAAAAATATTTCAAGCCACGTTCACAAAACAGGAACTTGGTACCCCGCAAGGGTTCTTTTCAAATTTTCCCCCGGGCATGCACCCGGGTTCAATCTCCCAGGGAGATTGTAATCAGTTGATTACCTTGCCGCTCAGTGTGAATTTTCAAGTAGATCTGATCTATCTCTATTAGTTGTGAATTTGACGCCGAGTAAGTTTCAGCATCACACACAACATAGTCGACGGAAAGCCGGTGAAGATCCAAAGCATATAAATCAGTAACGTGGTGTCTGCTTGTCGTGTTGATTCCAAATTTTACTGACAGTGTGCAAATGTTAGGTGTCACGTTGTTTGTTTGTTGTAGTACTTAAGGTAGCTCAGTCGCGGTATTTTGAGTAACGGTAATGGTAACTTTATTTATACACGGTAAATCCTTCCGCCAGCAAAGATTACAAAATGATAAAAGATCAACTAATTATCAGTAACTAAACTGACTAACCTAAACTACACTGGCTAACAGCTGCTTTACAAGGATGGCGTGTTAAAACTAATTCAAAACTGTGGTGACGTATGTTAAGATCAAAATCATGCGAAGATGTTGCTGCACGAGTTATTTTGGCTGAGTACAGAATTGCCTTTAAATTCAAGGAAACCTGAAAATAATAGTTCACTAAGATAGAAAAACACCAAAGAGATAATAATAGACCATAAAGGAGCGAGGATGGTTAAGGATGGGCAAGATTGACACGGATTACAAACGACGAACATAACAATTTAGGCCAAACTTTTCAAGACGTACAAACCATGACGTAACTCCTTTAATTTCCCTTGATCATGATTCACAGGAAAATAAGCGAAAATTAACATCAAGTCACTTTTCAAGGAAAACAAAATTTTGTAATCACATCCATCTTCAATTCAGTTCAAAGCGTCACTTGGGTCGATTGAGTAAGTGCACAAAAGAAAACAAATTGGAGTTGACGAGATGATTAACAAAGGCAAAACGCGCTAATGAAAAACGGGTTTCCAAATGTGTTTGTGAAAACGCACCCACGCGTTGAATTCTTTTTGTCAACGGGTTTAAAACGCGTTTGATGGTTTGCTTATCTCCGAGCGGTGCTGTCAGAGGGTACGCGTAACTTTTTTGGGGAGATTTTATTTTTATTTTAGTTTACTTTTCTATATTTTGGGAACGTTTTTAATACAAAACATTATTTCACTCGTGCTCGTTGGTTGTTAGATGACTATAGCCAAACTCATCAGTTGACTTATCTAAGTTTCGCGCTCGACTCTTGGCTAGCCCATTTTTTTTGCGTGTTCACCAGCAGCCTGTTCGCAGGCTAATCTTACATCTCATATCCAACACGCGCTCGTGGAATATTTGTTAAATATAATCCTTGGCCAACTTGGATTAATATCACATGCTAGTGCTACAGTACTACGGCAAAACCACAATATATTGAGCAAGTACAAAAGCTAATGGTCATCATAGCGCAAAGAGAAACTTTTTTCACATCATAACACATCCAGTGAACTGGTTTCTATTGATCAAAAGTTTGTTTCGGTCTAAACGAAGCCTACAGTTTTGGCCAGTAATATAATACTACCATGTCGTTTAAAGTGAAACAAAATCCATCTACACAGTCCTCAAATCAGTTGTTTATAAAGTTGTGAAAAAGAGTTTGCACCTCTTTAGTTGTGTTGGCAAAAACAGACAAATCAGACACGCACTCTTCGCCTACATCAGCGGCAGATAGTATAATTATTATTCCTTTGCCTTTTTTGCTGTTGGCATCTGCCTTTTCAACCAACATTTTAGCTGTGCTTCTGTGCTTCTTGCAGCAGAAAGTTGCTGAATGCTTCAGACCAATGTCCAAAGCCATGTAACGAGCCAGTAATAAGTGTGTAGTGTCGCCGCCAATCCATGGATTCAGGTCAACCAGGTACCATCCGTGGTCTGTGATAAGAACCTTAAAAGTGGCCAAGCCAAAGTAGCCTGAGCCTCTCTCATGTAGGCATTTTTTAATCGGTAACGTGAACTCTTCGTGCACCATTTCCTCAAAGACCTCTTGTTTGTCCCAGTCCACTGTTCAAGAAGTCCACTCAAAAATTCCATCGAATCTTCCCGCGCTTGTGCCGACCCAGAATAATTCCCCCGATTTGTGCAGATAAAATTCGAAGCTGGGCAATTCTTTGTCCCCAGGGATGAATTCTTGAAACACAATCTCTCCGTTCCAGTTGCACACATCTCTGATTTGACGCAAAGTGACGAACAATTCGCCCTCATTCTTGACGAGACGGTTGCCCATACCATCCGAGCTTATGTTGACTTTAACAATGCAAGGATAAGATATGGCGTCTTCGCCGAATTGTCTTGGCAAAGGCGCATTAATGTCCGCGTATCGAGCCCTTGAGTTGTACCTCGTAGATGACATCTGGATGTACACTGTGTTTGTGCTTGTGGATACCTTGAAGCTCCGCTGTTGTGACAACTGGGACATCATCTTGCAGTCCTTCGTCCAATGACTTGATAACTACGGGAGGGAAAGCGGGAAGCCATTGTTTCCAATGATGTCGCAAGTAAGATTCTAGTTTACACTCCATAATAATTGGAATTTCATTCCCGGCTGCGGGAAGATGACGAAATGGCAACAAAAACCGGCGAGAATCAAGTGGACACGGTGGGTAATCGAATATCTGGTATTCCTTATCGTTCAAGAACCTGTACCCCTTGCAATACGAAGACGGTTTCTGGGGAAGAAAATAGGCTTCCTTTAGATCTTTTTCAATGAGACTTCTTATAGTGACAGCGTTCTTTGAAGACATAACTATGTCTGAACCCATACATCAAAAGACGCTTCAGCACATATAAAGCTGTTTTGTTAAGTAAAGTAAGTAAGTAAAGTAAGTAAAATCCTTTATTTAAAACACGATTATCGTTTAAACACTACATGCTTGAGGGGTCGTGTTAAGTAGCACTCAACTCACGCGTTTTCCGATTGGAGGAGAACGTGTTGGGTCCTGGTGACGGACAAAACTCACTAACTCTCAACCCATGTTTTACGGGTCTGTATAATGATAAGCTTGGTGTTACGATGCAAGCATAAGCATAAGACTGAGCTTATGCGTTTGCGAGGTCAGCTGTGACATAAGCGTAACTGAGCATAAGCTTTCTTCTCATAGTTGGCATAAGCGTAAAGTACTCGCTGATTGGCTGAAAACGACACTCTTTCCCTTTGGCTTATGCCAACATGTCCCCACTGGACACAATAGCGACATAAACATAAGCTCCTTTTATGCTTATGCTTATACGCATGGTCATGCTCGCTTGCACATTGGACCGCAAATGCATGATCCCGAGGAAACAATAAGGAATGGCATGGATGGTGGAATTGTGTGGATAGGGAATTGGCGTTCATGAATGGCGATCATATTTATGAAAACTATCTTAAATCATGGCTTACAACTAGTTCCGTTTTCCATACTTTCGAGCTAGCTCTGGCCTATTATGTGACCACAGAGGTCGACCATCATGTAGGAAACACTTAAAACAACGTGTGATCGTTTGTAAATAGATCGTTAGTTTCTGCACGATTGCGAAAAGTAATTTTTCTATTTTTAATACTGTCTCAATAGGCCATTCCCAAGTTACCTTGTGCCTCTGTTTGAAAACGAATCTTCGTGCAAGACCCTTCATATGAAAATGAGTTTGATGTGCATGAAAATGAACGTGTAGGTGGAACACATTTTCTTATTAATGGTTTTGCAAGAAGACTCGTTTTGACACAGAGGCAAAAGGCAACTCGGAAATGGCCTATTTGCGTTCTTTGAGGGTCGTACAGGGGTATTCTCGTGATGTGTGATTAGCTGATTTTATTTTCCGTGAAACGTGAATTTAGGAAATTATTCTTCGTGACTCGTGACCTGAAAGTTTTGCGTGACCCGTGAAGAAAAGTATTAACCGATATTCGTGATTTTACTACTCTATTCTACGTGATTTTCAGACGCAAGTCCTCCGAATGGTTAGAGTCGTTTATCGAGAGTGACTTAAGTATGCGATTTGCAATATGGAGCCTTGACTTAGCCATTCGCGATTTTACTTTCTTCAAACACTGCTTCTAGTGTAAGAACAGGTTATTAAAAAAAGTATCTTACTTGCTTATTTTCGCGATTCGGGAAAACGAAATTTTTATTTCCGTGATCCGTGATCCTCTATTTTTTCCGTTCGTGAACCGTGCCAGAGACCCCCTGTATGACCCTCTTCCTTAATTTTAGCCAGAAGAGGATGTACAGCGCGTGCTTCGGAAACTGCAAGCTAGATGCAGATAAACAACCTGTTTTGGAAAAATTAAAATCTATCAATCCTCACATTATGTTCGTTTGACATTGACCAGCTTGTTGAGGTGAACTTATGCACAACGATAGATTCTGGAACTGTGCAAACACCAAAAGATCAAGCACTTCCGGTTATTCATTGGCAAAGGTTTGTATTAGACGAGAACACGACGAAATCCTAGCAATTGTAAATCTTAGCCAATCACAGGAGAGCGGATAGTTTTAACAGTCTCACAAACGGACAGCGTTTTGAATCCTATCTGTCATGCGTTAGTTTTAAACCCGTTATATCTAAAACTTGTCAAAAGCCAATGTATTCCTCTCTTGTTGTAGACGGCGGCTGATCAAACGATCGAGCGGTTGCGAGCAGAGGCTCCCTCTCGTCTCTCACAGAGCATAAAGAGAGGAGAATCTCTGTCTCACAGGGTACCGAGTAGGCTGGCTGACTTATAACAACAGTGAAATTGTATCGTCACGGATATTCTGTTAATTTGGGGTTGTCGTTATAATTTTGATTTTGGAGCCTTTACGGTGAATGACACGATAGTTATTGTCGGCCAGTTTTTACTTCACGGTTTCAAGTCTTATCAGAGCAAAACTGTTGCTGAGCCTCAAAGCACGCATGCGCGTAAGCGGTCTTCAATAAACGGTTTTAGACAACGTCCCACAAGCGTGAAAAAGTAAGATTCGTTGAGGCCGTCCGGTTTCTCCTTTCGACTCAAGACCGTACTTACTAGGATCATTTCTATAGTACGTGTCCCGTCTTTGTACCCTAACAAAGACAACACCAACAACCGTGATGACGATGCGAAGCGTTCACCTCTGAGCGCGAAGCACGTTGCAGACTTTGTCTTTCATGGCAAATGGTCGGCGGCGATTGATGACCGTTCCTCTTCCTCCATTAGTGAGGAATTGGAGGAGGTGATCGCATTCTGAGCGGTTGATTATTAAATCCAAATTTTAAGGGACGAGTAGCGCAGCCAGCCAGCCAAAACAAAAGAAAGAAAACAAAACCTTAGTGGGTACCGCTTGGATAAATTTAAATTCGATCACAGTTATGAATTTTAATATCTTCGTTCATTTTGGTGCATAATTTATTAACTGTGAATTGAATTGACGGCCGCTCGCCTGATTTAAGACACTGAAAATACATTTTTCTGTTTAAAAAGGAACCACGATTTACTTGGAGCGCCACAAAGCCAAAAATTGAACGTCGACGGCGCTGGTAACGGCTACAGAGGTAATTATTGGAAAGGAGAAGCTTTAAAAGCAAAGCGAACGATTATGAATAATCTGTTCTTTGACTACGACCATCCAACACTTCGCGTTGCCTTCGTTTCGACGGTGATCATCTTGGGGCTTTTGATCATCAATGATCTAATTCCTTGGGGTGCGTTTGGCCGTCGTACACGACGAAGAGAAAGCAACTTGGTTTTAATAATTCTAGCTATTCTCGCCTTAGCGATCGAGTGGGCCGTGTATATGTTTCTGTGACTGAAACATGGGAACTTCTGAGCTTCGATCTTCAGCACTGGATCTCGGGTACATCCTGGCGGTTGAATTTAATCACTGACTCAATGCTTCGTCCAGCAGTTCATTTCTCTTTGGCTACAACATTTATTTTCTGTTGAGGCACGTCGTTTGTCGATACGTGTGGCCCAGTTTATTTGTAAACCGTATCTCATTTCAACAGATGAGGAATATGGCTTATGTGTTTTAGTTTTGTCGACGGACGTCTATGGCACATTCCACTTAGATGCTTTATTTCACATGGCACCACGTTTGTTGACTATAACTACCCCCGTAACTACCACAGCAACAACTATGAAACAGAGAAAATCGTTCAAGGAAGCAAACTACAAACGGCTACTCGCTGAATTGACCATGTGGACAACTTGTCAGATTTTGTCTGTTATTTGAATTGCAGATAGGAAAAGTGGATCAATTTAATTTTTCCTTTGTTTCAGGTAGTTTAAAACAGAATGGTAAATTTACAATAACTTAATTAAAGAACAATTGAGTCACTGCGGGCAAAAGTTATGATAAAGAAAAAGATAACATGTTTTGCAAGAGTCCTGTGTTTTAATGTTATCCAGTCAACTTCAACATGAACAACAACAGATTGTGTTATTTGTGGCGGATACCGTAAAAGCCCTATTAAGCCCTCGAGAGTAGGGTGTCTCTTTTCAAGACTTTCTAGGAGGTAGGGGATGGGAGAAAGTTATCATTATTTGCGATAGGGTATTTTTGCCCGCCCGACTAAAAGCAATGTATGTTGCTACGGTCGGGGATAAATAATGATAACGAGGGGTCGCAGGTGTGCATGGCTGTTGAGAGAGAAAGAGAGAGGGGGCTTATAGGGCTTTTTCGGTAAATACATTTGATAATTGTATATGTTGTCGATCGGACAGGCAAAGAAATTCCCCTGGTGGAATTCTCAGGCATATTTTACGGCCAGTTGGCCAGCAGCTAAATACAGTACTCAGGTTTTCATTCCGCAGAAACACATACATTAAGATCGGTGATCGCAATAACGAACCATATTCAGTGTACTCAGTTGGCAACGGGACAAAAAGATGGATTTACTCAGTTTTGCAATTACTGCAAGGTCGAGTCGATCCCTTTTCTCACCCCGTTCGGTTGGAGTTTAGGACCGAAATTTGAGTTTGGATACTACAAGTTTGGGGCTTTCGTTACATTCAGTCGTGGCACAAGTAAACACAACCATAGTTAATTCTTCTTTCGCTTGACTCTTGCAAGAAAACCCGACCATCGAGATTTCTTTTTACTCTGGGAGTTCCGGCTATCTTCATCTTCTAAAATCGTATTGAGATAGTCCACGGGTACTTCACTTAAAGGGGGAATGTCCTCTTGGACGAGGAACGGGTCACGCAACGCACATTGGCCAGTGTCGTGCGTGACGGCCAGGTTGTTGATCTGCATGTAGAGATCCCGATCAAAAGTCGATTCATCTCCTACCACCTCTTGAATTCTGTGAACTGGTTTGTTGCTTGTCGTCTTGGAAGAATTTCCTTGTTTCGATTTCCGTCGAAATTGTGTCTGGGAGCACTTCAAGTCTGTGGGGTCGTCCGTAGTTTCCCGCGCTTCAGAAGTGTTCCCTCCGCTCATACTTGCCTGCCCTTGATCAGAAACGTAGCTATCTCTGCGTAAAATGCTACGTCTGAAAACCTTCCATGCATTTGAGACCTTCGATGAAAAAGACGCTGAACTAGTTGACGCCTTCTCGTGTTCCAAAACATCGCTATCGTCTACCTCCTTTGGTGTCCAAGCAGCCTTTCTCATGAAGTTCTCATTCAAGCGAGCGCAAGTCGCAAAGCTCTGCAGCGCCAGGGCTCCATTTTTTCTCCGCGAAAAACTGTCCTGCGTTTCACAAAAATCTATAAAAACATGATCATCCGAGGCTTCGATGGGTTTGTTATCGAAAATCTCGGGTTTGGAACCATGTTGTTGTCTCCGGGTACCTGATGGGCCTTCACCAGACGGGTCTTCCTCGGCAGTTGGCAAAACTATGGGCGCTATTTTGTTTCTTCTAAACCAGCCCCTGCGTCTTGTCCGAGTTTCGTTAGCCTCATAATTCTTTCCTTTTTTGCATTTTTGGCGAGAGCCGCGCCTCCTATTTTCTTGACAACTTTCCTCTTCGACTGCAATTATATCAAGTTTGTGGGCATGAGTTTTTCCATCATCACTTTGATTGGGAGTGACCTCCACAAACCCGCAGTTGATGAAATACAAGAAGCACAGCTGTGGTGAAAACATCCTGTTAAAAGCGTCTTAATGTGCTCTAGACAGATTCTAGTTGAGCATTTGCTGTCGTAACTGTTACATTTAGATCACAATGAATTTCATTAATTACGTCATATTGGTGTGATGACTTCCGTGCGCAATCAGTATTCGATCCACTTTTGCTGAATCTGCGCGTGCAGCTTTGTAAATCCAGATTTACTCCGTAAATTTGCTTTTCAAAATTGATCCCTTTGTTTTCATGCGCTAGAAATTATTCCAATAATAATCGAGGATGGACTCAACTACAGCACTGTTTTGACCGTCAAATTAAACCACCTGTTTTGTGCGTCGTCATAAAATAAGCTAGAATATAGGTTAAGCAAACCACACTGATAACCTCCAGATGATCTAACATTTCGGGGACTCAATTTTGATAACAGAGTTTTTCGTCTTTACGATGGTGGGCGGGGGGGCGTGCGGGGGGGGGGGGCGCTGTGAGCTTTGGGCTGGTTGG
>NC_138149.1:9074900-9342400 GCF_964199315.1 Orbicella franksi
ATAAACGAACGGGAAATTTAACACAACCATGTTGGTGTTCTTCGATTTCCTTGCTCCGCGATCTGTTTGAACTGCGAGTTTCCTGAAGTTTTGGCTCAAATCCCGTCGGATCTATCCTTACGTGGATCTAAACGAGAACATGTAACTTTGGGAGAGTCATGCCAACGGCTGGTGAGGCGAGACTGAAGTCAAAATCAATCAAGAAGACATCTGGTGATGGGTAAGAGGAAGTTGTCCTGTAGTTGTTGATCCATGTAATCAAAGCTTACATGAAAGTCATACCATTACGGTTTGAGACATGTTACATGAATCACGAAGTAAACGTACTTTGCACGTTCAAAGGAGTATCTATACCTATGCTATAAAGATGATGCAGTCGCTTCGATTCCTTAACCATTGCAGTTTAGTTGGTTGTAACTCACAAGCGAGAACGCAGTCAATTTCGTTCCAATAAAGTGATTGCTTTGTGTTTAACTTAATTTCTTGGTAGTGCCAAGCAATGTAAAGCGGATTTAAGCTTTCCAGTTTTTCGTTCACGTACCGAACCATTAATGGTGACGTTCACTGAAATCCGATCCAGATTGCTTGGAATTTAATAAATAGTGAAAGTATAACAATAAACGTCGTTCTGTCAGACTCTATAAAGATACCCGGCAACCGGGAAGTGTTTTCAAAACCTAGACCGGCAGTCTAAAATTCTTTTAGAATTTCCACGAACTATTTCAATTTAGCAGATCTTTCTTTAGAAATATCAATCGTTTACAAGTATTATTTTGTCTTTGTAGCAGAGGAATTTTTCGAGCCTTGCATTAAATTGGTATAGCATAAAATCTCAAATTTTTTGACCCAAAAATTATCGTTGCTTTGACTCACCGAGATTAATAAGACTAATAAGCTTATCTACAACAATAAGTACAGGTAATCAAATGAATACAACTGCAATTAAGGATTTACATTACTAGCGATATATGAAAATTCTCTCAAAATAAAGGCAAGTGCATTTTGAAAGAATTTTCAATAATATCAATCATGAGTGGTGTAAATCCTTACTTGTAATTGTTCAAGCTTTCGTATGACTACTCATTTATTACATGGCCGAGAAAGTTACAAAAGTGTGCATGCTAATTTGCACTCCAGTGTACATGTAAATTAAAAATTAACGATAAATTGGCCTGTTCTAAGCCAATCACAATGAAGTGATTTTCTCAGTCATATGGTAACAATTGAAACCATCTGAGAGCTTTGAGCATTTGTTCAGAAATGCCAAGTGATTCTTTTTAATGGTTTGGTTTTGTAGTTTGTGTACTGGACCAAATACTCCCATCTTCGGCATACTATAAAACTCTCGACTAGTTGGCATGGTTGTTAAAAGAACAGATACTTGACGTCATCAGAAATTCCTGATATATCCTGTGATTTCAAGTTACTGACCTGATATGGCAACAATAATATAGTGACTTGGTCTCGGGGGTTAAAACAAATTGGGTGGGTGAGTTATCTTATCTGGGCTGGTAGGAGTGCCTGATGGATGGCTGCATGTATCAGGAGATAACTTTTCCTCGGGGTATCACTTGGCTCACTTACGGTATCCTCGGCATGCAGCACACTACACTGGAGAGTTGTCTGGGATAGGGCTAAAAAAAAAATTGAATGCCAGCTTGCCCTTCAGGCAAGCAGCTCTCAAATTTTGCTTGCCCTGGGAAAGTCCTAGTTCACATTTTTTATTTAGTTGGCAAATGACTTGCCTGGTCCCTTGCCCATTTAGGCAAGTGAGAGTGAAAAGTTACTTGCCAAGAAAATCTACATGTCCTGGATGACGGGACTGCACTTTTTTGCAAGCCCTGGGTTCTAGCTGTCAGACTATATAGATGGACCCTAAACAAAGACAGACTGTTCTCAGAAAAATTAAGTAAGACATTTCATTACAATTCTGTTAGCCTGCGAGCAGGCTCACCTTTGAGTCACACGCGCGAGCGGTGAAGAGCAGAGCGCCGATCCAGCGGGAAGGAGTCTGGTGAAGAGGTGCCGAGAAAGTGAGCCTGCCCTGATCTCGGTAATTTTTTCATTTCTGCTTCGTCTGAGTGAAGTGAAATACCATTGGTCGAAAAGCGGGAAAGGCAAGAAAACTGTCAATCTATTATGTTTTATGAGGAGTACTCTAACTTTATTTATGATACAATTTTTGTTACTCATCAGAACTTCTTGCAAAGGAAAAGTGACTAGGAATAAGGCCAGTGCAAGCAAGATCAGGGAAGGTATGTGGGGGAATCAAACAGTTCTTGGTGGGGCATACATGTACATATCGATTAGAAGAATTGAAAATTCATGTCTTGGCAAAGAAAGCAACAATGTAAATACAGGATTGTTTCATGGTGAAAATGACTTAGTTACCACTACGTAGCGGAGTTACTTGACTGTATGGTCATGTAAATTTATATGAAGTACAGCCTGTTAATAGATGTACATGCAATAATTGTCGGTCTTCTGAGCTGAAGAAGTGTTAAAACTGCACCCCGTCCACAACTTAGGACAGTAGAGCATACCGATTTCATACTTCAATTTGTGTACTTTTAATTACTTCTTAATGTGACAGTAAATTTTTTTTTGCATTAGTTAAAAAGAGGACTCTGTCACATCCAAACTCAGCAAAGAGGTATGTTTCACCAAGAGATTGATGTGTATTTTTATTCAATTTTATAGTGGAGCCTCATACCTTAGAAAATTTGGTAACCCATTGATCTGAAAAATTTTGGTTGTCACGTGACTGTCCATATGTCCGTCCGTCTGTATGTACGAACTAAGAGAGTAGCACCATTACCATAGCTACATCTTTGATTTTGGATGTCCAGGCTATTGTTAATTGACAGCTGTCACAACAAGCTATCTGCTGACCTGTATCACATGACTATATTGCAGGCTCAGGTTTAGAGCTCATCGAGGTTGCATGTCTTTTTTCAAATTGACTGCTGACCAGTTACTGGGTTACCGATTGGATCACGGGCTCAAGTCACGTTACATGTATTTCTCTGGGGGAGAAGGAAGGAGTACTCACAAGGGCAAAATTTTGGTGCAAATTAACCCCTGGCATGTTGTTGACTTTTTTTCTGACATATTCCTTGTACAATTGTCTCTTGGAAAGTCCCTGATATATTGCGTATATAATTTCTACAATCTTGGTTAGGCTTGTTGGGTATAGTTCGTTAAAATTTAACTGGAAAAAATAGCAAAACCACACGCCGAACAATAACATGCTCACAACTGATCATTTTTTGCGATTCTGATCCAAGAAAAAAATAATTCTCTTTTTCCTTTATCGTCAGTTATTGCAATCAGGAGCTCTGCTTTTAAGCCTGGCTAAATCTATATATTACTTAATTTTTATGCTTACACTTAATTGACTAATTTGCTGATTTTCAAGTTCTATACCAGTGCCTGTGAAAAAAGAAGCTAAAGGAAAAGAAAATGCAGACCCAGTAGGTTGACATTACATCATTCAACATGTAGATGTACATGTGTTAATTTGTTATAATTCATTGTGGTTTACAGGGCTGTCATTAAGGGCCGTAACCTGTAATATTTTTTACAGGGGTTTCATTAAGGACGGTGGGCACCGGGAAATTTGACCAGCTGCCTTGCATTGCATTTCATATTAATTGCAGTCATGTAAATTACAATTTCTAGCTATGGTGTTCAGTAACATTGAAAGTTGAGTTTTAAAGACTTGTCTGATTATTTTGGCAATGCTTCACATACATCTGATAAAAACCCAAATAATAGGTCTGTCTCTACTGTTTGTTTGTTTGTTTTTGTTTTTGTTTGAGAGGCTCTGAAAATGCTAAGTGCTTGCCACTTAAGTACATTAAATAAATGTAGAGAGTATTTTCCATTTCTCAACTGTTACATGTACATGTAACTCCGTATGAAGGACCTTGACCAGATGACTTTGCATGGGGGCTTATACTGTAGAGCTCTGGGTAATGGTCAGATTGCCAGCCAATTAGGAGTGTTTTACTGTTTATAAGGGGCTGGCTTGCCACAGCAGAGGTCCCCACACAGCCTGGGCATGCATCTTAGCAGAAAGTCCTTTTTTAGTGTTTTATTTGTCTCTTCTTTCATCTGGGTCCCACATATGACAGGACATATTTCTTGCATGAGTTGCAAACTATAATAATAATTATTAATAATATTCTGTTTATTGTAGAATATTAATGTACACCCTGGTACTAAAATCAATAAAAAGGCTAGCAAGGTTAAGCAAGCTCCAGACTTCAGAAAACTTCATAGAAAATAGGATGATCAACTTTCTAATGCATGACAGGACATATTTCTTGCATGAGTTGCAAATTATAATAATTATTATTAATACTATTCTGTTTATTGTAGAATATTAATGTACACCCTGGTACTAAAATCAATAAAAAGGCTAGCAAGGTTAAGCAAGCTCCAGACTTCAGAAAACTTCATAGAAAATGGGATGATCAACTTTCTAAGGTCAGTTGAAATTACATGACATATAAATTTTAATTTATATGCCATCCTTGTACGAGTTCCTCTACTTCCTAAAATCCTTGTTTGAGTTTGCTCTGTGGCTGTTTTTAAACCAGTTTATTTGTGTGTTGGTGGTATTTGGTACTATTAAATATAAAAGCTCTCAATAGTGATAAATTCTAGTAAATGGAGGTTCAAGGTTTTACTGCACATGTATACAGTCTGCATGTACTGTAACTCAGATTTTTGAGGAAAAATGCCTCTTGAAAAATTAGATTTATTTTAGTCCTTCAGGGTTCCAGGTAAGTTTTAAAGGTTGGGTGCAATAAGGAATTCTAACGGGTCAATTTCCAATGCTCCCACCAAATTACTATAATTTTTCTACTAATTTATCGGGTTGTGTAGCTGATCTTGTCGGGTTTTTGACCAGAGACCCCTCACTTATCTGAAACACTGGTTCTTGCTAGCTACATGTAATCCTTGATGTGTGAAACTCAACCTGCATGTAAATGCATGGCAGATACACAGTGTACATGTACCTGTACACATTTACATACGCTGATTAATGAATCTTAAGTCATGTATTTGCCTCAAAAATGGACAATCAAAACAAGATCTGTCAATAGGTGATACAATATTGCACCTAAGTGACTTTTAATCAGTCACTTACACTGTACACTGTATACCGGTACTCTCTTTATCAATAACATTAACTTTTGTTTCTGTTTAATTGTCGGGATGTTTTTTGCATACACAATTGAAGTGTAATTTCATGGGTGTGTTGTGGGGCAAAATAAAAACCTTTTTTTTTGCAGGTCCTACGGGCAAGCTCTAACTTAAATATACTAGTCTAGCCCAACCATTGCTCTAACTTAAAGCCCCCAAAAATTTCATATCCCCAAGTACTCCTGTTATTTGAATTTCCTCACAACATTTTCCCAAGGAACTTCACTTGCCAATTGGGCAAGCAAAGGGCAAACTCTAATTGCCTGTGTGGAAAATCCACTAGTTCCAGTTTGCACTGTTTAGAAATGTGTTCAAGCATGGTCTTAAATGTTTGACATTATATTACCAGTACTTGAAAGAAAAATCCTGAGGTCTGTATTAGGGTGTGGATGGGATTAACTGACAACTGACAACTGACAAATGGAAAAAAAATTAACTGATGAATACCCAAAACTTTAACTGAAAACTGACATTTGTAGTCAGATTTTCTAACACCAGACAAAAGATTTTAAAAGCCCTTGATATTTGTTTGAAATTCATTGAAATATTATTACTTTAAGTCTGTTTATTATATAACTGAGAAAATTACTTCATTGTGATTGGCAAAGAGCAGGCCAATTTGTCGTTAATTTTAAATTTGCATTGCAGTGAAAATTAACGCACACACTTTTGTGATTTTCCCAGTCATATAATAAATGAGTAATTATATGAAGGCTTGAGCAATTAAGGATTAAATATACACTACTCGTGACATTTGAAAATTCTTTCAAATAATTTGTACTCGCATTCATAGGATTACCTGTAGTAATATTAAGACCTATTAATCATGAAAAATTTGATATCAGTTATATTATCCTCAATTCAGGCCACAGGGGGAATAGATTGAAATGTCAGCTGTTATTTTATATTCCCTGAATTTTCAGTTGAATGGTTCACTTTTCAACAATTCAACAGCTTCTGGATTTTCTGGAAACTTTCCTAGGAAATTCCCTTACCCAGCATATTTGTCGTTGTTTTGAAACTTTTGCAGTTTTTGGTGGAATGGAAAGTGCTCTAGCAGAGGCTTAGGATCTTCAGTTAAATTATTATTATTATTATTATTAACAGCCACTTAACTGACAACTGACAAATGGCCCAAAATTAAACTGACAACTGACATTTGGACTCCATCTAGACCCTGACCTGTATGAGCCATGAGAAGTGCTATACAGGATTGGGGTATTTCTAGTCTCAGTTATTTGCAGATCATGTGATAGGTTCTCTGCCAATAAACAGGAGGGAAAAAATGCATTGAACAGCAGTTGATGTTGCATGATACTGCATTTTGCCAGTAAAGTTCACTGAATGTGAAAAAGCTGAATGAACAGAAACCAATATGTTTAATTCTTTCTCTTTTTTTCAGGGAAAGGCAGTTTCTAAAAAGAAAAACACAACGGTAAGGGCAGTCAATTGCTTCACAGGTGCGGTACATGTACTTACAATTGAAAATGCTTAGGTTAACCAGTGGAGAACTAGTGTTGCATAAATGAGGGGGTAGGGGTGGTGGGGAGGGGTCATGTAGCAATATTCGTAAAGGTCAGCACACAAGAACTAGTGTTGCATAAATGAGGGAGTAGGGGGTGGTGGCCAGTGGGGAGGGGTTATGTAGCAATATTCTTAAAGGTTGGCACACACGAGGGGACTAGTAAAAGGTAAAGACTGCATGCGAGCCAAGTGGCCCATCAGGCCGGAGCTTATCCCGGTTTCTGTAGCATGAAGCGACTAGGAGTATTTCTACTCCCCCCTGGATGGGATGCTAGTCCATCGCAGGGTTACCCCCAGCATTAAGTTCGCCGGTACCCATTTATACACCTGGGTGGAGAGAGGCACCGTGAGAGTAAAGTTTCTTGCCCAAGAACACAACACAATGTCCCCGGGCAGGGCTCGAACCCGGACCGCTCGATACGGAGACGAGCGGACTAACCATGAAGCCGCCGCCCCTCCCAAGGGGACTAGTACCTGGGACTAATACCTGCGACTAGTCCCCGTGACTAGTCGCGGGGACAAGTCTCACCGTGTGAACAAGCCATTTTTACCACAAAATCGAGTCGCAGGGACTAAAATTTGTTCCCTGCGACTAGTCCCACAAATTAAGGGACAAGTCCCTGCGACCTTGTTACGCTTCGTGTGAACTGTTCAAGGGACAAGTCGCTGCGACCAGTCCCTTCGTGTAAACTCTTCAGGGGACTAGTTGCAGGGACTTGTGGCAGAGACTAGTCCCCTTGTGGGGTTGACCTTAATGTAGAATGTCACTGGCAGTGGTGAGAAAAAGTAACGCTCAAACAGCTTATACCTGCAAATTTACAGATTATTTAGTACTTGATAACTTAATATGGAAAATTTAGAAAACATGTATAAAAAAACTGCTTGATAAAAGCTGAACCTTCTATCCCTATATTACATTAGGCCATCTTCGCTCCTAAAGGGGAGCATAGGGCGTCAACCATGGATCTCCACCTAACTCTATTACTGGCAGTTCGCTTTGCCTCTATCCACGTGAACTTATTCTTGGCGAGCTCAGCTATCACACTTCGCCTCCAGGATTGCTTTGGGCGACCTCTTCTTCTAGACCCCTGAGGGTTCTTCTATCCCTTAGTACTCCCCAACTTTTTTAACCCGGGAAAAAAAAATGACTGCAATGTTCTGACGTGCATTTAGCTTCTTTCACATGAAGATGTTTCCACCATTTTGTGCAGATCGAACCCTTCAAGCTTGCTGAAAGCAATCAACAATCTATTAAGAAGTTGAAAAGACCGTATGCTTACAACAGTGAAGATGAGGAAGACATTGTTTCATATGATGATGATGATGACTTCGAGATTGACAGTACAGCTTTGAAAGGAATTTTAAACAACACGGGAATTAAGGTGCCGTAAATATCACAATTACAGCACATGTTTGCTTTGATGAGTTGATTTGTTTTGTTTTGTTTTGTTTTTGTTGTATGCTACCTCTTAAAGTACTTATTTAACAAATGCTTAATTTTTCAGGATGAAGATCTTCGAATTACTGGTCAAGCAACGATTGCAGCAATTCCTTCAAGGTGCTTGCATGTGACTACTACCACAGTGTTTCGAGTGGTTTTTAAGTGTTATTCAACCGGCCCGGGCATAGTTCATAGACTGAGGGGAATGACTGTGTGGTCCAGCAAACAACAAAGGAGCGAACCAGGACTGTGCACAGTCTTTTGTTTTGTGCTCATACACTACGCATGAATTACATAACCAAAACGTTTTTGTTGTTTAATAGCGCAATTTCGATGTATTAAAATTCCGCCTGAAGCAATAGACCTCAGCACGAGGTTCCGGGGAATAAACCCCTCAAACTCTGTAGTTATTCACCGTAGCCTCGTGCTGAGGTCTATTGCTCTAGGCTGAATTTTAATATATCGAAATTGGTCGTTCTGTGCACGGTCAAGGCCAAAAAAAAAAGAGCAAAAACATACTACAACAAAGAACTTTTCCTGGTTTCATAACCATTCCCCTCTATTAACTATGGATCAAAGCAGTCATGGAATGTCCTGGCCAATTACAATCACAACACAATAAACCAATGAGAACTTGAAGCGCCCAAGCACGCGAAAGCGAGTCACAGAGCGTGACCAAGTCGCTGTTAACTCTTCGTCTTTGATGGATCAACTGCCCTTTAATGTAGCTGATGCTACAAATGCTCAATTACTAGTATTGGTGAGCAAGTTTCCTTTTTCGTGATGCAAAAGCATATTACCAGAGCAACAATAGAACCCATCTTGACATACTGATTACAGTTCGATGATGTAAAATGGGGTCATCTTCTGATCTTGGACCTTTGAATTAAGGGTGTGTTCAGCTTTCAGCATTGTTGCTACGGTAACTTTTAAAGTCAGGAAAATGACTGCAATTGATTCGCAAATGATTGGGCATTTGTTTGATGTCATTCCTGTAGTGTTAACTGAAAAACAATGGGTGTGCTAATCCATCGAGGTGGAAGTGTGGAAAGAAGCTGTCAGCTGTTACCAGTCACCCTAAAAAAATCGCAGAACAGTAGATAAACTAAACTAATCCTGAATTACTTTCAAAACCAATTGCGATGAGGCATCAACATTTCATTCTTCATTAGCAAATTAAGGTGGTTAATGGAATTTCCGTCTTTCACAGCAATTCAGAGCTAGCCATTACTCAGCCGTCCGAAGGGATCTTGAAGAGGACCTCCATTTACTACACAAGACCCCCACCCCAGAATGCTGCGGGAGCGTCAAGTTCGGTCTCCAAACATTGTCCTACACCAAGCACTAGTCAGACTACTGTATGTCCGCTGAAACCGCGTAATGTTGACATTGCGCCCGCTGCTAGCTCTCAGGTTGCTTCTTGTGCAAGGAAACAAGTTGCCTGGGCGGACGAAGGTACAGGCCCCAGTTGTTCGAAAGCTGAATAACGCTATCCACCAGATAAATCGCTATCCAGTGGATAAGTGTTAACAAAACAAAACAAACCAGGCTATCCACTGGATAGTGATTTATCCGATGGATAGTGTTATCCACCTTTCGAACAACCCAGGCCAGGTGTATAATGTTGTAATATTTTAGTCTGGGCTTGATAACGAACGAGCAAATGTGGTGTCAAAGAATTGGGTTGTCAAATTGCAAGCGTTTTGTATGCTCCAATTGGACAGTTGCAGGAGCATTTTGTTGGACAATTTCGTAGTCTTCCTTGAGTTGTTTAGAATCTAGGACGACTAAGCGCGGCTTTACTAGCTATGTTCTAATACAATTTGTTTTCTCAGTTCCAGAGAACGATGCGTTTGATTTTCAACCAGACAGCCAGGCTTTACAAAGTATTCTGAGCAACACCGGGATAAGTTTCAAACAGATGAGTGTTCAAAACACCGGCCGAGTGACTCTAGGAGGGGGTCGCCTTACACCTTACCGCAAGGCTCGTCAGTCATTTAGGGAGGTACGACAGCGACGTCGCTTGAAAAACCCCATCCCCACCATATTCATCTTAAAGGAGTTCAGTCACGGTTTGTGCATATTGAAAAGTTTAGCCTCAATTTTCCAAATTCGTCGTTTGTAATCCGTGTTAATCTTCTCCATCCTTAACCATCCTTGTTCCTTTATGGTTTATCATTATCTCTTTGGTGTTTTTCTATCTTATTAAACTGTTATTTTCAGGTTTCCTACCATTTAAAGGTAATTTTGTATGTGGCCAAAATAACTCAAAATACCGTGACTGAGCCACTTTAAGACTTTTACGTATGTCTAGCTCTATTCAGTATCTATCGATGGTAAAACTATCCATAGTCCAAGATGTAAAGACGGCGTGCACTTCTAAATAGGAATATTGACAATTTACCGTGACGGTCATGGTTCCGTTCCCCAGAAAACACAGAAATCGGTAGGGTTTTGTAATCTGCCAATGTTTAAAACGCTTGTGCATACAATGTAGTCATTGTCTTTTGGGCAATCCTTTTGTCTTGGGACGTTTTCATTGCCGTCTTGAATTGCATTATGCAATGATCAAGGCGTGTATAACAATCAACCGTAGGAAAAAAGATGGCGGCTGTACATTTTACCACAATGCCTCGCGAACCTAACACAGCCCAAAAGGCACGAAGAAAACCTTATAATTGCAATATTTGTCCCTGTACAAAGAATATTAAGTAACCTAGGTTCGAAGATTTTATAACGTTTCTGTACGTTTTTATGAACGTTGTTTAGGTTTTCGTGCGCTAAGAACTATGGGTAAATGTACCAGTCGCCCTCTTTTTTCTTACGGAGGATTGGAGTTAGTCCTTTAAGTGTCTATACGGCCAACAGGGTTTTTGTAGTTTTGGTATCTCTATAATGTGTAGAAAGGTATTCTAAGAAAAAAAATTGGATTCCGACATTTTAACGCCCTAAAATCTAGCTTTAAAGTTCCCGCTTCAGCCACACCCAATGAAGTTGACCGTGAGTCAGTACAAAAAAAGGCTCTGGGTTTCTGAATGGGTCGTGACGTCAAGTGAGGAATTGCCAAATCCTGCTAGTTCAGGTCACTGTTGTTTCAGTAGTTGCTAGGAGTTTGCGTCGACAAAACACAAACCGAAGTTGATGAAGCAATGCGGTCGTCAAGCAAGCAAATTAAAAACATGAAACTTTGAGATGTTACTGAAGTGACGTCATTCATCACCAATCTTTCATTACGCGGTCAACTTCATTGGGCGTGGCCGAAGCGGGAAATTTAAAGATTGATTTCAGGGCAACAAAAAGGCATCGGAATTCATTTTTTTGGTTTGAATACATTTGTAGATGTTATAGAGATACCAAAACCACAAAAACCCTGCAAGGCGTATGGACACTTTAAGGACAATAGTTACTAATGAAATTTTACGTTGTGTACTTCGCATTCCTATTTGTGTAGTGCCACGTTTGTAAACTACCTTCCCACCCCCCTCAAAATTGTTGAGTTTGTCTGCAATTATTGTTCTCTCCTTTGCTACTAGGAGTCCAGTAAAAGGACGTCTATTTATTATACTGGCCCCAGACGCACGCGTCCAAGTCCTAGAGCCTGTGGAATGGGCCGAACCTCTGTTTTGGGTGCAAGCCAGTTGACTGCAGGCTCAGCTTTGAACTCTCAGAAATCCGGTGCCTATGATCCCTTACAAACAGTGGTCGGTAGACAAGGAAATCAAGAAGAAGGTACTAAGTTTTAAGTTTTTTGAATCCGCCAAGAAATTGAAACGCGTTTACGAGTGGAGACTCGCTCGCGTGAAAGCTAACGCGAAATCCATATAAAAGAGTGGTGTGAAATTCAAACACGAGAGCCTGCTCACACGCTAGCATTGTATCGTCCGGTCCCAAAGTAGTAAATGTACTTCCGAAATTTGCCAAAAGAAGGTCCGAAAATCTTCGTTCCAAGTTTATTTGTAAGTCCAAGTATTTTTTAGTTTCGTGAATTTAGCCTGCAACTTGCCCTTCATGGCAGTACAACTCGACTCAGGTCGCTGGCTAGGTTCAACCATACATGTATTCCTAGTCCAAATCCGACTGCAGCCTCGTTCCTTCAGGTTCACTTCGTTGGTTTTTGTTTGTTTGTTTGTTTGTTTTTTTCGTCAAATAAAGATGATTGTTAGTCGTCAGTTCGTAATAGACTAATTGCGAGACCTCTGTTTGTTCCTATTTGTGAGTATTTCATCTTGTATGCATACAGAGAACGAACCTATGGTGGGTTTGGGAGCCAGACAGTTCCCAACAGGACAACCTGAACCAGGCCTCCAGACTGCGAGTAACAATCCTCTGTTGACACCCGGGCGAAAACTGGTGTCAAGTGCCCAGCCTTCCTCTGCCAGAGATCAGCCAAGTTGGGCAGAAATTTTCACACCTCAGCGTAGCGCTCGCGTCCAGGAATCTGCAATACAAGCAACTCGTCTGCAACCTTCTCTCGAACCATTGCGAACTCCTGCAAAACAGCAGGGTCCTCAGGAGGATATTTGTACGCCACAAAGACTACTACTTAAAACCCAAAGCGCCGCTATAGCACAAGAGCATGTTCGCTCGACTTTTGCAAATTCCTCGTCTTCTATACGGCAGCCGTTAGTTGAATTTAAGCAACAACACAGTGCCTTGACCGTAGATTTGCAGCGCAATCATGACACCATGGCAACACCCGCCCGTCAATCTCAGACTGGTTCTCAGGGTCCTAGATCAGACCTTCCGCCGGAATGTTCCCACGTCCCTGGTCCTAGTTTCCAGCTCCCTGCGAGAACTTTCACCACCCCAGTGCAACAAGGTGCTCTTGTTTCCCAGTCTTTCAGCTCGGACCAGCCACCGCTTTGGTCAGAGATTTTTACTCCACAGCGAGTTACAAGACAAAACGTTGCTGCTCAAAACATGGCAGCTCATTCCTTCAACGATCCCTTAGTTACCCCTCTGAGGCAAAATTTGCCAGTGACCGAGGACCCTAGTTCAACTCACCGACAGCAACATCCAATAGCAGACGTCTTTACCTCCAAGCAAGGTGGAGATGCGATCCAAGACCTCGGACCCAGGCTTCGATGTTCCACGGTTCAAATTACCAGTTTCCAGCCCGCCGTCGATACCACTCAGGACTCTTGTTCAATGGACGAGTTCTTAACACCTCAGCGGAAAGATGGCTCTGGAAAGGAACTTTTCAAACTCACTACAGTAGAGGTTTGCTAATCATTATTATAATTATATTATTTTTGAGGCAAGGAAAATCAGTCAAATCAGAAGTAAAATCAAAACCAATCGTGACTCGCTCGCTCACGTTTTCCCGCGCTTTTCGTCGGCTACATGTATTTGCTTTGAGTTTTGATTGGTTCACTGGATTGTCTGTGTAATTTGTAATTGGTCAGAGTGATTACTTTAAATTTGGTTTAACGACACTCAACTGAAAGATATAAAGTCTGCATAGAGCCAAGCGGCCCACCAGGCCGGAGCTTACCCCGGTTTCTGTAGCATGAAGCGACTAGGAGTATTTCTACTCCCCGTTAGTTATGTTAGTCCAGCGCAGTTACCCCTCAGCATTATATTCGCCGGTACCCATTTATAAACCTGTGTGGAAAGAGCCACTGGGAGAGTAAAATGTCTTGCCCAAGAACGCAACTCAATGTCCCCGGCTAGGGCTCGAACCCGGACTTCTCGATACGGAGACGAGCGCACTAACCATGAGACCATCGCGCCTCCCATTCAACTGAAAACTGCTCAAAAAGGGACAAACTGAAGGAAGTAAATGGAAAGTTGAGACTAATTACCAATGACGATCTTAACTGAAAGTTCGACTCCCGTTTCGGCGCCTTAAGGAAAAAAGCTCTCTTTGCAAGACGCAATTCTTGAATTGACTTTGTCGTTCTTGTCTGTTTTCCTTCTCTCTCAGGAAGAGGACGATGTCGCATTTCTAGAACGTCAAGCACTCGAAGATCTAGGCCTGCTTAAAATCACCGACGAGTTTCACAAAGACTCAGTTGCTGCCTCGTGTACCACGATTCAAGAGAACAGTGATGTTATGCCCTCGCTGTTGTTTAACACTTGGGTGGATTCGTCCAGAAGTGTGGCACATGAGAAAAGCACCTTGCAGTCGGTTACAATACACCGGCCAGCGGAAGGCGTTCTTGATCCGTCCAGATCTTCGTGTAATGCAACATCGACGAGTATCAACCAACACTCGAGCTTTGAACAATGCCCAAGCTACTCTCCGGCAGTGCGATTTGCGCTCCCTAAGCCCTCAAAAGAGTCTAGGACAAACATCTCCAATACTTTGCACACGAGCTCTTTTACGTCGAGAGAAAGGGAGCTAGTGACCTCTAGAGAGGCACCTCCGATACCTTTCAATTCCACTCCTTCATTTAGCCGCCAAGGTGTATCTGAAAATAGCGCTCCTCTCGTCGAAAGAACTGGTACATGGAGTACACCTCGTCAACGTTCTTCATTTACAAAGTACTCAAAGATTAATCCAGCCCCCCGCATAGCGCCCATACCACTGAAGGTGTCACATCGTGCGGATACATCCAGAGAACCTCGCATTACTTCTGCTTCAAGCACAAGTCCTGTGGAAAGCCCAGCGTCCACAAGTAAGGAAGTAACTTCAAAAGGACCAGACAATCGTCCAGTTCAGGTCGTGTCACCGACTCCAAAAGTACACGTTTATAAACACGTCCCATCTGACAACAGGAGTCTTTCCCTTAGGTCGGCAGTGTCGTCTTTGAATCCTGGCGGCGTTACTCAGAGGACCGTACCATTCAGTGGTGGGGCTAACGCACAATTTCGCTGGGAACCGAATGGTCCCGAGATTATTCCAAGTGCCTTTCGACCAACGACTTCGGCGTCCCGTAGATTACCGAAAACTTTGGCTCAAGATGCGCTACTCGATATGGAAGTTTCTGTTTACATGACGGCTGGTCATGACCGCGTGGTAGCAGCGGGGGACTGGCACCACAGGCCGATGAATCCGCTGGCCAAAGTGTTTTCTGAGGGAGATTCAATGGTAAGTGCGATTTTTTTGGTGTGTTTGCTACAAGGAAACGTCGCGACCATTGGATCGAAATCTCTAAGGGAGCTGTTCCAATTAAAACATTAGTTAAGGTATATTGGTACCCCGTTAACACGACCACTTCTGGCCATAAATTCTGGCTGATTTAAAAGGGCTCTTAAAATAAGTTAATGACCGAGTAAGGTTGTAAGGCGGATGTCCACTTGACCCTTATCATTTGTTTGTTGTCCTATCTCAAACCAGTGAGGATTATTTCTTTCAGGTTCAAACCTTTCTCCGTGGAAAGGAGTGAGTAATTTCAAAATGAGAAAGGACCATTTCTTTATTAGAGGGCGTCATGTGATTTGAAATGGGCAGCTTACAAAAGAAGTCGGTTTCCTTTACTGTGTAGGGAGACATTTGCTTACGCTTATGTTCGCTGCGAAACAGGTCAATGCCTATCTTAAGCGATACATTGAAACATCGCGACATCCACAGACCGAGACTTCTCCCCCCTCCCTCCCCTTTGACGAAAATTAAACTGGTTTGAAATCATTCTGACCCAAAACTACAACACATGGATCGATGACAGTGATGATTCAGTTGGCATGGTATTCGCACTGTTTTAGCTCGGTAAGTTTACTAGTTTGAATCATATACTGTGTAACTGGTTTTTATGTTTTTCTCTCTCTTCAGCACTTCCTGCCAATTTGTGTACATCAATCGCTGTAGTATCCAGCAGCTGTTTGTGAATCTTGCTGTTTCTATTCAAAACTTCGCGTGTTAGTCTGCTATTAATGTTGGGAGTCGAGTCATTGCTTAGTTCATCTTTCAAAACTTGATACCAGTAGGTTCGTTTCGTGAAAAACTTGCTTTGAAGGGAAGCTTCTTGGGTTAGTATTCCATGTATGACCCCGACCTATGAATGACCCCAACCCTAACCCTAATTGTTAATTTCAGAGTTACGGGGTTGATCATAGATATTCAGGACGTTTCATGGGGTCATGCATGGAATTCTGACCGCTTCTTGGATGGTTCCTAAAGTCCGCTGTCTAGTTTAGCCTCAGTTTCTAGTCTCCCGGATGAGAAAAAAAATCTTTCCGGAGAAGAAGACTGCTGCGTTCTTGAGCGCGGGCGGATCTTCTGTTGATCAAGCCTACTGTGAAATAAATAGGCATTACCTAGTCATCTTGTGCCTCTGTTTCAAAACGAGTCTTCGTGCAAAATCTTTCATATGAAAATGAGTTTGATTTGATTTGAGAAAATGAACCTGTAGGCGGAACACATTTCCACATCAATAGTTTCGCACGAAGACACTGACAAATGGCATCTCGGAAGTGGCCTATTGTTCTTGGAGCTAAAATCTCATCTTTGGATTAAGTCATTGTACTAACACGAATAGCGCATCTATTAAATGTTGTTTACTGTAAGGAAATAGAAATCCCAATTCTTTCATGCAAATAGGAAACTTTTTTCACCCAGTAGTAATTAGTTCCAGTTGGTTATTCGGAGTGGTTCGTGTAGATTTTGTCATGAGATAGAATGCTTGTTGTCTGAAATTATAAATTCCACCGACCTGTAAGGCAGTAGTTCACAATGAACGCTTTCAACAGTAAAGCTAGTCTTTTTGTTATCCTCTTCATCTTTGCTCGAAGTCTCAAAGAGTGAACAACTCGTTTATGAAGAGCAGTCCCGTGAGCATAGTTACCAACTCAAAAGTGGACGTCGTGTGTATGTAAATAGCACCATAACATCAGTAGTATTTGTATCACTGATTAACAGAATAAAATCTTCAAGTTAATGAAAGTTTTTTTTTCTGTTTTTTGACGGCTTTGTCTTAATAAGTAGGTCCCTAGGTTTGCGGATCTTGAAAAGATTAGCCCAAATTTTTCACGTTTGTCGTTTGTAACCCGTGTTAATCTTTTCCACCCTTAACCATCCTTGTTCTTTTACGGTTTATTAGTTTCTCTTTGGTGTTTTTCTATCTTAGTAAACTGCTATTTTCAGGTTTTCGTCAATTTAAAAGTAGTTTTGTACGTGGCCAAAATAACTGAAAGTACCTTGACTGAGCTCCGACAAAACGCGTGATGATCTTGAGCATGCGCATATTGGATTTAAAAGTCGTTCCAGCGCTCTTAAATCGACCTCAAGGTCCCTGGTAATCACCCTATACCGCACTGTTTTACCTTTGCAGTAAAGTACCAAGAAAATATATACCCCGGGAAGCTTGTGCCTTACTTATTGTAACCAACATAATCAACGAAAAGGAAGACAAGTTTCCATTTCTATTTATCTTCTTTTTATTACGCGAAAAGTTCTGCGAACTGATCAAACAATTGAAAGGATGAAATTTTAGTCGTCACGCGCGTGGGGCAAAGAAAAATGTCCCAGTCCCTGACGGGGACTTGGGATGCATGCTAAGTTACTATGTAAACGTACACGTTGAAAGTAAATGCTATGAATACTATGTGAAAAAAAAAGTAACCCAGGCCCTTGGTTATCAGGCCATCGCTGCAGATATCAAAATAGTGCTCATTTGTTTTCGCCAGTGCCGCTAATTTTAAATGACGTGATGCGGTTTTCTTTTAAGAAAGCAAAGCAAAACGGCTCTTTATTTCCCGTATTGTTAATCAAGAGCTATATAACCAGTTTGAATCACAATTAGCGTTAACAGGTGTTTACAGGTAGTTCCCCATCTCACTATTAAACAATTTTTCGCTCAGTAACTTACATTCTAATAACCGTCTACTGAAAAGATCGACTTCAAAATCCGTACACGACGAGGAGAATCTGCCATTGCAGTAATTGTTTCGACCGAAGACTCGAAAAAACATTCGATGGTGGCGACAAAGCAAGGATCACAAATTTTTTGATGCAACCGCAGCTGGTCAACATGAGTAAACCCAAGACGTTTTAGTATTAAAGGTCATGATTAGAGCGTCAAATATTCAGTGATGGAAGTCTGCGACCGACATAAAGTTTCGTGAGATCTTTATTTAACTTCTGCCTGGGAAATCAACGCGTGTGTTTTGGGTGCAACACTTCATGACCGCGTTGTAGGCAAGGCCGTTATTTTGCGTTGTAACTTGAATTAATGAACATCAACGACGATAAACTCTTCAGCGAGTGGAGGAAACCCCCTGTGCAACTGGTGCATGCTGCGACAGATTGAACTTTGCTGACCGAGTGGAACTTGATTAAGAAAAGCGGGCCGTAACAAATCTTACATACTTGATTTGGTTGTCACGCAGATACTGAATGCCAAACAGTCTTGCAAAGAAATTAACTTGCAAGAGACGTTTCCCTTGGATATTAAAATCAAAAGCATTTCCAATTTTAAAAGAAGTCGTTTATCCGGTTCGCAAGGCCATCCCTTCACAACGCGGACGTTTCCTCTGCACAGTATGCCGCTATCCGGTATTGTTATAATTATAGGAATCTTACTGGGTATCACTACACTAATAGGTATTCTCGGCAATATTTCCGTGTGTCTCGTGGTGTTTTGGAATCGATCCATGAGGAATCAGCTCCATCTGTTTTTGGTGAACCTAGCAATCGCCGATGTTGGGATGTCGGCCTCTTGCATGCCCTTTGCCGTCGCTATTGTTTTGTTCCATGAAAAGGTATGTTTAACGAATTTAGCCCGACTAGTTGCTGTAAAGTTCATGGATAATTCAAAGTGTATGCCAGACAATTTCAGGCGGAAAATAACAAATTTGCCAGGAGTTACCATACATCTCAGCTGCATTACGTTTTGATTCAAATGGTAAAAGTTAGGCGCGATTAGGGCCATTGTAAGCATAAATTGCTTATCTTGCCCAGGCTGAACACACGCAATGAAGTGTAGACTTCCTTGAAGGTAAAGCAATAAGCAGCATTGCGTCTACAAGTAACTAGAGGCAAGAGACTAATTTATACGCTACAATTTGTCGGTCCGAAGTCACTTAAATTCGATCAGAAAATGTGCGCATGGATGAAAATCTGCCCGAGGCCGAGTTTTAACAATCTGTTGCCATGTAACGGTCAATTCCAAGCAGGGCTAATCTTCATCAAATTAAACAGCTAGAGGCTTCTGGCCGACAAATCTTGGCGTGTAAACTCTAATTGGATAATTGACTGGCACGTTCACATTTCTTCGTGAGTAACCTATGAGCAACCTGCTTTGCTGCAAAGAAAAGCAGTATGTATAAATTAGCAAGTTCGGGTTAGCCTGCTAATCAGAGCGATAAGAAAAGTTTGTAAATTGGCCAATGATATATACTTTTTTCTTTTTCAGACTATTGGTAAAGCCTTCTGTTATTTCAATGGTTTCATTAACACGCTCTTTGCTATGGCCAGTGTGCTTACCATCTGCTCTCTGTGTGTTTACCAGTATGTGTCTGTCGTCCTGCCAATGAACAAATCCCTAACCAACTTCCGGTGCCTCATTATGGTGCTTTGCGCATGGGTTATTTCGATCTTCTTTGCCACCGGGCCCGCGATACACTGGGGCCGCTATGAATTTACCTCCAACATCTTCAACTGCGAGTATTACCACACCACGGACAAAGCAGAGATTTCCTACAACATTTCTATGATGTTTTGCGGGTATTTACTTCCTTGTACCTTCATGATTTTTACTTACATCAGCATTTTGCGAGCGCTGCACAAGCATCAAGCGCGCATGGCAGTGACGTCATCGATATCACCGGCGCCGGTCGCGGGCGCGCCCGTTACCTTGGAAACGAAGTTGTGCATGACAATGTCGGTTGTGGTCTTAACGTTTCTAGTATGTAGGACTCCATTTTTCGTATTTTTGGTCCTAACAACCAACGATTTAGGACATTCGCCCGATTTTCTCGGGCAGTTGTCTTTCTGGGCAATTTATCTACATAGTGCATGCGATCCGTTTATTTACGCCTTCAAACACACGGAATATCAAGAAACTTTGAAAGATATAGTAAAAACATTTAGGTTGGCAATCGTGGCTACCTTTTGCTGCTGCGTTGCTAAAGGCAATAGCGAGGAAACGACGAAGGAAAAAAGATAACAGCGTCAAATAGAACTCCGGTAAATGATTCCGCTGAAATGGACACTCTCGAGACTTCGCGACGGTAAATTCCGGCGCCCCGACAAGCCGGACCTTGTGTTGCCTAGTTCCTTGGCCCCTACATTTCGCCGCGCGCGGTCAATCCGTGTTGCGTCACGTGGTCTGATCGTCTCTGTACGTCACCGAATTCAATCAACTGTGAAGGCCTGAGAGAAAGCCACATAGAATTCCAACCCGGTGCACGAGAATTCCTTTAGAGTATAGGCAGTATGCGAAAACTCAAGTTGTGACATAATCACACATTTTATTTCAACGAGCCTCAATGTTTCTAGAAGAGTCTCTGTTTAAGCGGCCGCAGCCACCTTCATGCCGTACCAAGGAGTGATTTTGTATTGTCCTATACTCCAATAAATGGCTGGCGAGGATATGGTTTGGTTTTTGTCACCCAGCTGGACCCGATGAAAGGAAAGCTCAAGCTTATTACCTTAAGTAAAGAGTATTTACACATTGGTCTCATACTGCGATCAAAATAACGCACCGATACCATTTTAAACATTTTTACATGTTTGCATTTATGAAGTAAAAAAACACTTTCCGTTTTGCTATCGAATTTTTGTTTAAATCTAATAGCTTTCTATCACTTGAAATGCCGTTCTCTTTCTGGCAAAGATACCAGCCTACGCTCTCGACTCGCTCCGCTGGCCTGAAAACCTAATCGGGAGCCTGTTCGCAGGCTCCTACATCTATTCTTTTGTAGATAGTGAGTACGGCCGTTTCTTTGAGCTTTCGAGGTGTCTGTGAAGAGTATTAAGATAAAATATTGAACGAGTGGCAGATTTATACTAAGACAATTAAATTATCCGCTCTCGATTTCTATGCGTGATAGAAAACTCGAGCTGGTATTCTTATTGTTTAAAAGAAACACGATTTTTAACGTACCAGTCATCTCGGGTATTTTGTCGGGCAGCTTTTTCTAAATGCACTGGCTTGAAAGCAGACTTTGTTGTCATGGGCGCGTGTTTTGCTTTTGCGAGCTTCTTTGATTTTTACTCTGACGCTCATTCTGTGGGTAAGCTTTTCTTTTGAATTCTGTCTAGAGCACGTGAGTTGCTGCTGGTATTTGAACTCGAAAAAGAAATACAACTTTCAACCAAACCCAATGCTAGCTCCTCTATGGCAACATCTATTAAACGGTAACCATCTAATTGGAAGCTGAATGCCTCATTTCTAGGGAGTAGGGTTGGGGTGTGGTGGTCGCGGCCCCTCACAGATTTGTTTTATCAGTTTAATCTGAGATAATCGAAGTTGGATTCTGCTTTAAACGGAATCCGCCTGGTTCATGTTGTTACGAACTACAAAAATACTAAGCGAAACCCGTTGAAGTAGTCTAGAATCTTGGGTATTCCGGCAAAGCGAACTTTATACTTACACCTGGTGCATTCAAGCCGAACTCGAAAAAACAAGCTGGATTCTAATAGGAAGTCTTAGGTGTAGTTTGGAAAGCTGTCCATTCGACCAGGACTATTTCGGTATTAGTGGCGTGCACCGATCCCTATTCGGAAGAAGTCGGGCCCGGCCGAATATTAAGTGGAATAAAGTTCGCTTATTCATCACTACATGTTTTCTGTTTCCATACTTGCAGCTTTAAACGGGAATGCAAAAGAAGTTTGAAATGTTTTGATTTTGCCGTCAACAAATTCAAGAGATTTTTAAAGTACGCGTTTTGCTAAGGAAACAATTACGGTTTTGAAAAAACCGTTACTCGCGCGTCTCGTGTATAGAAAACGCGCAGTTATGTAAATGTTGTCCAAGTTGAGGGAAAGAGGTAAAGCTATTTCAGTCCCAAAGAGAGAGGATGGAAAGCAATGTTTCGCCATGGTGCTGAATTGAACTTTTCCTTCAATTTGGACTACGCTGCAAACGTCTACGATGCAAGATGAAGAAACGTTTAGATAAAGAAATTGCGTGTTTGGTCTGCGATGGCTGTTAGGATGGTCGATGAAACGACAAACAGGCAAGTAAGTGTGTTTAATGTCTTTATTTTCTTTCTTGTTTCCATTTGTTTCCTTACGATAAGTTTCTGGTACACTATGAAATATATTACGCCATTATAATTTCAAACAATTGCTCTCGAAATTCTCCATCTTTAGCTAAATTTTTAACACCGATTATTTTTTAATCTGCGATCAGGCGGTTCTTTTTCGGTAATCAGTTTTAGAATGAAACATTTTTTTTATTTTTCAAGCTTTTCGCGCTTAAAATAATAACGACTACACTTAAACTACTCAACTCCATCAGTATGTGTCTTTTATTGTAGAATTTACTTGTTTCCAAGCTTAACGTAATTCCTTTACAGTATTACATTGCGCATCCCTACTGGGCACGATTTTCGCGTCATTAGCGCGCGCACATGAGCGCGTGCGTGTGCAAAACGTAAGATATTTCCCTCAAACTAAACTCGATAGAGAAATAAATGCTCATTTTCTCTTAAACGAGCACAGTGACCCCCACTTTTTATTTCATAATTTCAATGAGAACAATATACTCGATAACTGAGAAAAAAATTAGCAGAAATCTATTGCTAAAACCAGCGCGCGGGTCAAAGTTACTCGAGGTGCGCGCGCTCTGACGTTACAAACGTGTGCAACCATGACGACGAAAAAGAACAGTTTATAAACAATCGAATCGCTCAGTTGTTGTGTAAAGGTTTCTCTTCGTGAGCGCACAGAGTATCCAATTTGGCTTTGCGGAAAAGATTTGTTTTGGGAATTTTTAAATCAGGAAGATATAGCTGAATTATTTTAGCTACGAACTCTAAAGGAAAATAACGAGACTACAGTAACGGTGTAAAAACATCGATATTGAGCATAAACTGCGACGTCTAAACCAAGTAAGTGAAACTTGTCGATGTTGTATGGGATAGTAATATAATTAAGTGATTATGTGAAGCTACTGCTTTTCTTTTTCGAACCAAAAATATAGACATTACCGATCATTTTGGATTTGTGTTTGACGAAAACTCGACCAAAAACACACATGCTTATAGTGAAAACACATGATTATAGAGTTGTTATCGTTTTCGAAAAGCTCCGTTTTCGATATGCCGTTCTGTTCACACTGAGACGCAAAGCCGGCTTTACAATGGTCTTCAAATTTCCTCCGGTTTGAAGAGCGTTCTCGAAAAGCTCCGTTTTCGTGAAGGATTAGTGTGGAGAGCGGTAGGGCTAACAGTAGAAATAAAGCTTAAGATCTATCTTAAAGGAGCTCAGTCACGGTGTGCGCATTTTGAAAAGTTTAGCCTAAATTTTTCAAATTCGTCGTTTGTAATCCGTGTCAATCTTCGCAATCTTTGACCATCCTTGTTCCTTTATGGTTTATTATTATCTCTTTGATGTTTTTCTATTTTAGTAAACTATTATTTTCAGGTTTCCTTCCATTTGAAGGAGATTTTGTATGTGGCCCCAAAAAAGACAAAACACCGTGACTGAGCTCCTTTAAACATGATTTATTGGAAATGTATTTTCTCGATCCATCTTGATTCGCATTTTCACCCGTATTTCATTCAGTCATGTGGGCCGACTCGTTTGTCATCGACAACGAGCCTTCAGAGCTGTCGCAAGTAAATTACACATCTTCATATCAGCTCTTCGGGAGTCCTGGCGAGCATGCGCAACAGCCGCACAACTACGCCACTGACCAGTACATGCAACAACCATCCGGCGGTCATCTGTTTGCACCTCAGCCTCAGTTTCCATACGAGGCTTGGAGTGATTCAAACGGCAACCAAATGAAGTCTTCATTTGGGGCCGCCTCTGATGACACAGTATTGTGGGATCAGGCACCCAGCGATGAGCACGCATTTTGTACGGCGCAGCCACAATACACGGATCCAAACCCTGAGGTAAGACAATAAATCAAAATTTTAATGAAACAAAGTGCACTATCAACGTTTAACAGTCTCTCTACCTCAAGGAACGACATCAGCTGCAACAATTTACTTAATAAACCTAGTTGTGTTGAATTGAGTACTTTTAACAGATCTATATTTCACTAATGTACCTACTTCTATTGCTGCTAGTTGTAAGCTAACTGGTGTCGTCTTAAAATAACGAAAGCTTCTAAAAACCCATGATCTTCGATACCCCCTATATATCGAAAATGAACTCGGTGACATCCCAACATCCTTAATATGATTAAAGCGGCCCAACGTTTTAAAAGTAAACATAAAATAACAATGGGGGAAACTTGGAGTGCCAGTATCAGCTAACTATAAGGTATCTAAGTCAAGAATCAATTATGATTTCTCCAGCTACACTTTGGTTGCTTATTATGGCATTTGAACATTGTCACCGTTTCAATAGTGTTTCATAATTAAGTCACTTATAGGCAAAATGTCCCACATTAGATTCTTAATCAGTTTAACTTTTTATGTTGTGACGCTAGTGAACATTTTAGCTAATCAATACGGTATATCAAGCGTGAACCTTCTTTCTTGTTCCATTTAACACAGGGAAAAAGCGTGGTTGTTGCCAAAATTCAGAGTTTAACTTCAGAAAACGTAACTCTAGACGAGGAAATTGAGGAACAAAAACGAAGAAACAGCTTGCTCATGAAACGGATTTCAGACGCCAGGGCCCAGCTGAGCTCGATGCAACAAAGCACGGCGAATCTCTACAATGAATGGTACGCCCTGGATGAAACATCGGAGAAATTCTCCAAACCGCTTAGTCAAGAAATTAAGAAGTTAAACGATATCGTCAGCAAGAAGCGAGCGGAGATCGTGGAGATCAAAGCTGACGCCGAGATGGTTCCATCCCTGAGAGAAGAGAAAGATCGGGTTGCCGCTGAAATATCGCGACTTCGCGAAGATTTGGTTGACGCTGAAATAGACGTGGACAATCTAACGACGAAATTTCAGTATGAACTTGGGATCATGATTTTGTTTCCTTTTTGGAAATTGGAAGAGGAGTTGGACAAAGTCCTCAGCGAGCAAGATTCTACCGTTGACGAAGGCAGTGAAGAACATAGTGAAGATTATAACGATGATAACGAGGAAGAAATGGTACGTGGCTTGATCAAAACACAAATTCTCTTCACTGGTTTTGTGCCTTCTAACTACTTGAGGCAATGTAACTGTTTAGATACCATAGAGGCGCGGTGGCATAATCATGGTTAGCCCGTTAAAATCCGGATCGAGCGATCAGGGTCGGTAGAGGCTTGGTCCCCGTGTTCTTGCGCAAGACGCTTTACTCTCGCATTGCCCTCTTCACCAAGGTGTATAAATAGGTACCAGCGAATTTAATGTAAGGAGTAACCCCTCCATTGGCTAGCATCCCTATGGGGGTGCGCGTAAAAATAATTCTAGTTGCTTCATGTAACGAAAATCGGAAATAAGCATGGACCCTTTCAAAATGCAGTCTTTTTTTTTCACCGCTAATGAAAAAAAACAAAACTTTTCCCTGTTTCCTTTTCCAGTCTACATCAAGATCAGAAGAAAGCTTGGTGGAAGACTCTGGTGAGAACCCAAAGGAAAACTTTGTAGAGAATTTCGAAGAAAGGTCTGCAGACGGTCGGAAGGACAACTTATCCGAAGAATTCTCGAGAACCTCAGAAAAAGCCTCGTTCAACGATAGTGTGCAATCAGTGGACAGTCGTGGCTCTGTCAATGACAAATCTGTACCAAGTGTATCTGCTTCAATATGCTCCAGTTCCCTATCTGCCGAAGATTCTGGCGTGAAAACTGGTTGCGAATTAGATGACGTCACTATAGACGAGTCATTTGCCCAAAATGCCGCACCAAAGAAACAGAAAAAGAAGGTACGCACTTTTAGTTTGTTAGGAATTAACTGTGTGGTCATAGAACTGACTGAATTTGCGATACACATTTTTGTTTTCGTTCCATAAATCGCTGTTGAGGCTCAAGGAAGCTAGGTCATGTCCGATCTTGAAAACGTTACTTTGATCTTGGATACACTGTCAGCAATTTTTCAAATCGAAAGTAACATACCGTATGGCATTATACTGAGATAAAATAACCATGCATCTGGAGTAGCTGGCTATAAAGCTTTTGGCTCTCCGCACGCATTCCGTGCCTATGATTTCAGAAATATATGGCTATGTAGTTTGCGATCTTGCCCTTCTGAGCCGTGACGACAACAGATCTGAACATAGACGTCACTACACAACAGATGTCTAGCACCCTTTTCCCTCTATCTCGCTTCGTTTGACGAGACGATGGAGAGCCATAAAGGTCATGAAGTAGTCTAAGTGCGAGCTTGACACAAATTTTAATTCCCAGACATTCCTATAAAATACGAAAAAAGCGATTTCAAAACATTTAACCATAAAAAAAAGCTGCGATAAAATATTTTTTAGCAACTTTTAAGAAAATCATGTTCAAAACTTAAACGACGACCTTCCGATGTTTAGCTAACGTCATTATCAAGTCAAAAAGGAGAGCTGATAAAAAAACTGTATAAACTGTAATTGTAAAACCAAGAAAACTGCCCTCGAAAAAATTATTTATTTATTCTGCAAAACTTCTTAATACCATCTTAGACACCTTAGCCAACCATAGTGTAACCAGTCTTAAATTAATTGTGCTATCGATCCTATTCGAAAATGGTTGTAAATTAAGAATTCTCTTGTATGCATTTAAATTAGTCTCACTAACCTCGTTTAGAAGTAAAAGTTCTCTTGAATTAGCAACTTAAAAACGAAGCTAGCCAGGCTAATTTTGATATTAACAAAAGAATTTATGATTTGCAGTCATTCAGTGACCTCATTTTTGATCTATTCTCTCTTTTTACTTTTTCCCAGATCAGCAAAGCCACTCGTTTCAGTCGATGGTTACGGTGCTTGTGGTGTATACCACGAAAAAACAAGGATGAATAAACTTTAATAGTCTTGCTGCTTAATAGTATTGTTACGTTGATTTATGCTAGTGGAAATAACCGCTATTTTGTTTTAGTTTGTTTTCAAAGCATATGAATTTTATTTGAGATTCACGTCATTTGGAGGGACTTACTTTTGTTAACATGACGACATTCCTGGTTAAATGAAATAAATACATCAGTAATTGTTTATCTCAGTGTCACCGATTTATTTTTGTGTTTGTTTGCTAATATACTCAAGCGCCACGACACGCGTGTTAAAGAAAAGCGTGTTAACGGTGCGCGAGTGTCACGTAGGGAGCGTATGCACAAGACGTCATGGCAGCCATATTGGTGCGCCCATGTAGGTGTACCAAACCAATCCTGTGGGAGTTCAACTTTTTTCTTATGTAAACACTTTCTTCTATTCCAATAAATTTGCATGGCTGTTGGACACGTGAGTAAATACGCTACATAGACTGTTTCAAACACGGGATGGGGTTGAGAGAATTTGAAAGTTTGCAATGTGAGCGGCAGGCGAGGGCTTATGAAGTACTCTCTTGAATGTTTGCACCACCTAAATTAACACAAAGTCGCCATTTTTTCCCTTTTATTTATAACATGAAAACGCGTGACTTTAGTACTGTGTTTACATTGCTTCAAGCCTTGTGAAAAAGCTATTTGACCAATCAGAGCTAGTGTTATATAACCAAATTATTTTTTAATAAGCATTGATACTGTAATAAATATTCACTTAGGACTAGTTCAAAAGAGAACAGCTCTTCCCGGTTGTTATCAATCGCTGAACAATTAATTCTGAGCCCGATGCTTTAACTACTTTTTGCGTCAATTTTTGCTTGAATTCTTACCACGAGTGATTGCACTCATACCCAAAAATTTTGCCGCTTTTCGAAAGTCAATATCTCCTTCAAATTTACAAGCAAGATAGATTAAAGCGGTCGCTAGTTACAATGTACCATGTTTAAAAAAGCTCTTTAATAAATCTTTTTGAAGAAATTCGTATCTAGCATGATACATTCTCTACACAAAATTGTATGCAAATTAGGCCGGTCTCAGCATGTCAATAGTGACGTTAAGACTCAACGATATTGAAGACTGTTTTTCATAATCGTATAGCCTGCGACAGCATCCGGTTTTTTTTGCCTGGGGGAGGGGGGTACTCCCTTAAATGGGCTAAATAGGTATGCGCGGCCATAAAGGGTATGGTTTTTCAGCTGTTTTGGTCATGAACGGGGTATTGATTTTAGCTGATTTGGCCATTTTGGTCATAAATAGGGCATGTATTTCGCACTCTAGCCTTGATATGGGTATGTTTTTAAAAAGAAGCCGCTTTTTCATCATCATCGAAAAGAAAATCAACAAAAGCCCTTCACAAATTATGTTTACGGTAATTTAACATTGGTCTGAACTAGGGAACTAATTATAACGCAGGTCTAAAACAGGGTTTTGATTTAAGGGTCAGGTCATAAATAGGGTTTCGAATTTTTGGCCAGATCATAAATAGGGTAGGGAATATTACAGATTTTGGTCATAAATAGGGTACAGGTTTTGGGAAGCGGGCCGCACACCCCCACCCGATTTTTCTAGGAGTACCTCCCCGGTTTTTTGGCTCTTGTTTGTTTGAGCGCATAAGCATAAGCAACATATGCAGACTGAGTAAGATGTGAATAATTAGCGACTGTTGTCAAAAAAAAAAGAATGTTCCAACAAAAGACATTACATGACAGCAATTTGCTAAGATTTTGGCACATCAGAGGGTGTGTTGCTTGTGCTTGTGCATTATGCTTATGCGATGGTCAGAAACGGCAGGCTTGAATGCCAGTTCATAGCATCTTTCACCCCTGGGAGTGAGAGGGTAAAGGATATTACACAAAAGAATATAATTCTTGAATTGTCAGAAAAGACATAACAGAGGGTCTGGATCCAGGTACTGTAATCTCAATTTTCAGATAAATTTTCGGCAGTTTTTCAGCTATCAGTTCAAATTTCAGTCCGTCCATGGACTATCAGCAAATTTTACACGTCAGTTCAAACTGCGTCATTTCTCAGCAGATAGTAAGAATGTTATCTCACCTCATTTCCTCCCTCATAATTTATTGTTTGATTGTCGAAGACTCTCCCTGGTTAAATAGTTTCAAACTAGTTTCAAAAGGCAACGTTTCGGGCCTTTTACTGAAAGAATCAAAAATAAACACGGCTGCCGGCGCCGGTAGCTTCAAATACTTGTCACTAGGTATCATACGTAGCAGGCGTTGTCAGAGCCCAGTAGACACACCCAGGGGGGAGCCCTTCATTTCATTTGATGAACATTTTAAATGATCTAGGCATACAGTCAACACGTACCTGAGTATCTTGATGCTGATATATGAGCTCTGAAATTCCAACAGTCTATGTTGATTTTTTTTTTGCGGGTCAAATGCTGATGTCATTGAAAATAGCTTCTCTGAGACGAAAACATTCTTTGCATTGCAAACCACGTACGTGCCTACGGACTACCTAGGATATAACAAGAAGTCTTTTAACAACTTTGCGTGAGAACGTTGTTTATTTATCAAAAATCTAGAAACACCCACAGAAATAGCTATTCACCATCTGACAGATGAAACGAAACTTGCCGTAGTAGGTGAAGCCGATATTGTACACTAGCTTTAAGAGATCTCAAAAATAACAAAGTGCGATCTTTTAGATACACTTTTTGCCACCCTGCGTTTACTGATCAAATATTTAAGGTAAACAAATCGACTCAGCAAAGCAAGAATCAAATAAAGTGATAAGGTTTACAGTTCAGTGTACACACACTAGTACTTGGCGCAACCGATCAGAGAGGTGTTTGGGCACATATATTCGATGTACGTAATTCTGGTGTGGTTGGAAATTAATTATTGGTAAATCTTCAAAGTGGAGCTAAACTCGTTGCAGGTAAGTAAAGTATTTTGTTAACAGTGCATTTGAAGGCGTTCTGAATGCCGAAGCGTCCATAGCATCCGAGGTGGATGGCATTATCATGTCTGGAATTTTCGACAGAAGGTATTCGCTTGGGCTGAAACATTTTCTCAGCATTGACCGAATAAATAAGAGTTCTGATTTTGCAAGTGTGTTTAATAAATGATGAAACAAAAGATTCATTCGTTCAATTCTCCGGAAACGTTTGAAAACGTTTTAGCCAGATTACAGAAATCGAAACAAGAAATTCCCAGTCAGGACTCTAATTAAACACCACTAATTAAGAAACAACACTTTATCTTGCAGTTTCGCAAATTACAGATGTTCATTTTGTTTCGTTTCGTTTCTCAAATTTCCGTAAGTCGCCAGAGAAGTAGCTTTGTTTGACTAACCGAGGCACAAACCAAATACGTACATTGTCATGCACAGTATATCTCGGTTAGAAAGTGTATGAAACCAAATCCGCCGAGTGAGGGAATTTTACAAACGGAGGACATTAGGATTTTCTTGAGTTGTTGACCAAAGAACTTTCCTAGAATGAATCTGTTTAAGAAGCTGCGAAAACATTTCGGCACATGAGAGGGCAAGTTCCACTAACACGTGCGACAATAAAATGTTGTTACATACCTTCTTACACAAATATGGAAGCCATAGGTCATCGCTCTGAATAAAGTAGTGTTGCAGTTTTCTTCAATGAACGCTGAAAGCAAAGCGGCCTTAGTCTGCCATGTTAGCTTAAGCGTGGGTTTGAAATAACCTTTAGAAAAACATCTGCTTTCACAAGCTACTCTGTCGTTTCTTCCTAAAGGTCTCTTTTGTAAATTTAGCACTAAAATACTTCAATTTATGTTCAACTCAAAGCCATTAAGAATTGTTATTTGAGGGAGACTACAGTTAAAATGGATGTTAACATCTTGTATTTGAGAAAACTGTCTGGCGTGTTGAAACAATGCTGGTCAAATCACTCCAGGCTGACATAACATTGATTTTACAGTAATTTGTTATATCTGACTGCATGGATCATGTTATCATTCAATACCTCGAGTTTTTTGAACGAACCATGCTAAGGAGCAGGAATATTATCGACAAGGAACTGCGAACAACTGGAATAACGTTTGTAGAAATGCTTTTTTTTGTTGGCTCCTTGTCCATGACGGTCCCAGATAAATTCTGACAGATCGGCTTGTTTACGTGCCACTCATACCAGCGTGTGGTCATCAAGAAAGCAAGAAAGATACTTTATGCTCACGCTATGTTGCTTGCACATGCGTCGTACCGTGAAACCATCCCTTCACTTTGCTGTCATGACTACAGGACTGGCATCAAAAATCTGATCTAACGGCAGGCGAATCTACGCTCCATATTTTTCACATTGATCGTCCATGTTTTCTAGATAGCTCTCTTTATATAATGGCTTATAAGAGTTCCGCTACTTCCGGTGATTACATGCACCTTAGTAGAAATTAATTCAGTTGCTGCGCAAACGTCTCCTGAAACATGACACGAGGCTTTCAAAGAACTGTACAAAATATTATTCACATTCTACCAAGAGCTATTTCGTTGCCTAGGATGCCGATTTAAAACCGTGTAATTTTATTGTTCAAGGCGTTTATTTTGACGCTTGCTTGGCAGAGTTTGAACTTACGTGTCGACGACACACGAAGTCAGGGAAAGATCGGCAGGGATTTTTTCGCCAACAACATGGTGCTTAGCCTGAGGGTTTTTGCGCAAAGACGTACTGGCTTGTTGTAGTCCTTGATAAGAGAAGTAGAGTCTTTTTCAAAGTATCCAGTCAATTCAAGGACAACGAGGACAGATGTCACAAAAGAGTTTCCTCTGAAAAAACCAGCCACAATACATAGAGAGGTACGTGTGCGAAAATGAAATTAGAATAGTTTTTACATATTTTCCATTGTCGGGATTAGGTTTTCTCTAATTATTTAGTGAGTAAACGAGTCATGTATCTAATCTAGTGTTCAGTTGTTTCTTTTGTCAAATTCGAAATCTTCAGCCTAATATCTGATCATGAAACTCGACATGGCAGCCTGTTCCAAAGCCCTGTTCATAAATACTTTAAAAAATGCCGCTTCCATTTTCTTGTAACGGCGTGAACGGGAAAATTTTATAGCTTTATTGCGATAAAAATCCATTATTGCTATTATGCAAGATGGTTCTACAGTTTTCATTGCTGCCAGCAGTTAACTCCTTTTAACCGTATATGCTCTACAGAGACGCAAGTCAGTTGTTGATAGCCGATTCTAATTCAGTTCCGCCTGTTGTTTTGGTTGGTAAACTGCTAAAATATGAGCAATATTTTAGCAGGGAGTGGGGGCGGAGCGTTTAACCAAAGTTGTATGCAAAATAACAATAAATGAAAGTCTAGATAAATATTTTAAAGTTGCTAATATTCTAGTTTGCTTGAAATACTATGCATTAAGGGAGAGTTTTACGTGTCGACTCATCTGCATTTTGCCACGTTTAATACCCCCGTTGGTTTCCATTGTTCCATATAAAACAATCAAAAGCGAGCTGATGGCTCCTGAGGGAAATTTGTTTTGGAAATTTCACGGCTAGTAGCGAAAACGTGGTCGTGGAAATGATATTCATCATTGGAATTGATAGTTTTGTAGCCTAGCAATCAGAAACTGAATTGCTTCAGTGCTTATGAAGCAGACATAGGCGTTTGGTCACCTTCGCACTTAGGGGGTGGTGTGCGGTTGCAGTGACCTTCTTGCCTGAACTGGAAAATTAGGTAATACCCAAATCCGTGAGTATTGAAATCGGGATGCAAACGAACTCAAATTAAATTGCATGATGAACAAAAAAAGTTCTCAATTGTAACGCAGTTGAACTGTTATAACTCCAAAAATATATAGTTATTTTGAAACCTCGCTTACTCTATGACCTCGATCGACAGCCTAGTAAGATCAGAAAACTATAAATGAAAAACGTTCTTTCTTCCTCGTGTAGATAGATAGCTTTATTAAAAGTTCAAATCGGTCGCAAGTAGATGATGTTCTGCGTCTCAGCAGAGCAAGTCCCTCGGGTCGGAGAATAAATTCAATGTTCAATACGAAGTTCAGTTTCGACCACACTAATCCCGTTAAATTTGAAGAATGTAACTTTTCTTCTTCATGCAGTTTTGCTTTCGGTTCACATTAAAACGGCCACAGAACATTACAAATGCATGCTAGGGCATGCGCACATTGCTCGAGCCCGCAATAAATCCGGCTTTGTGACGTCAGCATAAAAGATCCCTTTTCGTATTTTAGAAATCTCCCCTGACTGTTTACAAGAAGATTGCCGTTTTAGCTTGAGCAATAGGCAAAACCGGAGGGAAAAAGACGTTTTCTAACAGTTAACCGAATTAGTGTAGACCAGGACTATACTACAAATAGCTTAAACTACCGATCAGCCTTGTTTGTACGTCCACGCCATAATTCATGTTTCCAAGTTGTGATCTGGGTGTTGCGCGGTGATAATGCATATGGCATTCATCTGATATGAAAATCGCAAAATTGAAAATATGACGACAGCATATAGTTTATAAAGTCTCAAGTCATAGACTCCAAGTTTGAAAAAAAAAAATTGTAACTTTGCTCAGCTAAGTAAACAATGACAATGAATTTGGCGGAATTCCCATTAAGCTTTCTTCGAATTCAAACTTTCCTTTATCGTGAGGGAGGATACCACAAATCACAAAGCATCATCAATTTTGATTTGCAATCACGTTCACAAATCATAACCGGAATCAATCTTTAAAAATCGAAATTTCTTTAGGCAAGCTCAACAAACTGAGAGACAGCGCGAGACGCTTATGTTAACACTAATAATAGTTACTGAATGTGTATTTCATTTTGAGTGTTTCCCATAGAGGCTTTTGATCCATAAATGTGCTCTTTCTTGCGTGCGACATTTCAAACCTGAAATCTCGGAAAATTGAACTGAGAAAACATACTCTCGATTTTTCAAATGTGACTGAGTTGCGAATTATCATCCATTTCCACTTTTGTCAGACTTCTGGTCATTATGAGTCGCCATCACTTCCTAATGGCTTCCGTCATCACTTTTTGCGATTACATACAATATAATATTCCCTAACAAAATCAAGCCATCGAGTTATTGATGGACTTCCTGTAATCTAGCTTTGTACGGTGCCACTATCTTCTTGAAATCATTTTGAAACTCATTGACAGTGCCTCTGTAGTTAGCTCACTTTATCTGCGGATGTACTTTGCCATTAAGTTTAATTTATTTATGACAGCGAAGGCAAACTCTCATTCTTATTTTATCGGGACAGAACTGTAGGTAAATAACCAACCCATCAAAGAAACTTTGATTTTAATGTTGCCAGTTATTATTTTTTTTTTTTCGACTGGGGTTTCCCGGTCGCTAGAGGTTGAACTGGTATCGAAGACCGCAGTCAGTATATTTCCAGAGAAAATAACGCCCTACATAAGTTATATTTTACCATGCATGTATATATATGCTTAATATGACATTTATATGACCTTGAGAGTAATACGAATGTGCAATACGAGTGTGATTCTTATAACGATAGCAGCTAATAACGATTTTTGATCTCCTAAGCCATATTCTACTTTTTATTAAAATTAAGTCTTCTTGTAGAAAGACCCTCTCAGATTTTAAGAATTTTGTGTGAACTATCATATCTCAAAGGAATATTCAAATGTATACGACTTGCTTTGCTAAGAGGAATACGTAAAACACCATTACTTAGTAGACCAAGGGCTGCATTCTTTTTTCCACACCAATGTCTAACGTTCGATGAAGATAGTAAAGATCGATTTGAACTTAAAAGTGCTATTAACCGAGAATATGGTTATCATTATTTTGAATAACCACTTCAAAAGTCCATTTGCCTTAAAGCGATAACCTATTGCGAGGCGAAGTAGCCCCAGGATTGCTTGTTGAGAAAACAAGATTTAAATATGAAAAGCAAAACTAATTATTTAACTCGTCCGCGAATAGAAACGCTGATATAATTATAGAGACATTTCCAACCAAATCGAATTGATTTGTCAACAGCAAACAAATTTCAGAGCTATCGCGGTCGCATTTCAAGCAACTTTAATTTCCAGCAGTTAAAATAGCGCAGACAATTTCAGTGAACTTTTTCCTGCTTCTGCGATTAGCAATAATGGGTAAGAAACAACTGTCAGTATTCCTGCGACAAAAAGTCAAAAGTAGTACTGTATTATAATTGTATTAACTGAATTTAAGTATTATTGCTCAAAAGTGAGGGAACCTCTCAGCTGGGCTGGCAAACTTGAAATGGGTTCTCGTTTGAATGACAAACATTAAACTGGGTTCGTATTCATTAGCTACTATCGCCTCGTTCAAATAACTTGACAAAATACCCTTGTCACTCTTGATAAGTCCGAAAAAAGCAGTATCCAATTGATAACAACCACTCAATCACGCAAAGAGTATCTTGTTTTAACAGGTGAAAGAAAAATATGTTTTCTTGTGGTGAACTGCATTAGCAAGCTTGAATGGTATGTTTGTACATTTAGCAAAAAGCTTGTGTAAAAGTTTATATTCAAGCCCTGCGTGTAAAAATCAATTATTGAATACTCGATGACAACAAATAATCTTTTATTACCTAGCCTTGACAATAGACATCCATCAAAATCAAGATTATGGACATCTTTTTATAACTTTCCTTGTACTAGCTTTTTACTTATAAAAATCCACATTAGGGACCGCACAAATATTATTCGAGAAGCGTATTAAGTGGGATATAAGATAAGATAAATTTTGCGTCATGTTTCCTCTTGCATTCTCATTCAAATCAGACAATTTATTTTTCCGGTTAGAAACGCCCGAAGCGACAATACTGTAAGCGACTTCTGGCCTTGAATGAAAGAGGTTTAAAATGGAAAGCGTGCAAATTGCTTGAGCACAGCTGCATCACCTCGTCGACAAGCTAAGATTTCGTGGACTCGATACGTCAAGCTCAGATAGAATTTCCCTTGAAATGAAGTAATTGACTATAAGTAAGTTTGCTTTTTACGGCTTGATACGTGACTCAAATACAATTCCTCGGCCGCAACAACAAATAATCGAGACAAATATTGTGAAGTTAACAGAAGAGCAGAGAAATATTAATAATCCGGATAAGCGGAAACCGTCTCTTCGGACGAGAAGACGAAAGAAACCTTCATGGCGGATTTTTATGCTTTGTGGAACGGTGTTCATCACAGACTGCCAAGAGACCCAGTAAAAATAATCATCGGACTACCAAGATTTAGTATCATCGTCTTTTCAGCCATCATTTTCTTAGGATTTTTGCGAACTGGCGAAAGCCGACGATGCGACAGCTACAGAGATTGCCTCGGGGATTATATCCACTGCTGTAGTGGGTACTGTCGCAGGTCATGTAACTTGTCCTGCTCTCGAGACGAACAGTGTGGCTCCCCGGGCAGCGTTGAGGAGTACTGCTGCAAGGGAAAATGCATTTCCATCTCCTCCATCTGTGAAAAGCCTGTGACAGATGAAGAGGATGTTCTCAGCAGTCCCGTCATCGCAGTGGTGGTTATATTCGGTGTGATGCTCATCGTAGCCGTGTGCTGCGTCTTCAGGTCGTATTTCTGCAAAGTGCGCACGCTTTGTTTCGGTGAGAGTTCGCATCAAGTCGATACTGCCGCCAAGGCCCGTGGCTCTGGCTTTGTCGCACTTGGACGAGGGTCTGTGGGCACTGAAGACGGTTTAGACAGCACAGAGAGAATTTCCATGCAGTCTACCAGCACTTGGGTTGGTCAGGATTTTCGCATTGCGCCTCCAAGATCGTCGAGTTTGAAACGCAGTGGCATCGTGTAAGAAGCTAAAAGTACGCTTTGTTTTGAAGCCAGCTGTCTCAGTTCCATGTTTTATACGAAGAACATTCGATAAAGGTCGTGTAGCGATCTTGAATATTCTAAGATTTAGGACAGCTGTTTGCATACAGGACTGACATAACTCGGCTGTGCCGGAATCATTCAAAAATTGCTGTATTTAGCGCATAAGCCAAGCGAAGGACTTGCGTAAAGAAGCTCAGGTAGAGTTGTTTGGGCATATCTCAGGATATGTACAAAGCGCCATGATTTCCGTAAGGTTAATTACCCAATATATAGCTGCCTTGCAAGCAGTCTTTCAGTACATCCAAGATTACATTTATTCATGTAAACGTATATACACGAAAAAAAAATATTTATGCCATCAACCCTTCTATCTCAAAAGGCTGAGACCAACTTTATAATTGCTCGATTTGATTTCGAGATAAATTAATAGCTTCAGATTTCGCGCGAGCTTTCACTGTGACAGTGTAAGCGGAGTCTTTTTTCCTCTTTTTCGGCATTTTCTGTGACATTAGGTCGGCATCTTTTCTTTTTCATTTTGTCGGCGAAATATGCGCGGTATCATCAAACTGGCAAATGGCAAACCTGGTAAGTAAAAGTAATTCGAAAAGTTGATTAAAATCTGACGAATGTGCAAATTCACCTGTACATGTCAATTGTAATCGATCAGGAATGTCAGCGGTACTGGTCAATACGAGACAGTCATCAAAGAAAAAAGGAAGTTGGCGAAATGGATACAGAAAATTATTTCTGTGAGCATATTCCGACTTTTAAATTAAAGCAGTTTTCTGAAAAATTTTGATAATATTGTCGCCGATGTCGGAAATTTCCGCAAGTAACTGAGACCAAATTAAACATCGAGAGAGTCTCGAGAAGGTAACTGTTTCGACTAATTTAGAACAGATAGATAGTTTCAATAATTTGTCAATTTGACACGTCAAAAAATGAAATACGTAATGTCAATATCTGAAACATTCATCGGATTTTTCATGATGTTGTGTTTAGTATAGATCAACGCAAAGGTCTAGAAATCTCTAGCGTAAAGTATTTTATTGAAGAAGATTCTTGACTATTGCACACAACATTCATCACATGTTATACTTAGTAAATCAAGTAGTCTTTTCTCAGCTTTTCAGAAGTGGGGCGGTTTTCAATTAAATATCGTAAAAGCAAATAAAAGCAAAACCAAAGTAAACGTTCCAGCCAATCAAATAGGACACAGACAATACAGTGAACCTATCAAAACTCTAACATATCCAGGCAACATTAAAACATGTGGCTGACACCAAGCGCGGGAAAATATGTGCGAGCTAGTCAAGAATGGTTTTGCGTTTTTATCGTACTTCTCAATAGGCGAGTCAGTTTTTAGCCAAGCGCGTTGCGCATGCAGTTATGGACAACGATTGCAAGTGTGAATTATTTTCGCCACTCAAATGAAAACCGCTTCCAGTCATTAATTTAAAAAAACGGTGTTCTTTTATCTTGTTTTATTACTTTTTTATACAGAAGAAAAGTTTTCCGTTGTAATTATCATGGTTGACAAATTACTTCTTTATTTTGGCGCGAAATGTCAGCGTTAATTTATTTCACATGTGAAATTGGCATGGCAACGTTTGGCGCGAAATTTCTCGATACTATAAACCAGTCAAAAACCCACGATTGTAAGCTCAATTTGTCACCCATGATATTAGAAGGTAATCAAATGGTATACTCGTGAAATTAGGAAATACAATTTGACTTGCGTTTTGTCAAAATTCTAGCAGTTTCCCTTGCCTAAAGGCTCGGGAATTTATTAGAATTTTGACAAAACGCGCTTGAAATTATTTCCTAATTTCACTGGTCACCATTTGATCATGACCCATGGTAATGCAATCACTGATATTTGATTTGGTACAAGTACCAAAGTACCTTTGTCTTGCTTTTCCGAAAGCTAGGCTAGGCGCCTGTGGAAAGTGATTCTAACTTTTCAGTGTAGCCTACTTGGCCAGGCGTTTGCTTTTTGACGAGTGACCTTCTCCCCAAACTCCTTTTGACTGACTCGGGTCAGCCAATGAGGTTGGCAACGCGCTACGTTTCAGACTGTGAATGAAAGCCTTTAGAGTGTGACAAGGAATCAAGGTCATAATCGCCGTGTAGCCCCGTTCATATGCTTGCGGCAAGGGACCGGAAATTTACGAAAATACTAGAGCTATATACGTAGGATCTGTGAAAGATTTGATCAGCCAAAAAATAAATTGTAGGCCCATGTTTGCTCCACTTTTTCCTGCTACGGCATGCTGGCAAGACCCAACCAGGTCAAAACCGGTGTCTTCTGTTGCATCTCGGTTTTCAGTTTGGACTCTCTCATGTCGTTGTCGCGTTATAAGTGTTCTAGGCATTGTCAACCTTGCTTAACCGCAACACGCATACAAATACGGAGTGCGGATGCTGAGAGATTGGTGACAATAGAAAAGCTGTGAATGAGGTCTACAACAAACGAACAAAGGCAAAAATGAAACTTGTGCCTTCTGTCTTTACCCTTTCCTACACCAGTGAAAATATTTGAATTTGCTTGGAATGACAATTTTTTTTGTTTGTTTGTTTGTTTGTTTGTTTGTTTTTCAGCTGAAGCTTGTTAAATCGAGTAAGAAGTCAAAAAAGGGTTTTTTTATTATTATTTTTTCAATGGCCCTCCGCGCGAAACTTAACTTGTTAGCGAGGCTAACAGACGCCACCAGTCCATTTTGATTTCGGCAGGTATATTGCATGTCGCGTGTAACCAACTATGTATTCAATTTCATCGATAAACTTAGCTTTGATGCTCAGTAATCAATGCTAAATTTTAACACTTAATTAAACTTCCATATTTTCTGTGTTGTTCTAATTCCCTGAGTATACTTTATTTACAAGCACGTAAAGCTTACGAAGCAAGATTGAAACACGGAAGTTTGAAAACAAGAAAGAAAAGGAAGTTTAGAATAAGGAAGTAGTGGTTGAGATTATCTGTGTAAATTACAATCAAGTACAAGTAAAAAAAACAAGTAGAAAAATTCCCCAATTTTGTAAAGAATATTATGTTACTGAACTGAACTGTGCAATTAACTTTCGTCACAACAAAATCTGCACTTCCGATCTTAAGGTTTTAGTTGCACTGGTGACAAAAAGATATTAGCACAATAAAAGCCTATCTTTTTAGAGTGTAAGTTAAGTTACCATGACGCAACGATTTCATGGTACATAAGGATTACCATGTCAAAGACAACTCGATAATACTGTGCAAACAATACGTCATGGACTTGCTTGATAACAAAAGCTGTGAACAAAAGCGTTTTAAGCTGCATGTAAGGGAAATGCACTGAAACACACGTGCAGGAACATTTTAAAAGGCAGGAGTTAGTCTTTGTTCGTTGAGTAAAGCAGAGATTCGGTCGCCTAATTCTCAGTTGTGGAAACTTTCAGTAGCGTGGTGTACAGTTTTCGTCGCACGCCAGTGGCCAGATACATGGACCGGCAAATCACGTACTGGGCGAAAAAAGTAGCTAGTTAAAACAATCAAGTTCACAAATCTGGTCGTTAAGTCGATTAGACACAGGTTTTAAAGTTCATCCGAGGGATTTGGTAAGTGCATATATACTAGTGTATAATATCTCGCTGGCTTGCAGTAGTTTATAGAACTTTATAAATTTATGTGCACGCTTTAGGAACCTCAACGCTGGTGGCAGATTTGTGCTCCCAAACAATGCTACAAAAATCATATACTTCTATTGGACTAAACCTGTTAAGAGAACAGAAACTGAGTCTAATAGCAAAGCCTTTGCCAGCCTCTAACTGGTAAGCGGTACGTCCAGATTAGTTCAAACGGTTTGCTGTCACCGGATTTAGCGTGTTCGGAATCGACAATGGACGCACTAGATTCGCCGGAACGGCTCGAACTTTTGCGGGAATATTTTTAAGTGCTTCCGACCTACGTAAATTTCGTCAAAGTCTGGGAAACAGTATGACGATATCATGTGGTGGAAAAGCAACATTAGTGTCCCTTCTTTATTTAACTCGTTAAGCAAATCTTGTTTGGGATAGCAGCTTTAAAATGTCCAGAACAATAGTTCCATTGCTGCAAAGATATCGGCTTTTGAGCGTCTAAGCTCGTTGACATCATATTGTCGTGCGTGCCTGGCGACTTAAAACTTATCTTTTAAAAACCGCATACTTCTTTTTCCAGCGGGAATGATCTAGAAATGTCTCACAGTAAAGGACAAAAATATTAAGACTCAAGAATTGCGAAATCGTCAGTAGCTATAGGTAATGGAAGTGCTTCGTAGTTGGGTAGGACATGAATGTTTAAGGTGCTAATGTTTCGGGCAAATTTCTATGGAAGAATTAACGAGATTGATTTTTTACCAATTGGGGGAGAGAAATTAAAACATAAACTTTTTATCGCAAATGGTCAACCTTGCTGGTGTAAAACTATGTTTGGGCCGTCATTTCGGAGACATCGATATTGTTTAAAGTGCAAATATAATTCCATAGTCCGGAGGTGCAGACTTAAGTTGTTGTTTTTTTTCGCTAGCCATTCAAATTTCGACAATTTCGTCAAGAGCTTTTGGACAATTATTCAAGATTTATCAACCAAAAGGCAAGTAGTTTTAAGAATCTTTTAAACAAACATTTCTCAGTAAGGTTCATGTTTAAGCGATGGCGGTATTCAGTAATCCAGCAAATATTTGTTTTTCCGTACGGGGACTGAATTGAATGTAGAGCAGATTAAAAGAGGGATCAAAGCCTTAGCAAAAAGCTGAATCTATTTTGCTGTAATTTGCACACCGGCTTCCGCAACTGAGTTGAATTAGAGACCAGGATTTAGCTCTCAACAAACAGTAGCCGGCTTAGTCCTAATTCTGGGCACGTACAACAGAAAATTGCAACTCGATCGATGAATCAGCCAATTTATGAAAACGTTTACTGTAGCCTGAGTATATAATATAATCGTTCAAAACTGATATCCTTCGAAAAAGTGCGCACGTAATTAATTTGACAAAAATTGTCTTGCAATGCTTTCGCCTGACAATTTCTTTTATCTCTTCGTGTTAGCACTGTCCACAAAACAGAAGTTTCATTTACTCGAACTATGCTAAAGAATTTCAAGATCGTACAAACATTATCGAACCCTTTCAGCGTCTCAAAGTGAATTTCAAATCAACAATCATTTTATCTCAATTTAATAGGATAAAATGGATCTGTTATCTAGTTTGTTGAATTTTAAACGATTAACACTGTTGTGAATTACCAGCTGTGTGGCATTTAAAGCGGCATTAGCGCATTTTTAATCACTTTGTTGACAAGCACCCAACCAAAATTATAAAACGAAATACATGCAGGGCACAGGTCAAATTTGTTCTTTTTTTCGCGCGGAAACGCACGAGATCCAAATTGCCCTTTCGTGCACGCACGCTCTGTAATATTCTATCAATTAATCTGTCTAAGGAAACGATTTGTTATTTAGATTTTTCACAAATTGCTTTTAAGACGCCTTAGTATTTTCGGGTACTATGATGAGACAAGACGAAATTGACGCTGTGTTTGCCCAAAGCCAATCAGAGCGCTTTCCCTTTGTTCCGTCGTTTAGCGTCCTGAAGACAAATCATAAATGTAATTGATTGGAAAGAATGATTCTTTTGTGTAGAGGATAAAAGCCGCCTTGAAAATCAACAGCTGGTATTCTGGCCATCAAGTGCAAGGGATATCACCCGAACAGTCTTTCGTCCAGCGCAACTGTAATTTACATGTAAGGGCGAACGAAATGTTTCCGTTTCGGATTCAAATGTCGCGTGCTTTCTTTGTAGTTTAAACAAATCCTGTTAGTTTGATCCATTTTTGACATGATTTTGTCAGTTTTCTTAGGTATTTTATTGGCTTGTGTCAACGAAGTTTTTTGTCCTGTAATCTGTGTTATACTTTTCGTTTGCATATTTGCATTTAACATCTGGTGTATTTTTCTTTTGTCCATTTTCAGGAGATCTCGTCCCCTATCTTCTTCCTGGATAAAGCAATACCCTTGAAGTTTCAGAAATTACAGCCTCTCCTTTGGATCAATAACGGACAGATATCAGAAAAAAACTTCCTTGTTTTTATCTCCCCCGCAACGAATATTGCTTACTTAAGAATCGTAAACATCGCAGCCACAAAAACCTTTCTCGAGTGGTTTAACCGACTTTCAAATCAAATTTACATGAGACTGCACTGTTCAAATCTTTGATAGCTCAACGAAGTATCCATGGATCCTGGAAAATTTTGTGATTTAAACGACGATATATTGAAGAAGAGGTTTTATAACTGTATGATGAACTCGTTTCTTCCCGATAAACTCTCCCAGACGCCCGCGGCGCTGCTGAATGGGTATTTTGCGGAAATTGTAGCGATTAACACAACGAACTCAAAGCTTCTTCGATCGCCGCCGATACATCACAACTACCATCGCAAATTTCACAAGCATTCCAAGGACTATGCCGTGCATCATTTACCAGATCAATTTCTCGAGGACATACCCGAAGAGCACTCCGAAGTGACGAGCATGCTTGGTAGCTGTCCCGATCATCAGAAAGAAAAGCTAAAGTACTTTTGCGAGACATGTGACGAGCCGATTTGCCTCGATTGCACCGCTTCTGAGCACAGAAAACATCGATTTTCTTATTTACGCGAAGTTTATCACAAGCAAAAGCACAGCATGGCAAGTTTACTCGGCCAGGGAAAAACACAGATTGAAAACACGCGAAAATCGCTGAACGAAGTCAAAACCTTGCTTTTCAAACTTCAGGAGGAACGCGCATCTATGGAAAAGGCCATTCGTGAAAACACGCAGATTTTAATAGCGACTCTCCAACAACAAGAAGAAAGATTGCTGGACGAGATAAGCAGCGCTTTTAAGAGCAAGGAAAGCTCACTGCGAAAGGAAAAGCAGTACTTTGAATTAATTCTTGAACGACTGAGTGGCAGTTGTCAATTTGCAGAAAGAGCAGTCAAAATCGGCAATGAATTAGAAATTTTAGTCATCCAGAAGCACTTGAAGAGAAAGTTAAACGATATTTCGCACACTCGAAAAGACTACAGCGCCACAAATTTAAAAAACATCTACTATTTTCCGGAGAAAAACTCCGTTGAAACTACTCGGAAAGCGCTCGGGCACATTGTCGTTTCCGACACCTGCTCGGATTTGTCGACGGCAAATGGCGACGGGCTGGTGAAGGCCCAGGTCGGGGCATCTGCCGAGTTCGTTGTGACAGCGAAAGGTTTCGACAACCAGCCGAAAAATCGCGGCGGAGATCTTGTTACTATCGACGTCCGAAGCCCGAACAAGACGACCATCCGTTCGGAAATCGTCGACAAAGGCGACGGAAGTTATGCAGTGGGATTCACTCCCAGTTTAAACGGTGAACATGAAGTTGGAATCGCAATCCACCATCAGCCGATCAGAGGAAGCCCTTTCAAGGTTATGGTCACCAATCCTCGCGTTTACAGCAAGATCACGCGTTCAACTTTGTGTATTGGAAGTCTGGGCGAAGTTAAAGGGAAATTCAAGCTTCCTTGCGGTGTGGCGGTAGACAGCGAGGGGAGAATCCTGGTAGCCGACTGTCATAATCATCGCGTACAGGTTTTTGACCCCCAAGGAAAGTTCATCAAGAGTTTTGGAAACCTCGGAGACAAAAATGGGCAGTTGAACCATCCGACGGATGTAGCAGTCGATAAACAAGGAAATATCGTTGTCTGTGATAAAGACAATCACAGAATACAACGCTTTACAAAAGACTTCGCTTTTATCAACAAGTTTGGTGGTTACGGGGAGAGTCAGGGGAAGTTGAAACGTCCGTGGGGAGTATCCATGGGGAACGATGACGAAATTATAGTCAGCGATAGGCGCAACAGTAGGATACAAATTTTTAGAGAAGACGGCAGCCTTTTGCGCGTGCTTGGTTGCCATGGAAACGCCCAAGAAGAACTTGATCATCCGTATCACGCGGTAATGAACGCTGATGGCGACATTTTTGTCACTGACAGCAACAATCACGCTGTCAAAGTTTTCGACTGCAATGGGAACTTCGTGCGCGAGATTGGCCAATCGATGCTCAAGTACCCAACGGGAATTGCTTTCGACATGGACAACCACGTGATTGTATCAGACCAATACAATCATCGTATCCAAATCTTCAATGAGGATGGAAGCCTGGAGGCTACTCTTGCGTCTGGACTCAATGGCCTGGGTCAGAAGTGCTACCCTAAGGGTGTGGCCGTTTCACCGGGCGGGTACATTGTTGTTGCCGATAGTGACAATCATCGAGTTATTGTGCTATAGATTTGAAATAAGATCGTAATGGACGATTACATTTAAGGCTCGGTCGAGTAAGAAGATTTAAGACCATTTAGATAACTTTTTTTTTCTTAGTCATTTGAACATGCCGTGAACGCGAGAAGAAATATGGCCGCGCGAAATCTGGGGGAAAGCAAGCACATACCCCTTAGATTTTGCACACAGCCATCGCTTTCTTTCTTGTCGAGCTATGGCTAGGGGTTTCTCGCAATCTAATGAGACTTGAAAGCCTCTTGTTTCTTCAACATTTTAACTATGCGTTTTAAAGATTACACCAGGGGTGACACAAAAGAATAATAGAACATTTTATGATTTTAATTGCAAGTTACGAGAATCCCATGCGAATATGTAACCTGCTCCAATTTTTCTTCGGTCCGATCATTTACATAGCTTTTTCTCGTAAAAGATTGCTGAAACGGATTGCTTTTTCTCGCAGCCAACAAAAGTACGTTGCACGTAAAACTCAAAGATTCTACTTTGTCTGCCACAAAAGAATTGGAGTACCACGCAACCCTGTTTCAGTGGGGCAGATGAAATATTGTTGTGAAAATGACATACAATTTTGATGCGACCAGTAACGAGGTATATCCTTCAGTGATAAGATATTGGTAAATGCTTAGTTTGAAGGTGTTTTATTTTATAATTTGTCACCCGCTCGAAGCTGTTAGCTGTTCGTTCTTTTCATCAGTTTTGAGTAAAATTCTTATTGGGTTGTATTGCAGACTTAGTTATGTGGAGCAAGACTCCCTCATGGGAGCGTTAAACTTGAATTCGCACAACGCTAGAGAAATTAAAAAACGCAGCTTTATTTCTACGGTTTGGCCTACCGTCCACACTAATCCATCACGAAAACGGAGCTTTTCGAAAACGCTCTTCAAACCGGAGGAATCTAAAAACACCACAGCTTTTTGTTTTCGTCTGGACGGAAAACATTTTGAAAACGGAGTGGTTTTTTTTTTTTTTTTTTTTTTGAACGGTGTAGTCACGATAATCATGTAATTTCCCTACCCGAGATTTCCTCAGACAAACTCCAAAATGACTGCTGATTGTTGCGTTTTCAAATTCCTCCGGCTTAGTGTGGACGAAAAATGCTTGATGCGTTTTCTGGAGAAATCTCCGTTTTCAAATTTCTCGAGCGTAGTTTGGACAGGGTTGCAGCTCGCCATTTTTGGTGTGGCTTGCGACATGTTTATTTCTACCTCCCGGTATAGAAAAGTAAGTGAACTAGTACAAATAAAAATTAAGAAAAAAACAAAGACAACAAAAAATAACAGGCCTAGGTTCTTGCTTTATAAAGTATTTTTAGGCAACACATTTTCTTCGGTCAAAGCATTCGATTTATAAAGAATTAAAGTTGATGTTTTCGTTCTTTATAGAGACAGAACATTTAAAATAATATCATAAATACATTTATCAATATTACGTTCTATTCTGTGCTAGTATATTTGTAAAATAGATTAAGATTGGTAAATTAACTGGAATATTATTGAAACAGAATATTATTAATATCAAAGTATAGAGTAATAGCTAGCTAGCTTTTTGTGGGATACGTTTTAATTCCAATTGCATTTCAATTTTGAAATTACCCTGCGGACTAGTTTTTCACCTCAGGGATCATCTAGGGGATGGAGGAGGGGGCAGAGAGAAGGGGACGGTTACTCCTTCCTTCTCTCTACTCCCCGAGGGGAAAACCGTCCCGAAGGGACATTCAGTCAAATTTACAAATTATCGATAATATATTTACTATTTCTCTGTAAGTACACGCAGACTGCGTGGCAGTGTTGTTAATGTTATCATTATAGTACTGCTTACCTAGTAATCATAGCAATATATCTTACTTTTTATTCCGAGTCCATTAAAAAACAAGATGAATAGACCATGAATGATAAAGGTTTAGCGTTCTGTTGCGAAGAGCTGCTAGCCCAATCTTTTCTTACCACAGTGGTAACACGTAAGTTTCGTTGATATTATACTCGGTACAGAGCACCTCCCAGCAAGACAACTCGCTCGCCGGGCTCCTTTAATAAGGTTCCTGAAAAATTTTGGTCCCAACTATATGGCCAGTTCGTTTTCCGATCATTTTAAGAGGGGCAGTGGCCTAGCGTTTGGCACGCTGAACTCTTGATAGAGCCGATTCATGCTCTGGTCGGGGGTGGGGGGGGGGGGTGGGGGAGTGAGGGGGGGAGTGGGCAGGAGTCGTTGTATTGTGTTCTTGGGCGAGAGGTTTTACTCTGACTGGTGGCTCTCTCCTTCCGGGAGTACAACAAAATGTATCGTTAAATCGGTATGAGGAGTAACCTTTCGAAAGACTGGCATTCCCCCTAGATCCTAGCTTCTAGGGAGTAGTTCCTTGGAACCTTAGATAAACTCGGGTCACTTTGGCAGATTTCAACTCTTACCCGTTCATGAAAAAGGACTTTTTGTGAGGAAAAAAAAACTTACCTGGACACACGATGCATCATTGAAGATTGGGGCTCTTGGGGACGAGTACAGCTTCTAGTTTAATTTAGAGAGCTATAGTCACTTTCTTTGTGGAATAATTTTCGATTATTTTCTGCTATAACCTGTCACAGAAGAGAAATACCCCTCGAAACTAGAAGTAGGTTTATATTTAATATTAGGTCTTCTATATATCCTTATCGTAAATTAGTTCCGCACTTTACTTAGAATCGTAAACTTATCATAATCTACAGGAAATAATGTCATAAGATAACAATGTATGAATCTTAAATGCAGAATAATTAAAAATTCATAAATGTTGACATAGAAAGGAAAGGAACTTCCCTCTATTGTAAGACAAGTCCGTCCGCCGTTATTCCTGTTTTCCACAGCACCCAAGCGCAGCTGATAGTCCATATCCGTCCTTAACCGCGCAGGTCCACACGGAAAACCTTTCGTTACAAACCACATTACACCCAGTGGTGTGGCACACGGTAGCAGCTGCAATTTAGGTTTTTTCCCTTTCACTACCTTGCCAGTTTGGTTACTTCAGATTACACGCTAGCCGGGTTCGGACGTTGTTTTGCAAGCCTGCGTTCAGTGCCGGAGGAAAAAAAACACGCACATGCTTCATACTGATGAAAAAAATTTTCCGCGTAATCGATGATATCCATTTTTTCTGCATTGGTTTCCCAGTGTAATCCTCTGATAGGATTCCGGGACCGAGACGAATTTTGTTCTATATTCATATGGGAAATTTCAGCCCGGTCGAAAAAATGGTGGAACATAAACTTGTATCGTTCGAGGCTATTGTAGCTTTGTGGACTTTTGTAACTTTACTAATAAAGGTAATCCGTATACCTCTGAAGTGGAATTGCATACAAGACAAAAATGATGCCATTTTGGCCGCTTTGTTGCGATAGCGAAGCTATTTTGTAAAAAAAAGTTTCATTTCGGTCACCCGGGCTGGAGTGTTCATATGGGAAAATTTTCATCCCGGTTACCGAGATCTCGGGGCATCTTCATATGAGCCCGGTAACCGGGCCGGCTCGGTTACCGGGACGAATTTTGTTGTCTGTTCATATGGGAAATTTCAGCCGGGTCGACCGGGATGAAATTCAAGAAACACAACCAAAATGGTGGAACATAAACTTGTGGAACATAAAGATTTGTGGACTCTTCTAACTTTACAAATAAACCTAATTCGCGTACTGCTAAAGTGGAAATACATACAGGACAAAAATTATGCCATTTTGGCGGCTATGATGCGAAAGCGAAGCTATTGTGTCTAAAAAGTTTCGTCCCGGTCACCCGAGCTGGAGTGTTCATATGGGAAAATTTTCATTCCGGTTACCGAGATCTTGGTCGCAAAGACCGAGGTATCGGTAACTGGGCCAGCCCGGCTTCTCATATGAACATATCGAAATTTTAATGAAGGAAAGAGTTGCGAAGCGAGATCTTAGAAACCGAGCCAGCCCGGTTGACCGGGCTCATCTGCAGAGGCTGTGTTCGCCTATAAAATGGACTATACGGCCGGAGAATCTCAGCTTCTGTAACAAACAACGACAAGGAGTATTTTTATTCCTTTCTGGTTAAAATGCTAATCTAAAAAAGCTGAAAAAAGCTGAAAATACATAGCGTTGTACGTGTCCTTCATAATTATAATAAAACAAAATGATGAAGTAACTGTTACAGCTGATCTTCCTTGTCTCGTATTGATGCCCGAAGTTCCATAACTAAAATTAACTTTGGAAATCGTCTTGAAAATCGCCAAAAGAATTTAATTGAGGCTTCACATAAAGTGATCAACATCCAACCAGAAACAATGCGCGAAGACACTCAGAAATTAAAGCGCTCGACTCTTGCGCTGAAAGCTTGGAAACTATGACGAAACTTGCTCATGCCTAACCAAGCATGAGAGAGCAAGTCCTAGCCTGCAACGGAAAGTACAGCCTATGACGTCACGAAACTCAATTATACATCATAATCATTCCTTATTAACCGACTAACGAGCGTTAAAAACGTTCTTATTGCAGTTAAAAACGCTGTTTCTCTCACTCTTGCGACGGTCCATACCGAAAAGTTTTAAAATGGGATGAAATGTTTGATGTAGTTCGCAACATCGCGTACCGTCTGCCATGGGTGACGTCACACTCGCCTGCATTTGGCCAGTGGTAATCTTGTGGCGGTAAATTCGTGAGGGCGACCATGTTGGCATCTTTATCGTCTTTTTACGACAATATTCGCTCTTATTCTCTCTCTGGAAGGAAACCAGGAGACAAACGTCGAAGAGAAAGGTATTCTGTAGCATTCTGTTCGACGATGTGTATTTATATGGTGCGATTCTGCGAAAAAAATTGTGCTTCATGCCAGAACACTCTTTGAACATTCAAAGTCGATGTGACAAGCTTGCATGTAGAGTTCGACTTGGCACTCAAGCGTTAAGACTAGTACCTTATCAGTTCAATTAAACTTTGGTTGCGAAGTGCGATTTGTTTACTAATGTCGCTGATAAATTCTACTGAATTTTGACACAGAGTGAAAGCTACTGATAATCTGTTATCACAACCAAGCTTGCGACCAACTTTTAAAGCCTGCAATGTATATCAATCTTAAAGTTTGATTATATAGCTTATCTTATTTTATTTTCTAATTTACTTTTGTATCCGCATTGTGCCTTTTGAAGGGAGGACGAAGATGTTGTTATAACTGATGTTCTTCAGGTTGGTTCATATACTGTATTCGAACTACATGTAAATAATTATTAATTATTTCAAATGATTATCAGCTAGTACATTTGGTGGTTTCTGCCAGTAAATATTCAACCATGGAGGGAATTTGACACAAGATTTCCACATCCCCCATTTTCTTTCTTTTTTGGCAAGCATGACCAGCCATGACTAGTCCCCTCGAGAATTTTCTAGAGTATTATGCATGAGGCAAACCCTGAAATCCCCTCAAAATCAACCCTCACCGGGATTATGTGGGGCTATAGTGGGGGATTTGTCACCTTATTTGCCAAATACATGTATGTTTGGGGATTTGCATCATTTGTCCTTGTTGTTGGGAGAAATGTTGAGCATTATTTTAGGAGATTGATTTTAAGTCCTAATTTGTAACTGTGGAAACAGATTCACTTGTGCATGTGTGTTCGGCCAAAATAGAAGTTACCGGCCAGCATCAAGGAGGGACACCTTTGACCAGCAGTTGTTCCACGTTTAACTTAACCTAGATTATATTTAGACAATACTTCTTTGATTTTCAACTCTAGACACCACCAGCAAAGAGGTTAAGGAATATTGAGGGAGGTGAGTTTTGACAGTTTGCATGTTACAGTAGATACAAGTGATGTGGCTAAGAGCTGGTAGGTTACTGCTTAATTTCCCTGGCTGAAAGAGAGTTCATCTCTGGCTAAGATTTCATGTGAAAACAAAGTACTGTAGTGGGTAGTTTTTGAGGTCACAGCACAGTCTAAGAATGCTGAGAGTGGCTGATAAATTATTATTGATTAGTCATGAGCATGCTTAGTTTTTCTCAGCTACAGTACATCTCTGGCATGCATACATATTGAGGCCCTACAATTTAAGGGGCTCAATAAGGATCAAGCACAAGTTTCACCATCTAGAGGAAAGTTTTCTTATAAAAAGTTCATGTCGAAGAAGTTTTGCATGCCGGTGGAAAAATTAATTATAACTTTCCTCCAGAGGGTCAAACCAAGCAGCCAAAATCATCCTCACAGCTGTTCAATTTGCCTGGTGCTTGGTTTTTAATGAAACGCGTTGTGAAGGGGTACTTAACATGCATGTGTATGAATTTGTTGGAGGAAGGGCCCTCAATCAAGAGCATGGCTTAGAAAAGTTTTGAGGGTGTAAAAGAGCTCAACTACATGTATTTAGTTTATTGTTAAGTAAAATGTTCAGAGATGTGGGAGAGAAACTGCTGAACATTCAATATTACCACCTGGTATGGTAGATTTTCCTGAATGAAGTAAAATACATGGGGTATTATGCACCAGTCTGCCAAATTTTACAGGGAAATTCGAGAAAATTCACGGTCAATATTGCTTTTTGCAGTCATGCTGACACCATGAAATAACAAAAAACTCTGACCTTTTCCTCTGAGTGCATGCAGATTTCTAAAACATTTTCATGATGAGTACATACAGTGTAGAGTCATAAAACCATAGTGAACCACCTTAAGCCACCTTTATTCAAGAAAGTATTAATACAATTTATTATATAACTGTCTCACAAGGACCGGGAACTACCGAATTCATGAATTTGATTGGCTGAAATGGATGTTGACCGCGGTCTAGATTTTCCCATCTAGACTGGTATCTAGACCGGTTTCATTTTGCGTTGAAAAAGTAGCAAACTAAAATACAAAAATGTTCACCATTTTATTTTATTTTCTTCTCAATCATTTATGGAAGTGCCAAATAGCCTGATGACAAAAAAAAAGTAAAGAGGACAAGCAAATTTCAGCAGGTTTAAGTTAAGCTCATCGTTGTTCGCAAGCAAAATATCAGCAAACCAGTTACATTAAATGAATTACAGTTTTCTTCTTTGCCATATAATAAACATCTTATTAACCAAGCTAAGTTGGTCTGTATGGGAGAATCTTGACCTCAGTCGTGTGTACAGACCTCACTGCGTTCGGTCTATACTCACGACCTCGGTCAAGGTTCTCCCATACAGACCTCCAGCTTGGTTAATAAGAGCTAAGTAATCTATTATTTAACTTCTTTGATCTGTCTTCTTATTCAGCTGCCCATGAAAGCAGTAGCAACAGCCCTATCCAGAGTTTTAGTGATTTCGTCAAGAAAGTCAAATCATGGTCTGGTAGGTACTTCTGGCAGTACGTGGTCAAGGGAGAAACTCTAGACGATGGCAAATCTTCCTTGAGGAGAGATCTGAATGATGCTGAGGATGAAATGGAGAAAATTAGATGTTCTACAAGTACAAGATCAACTAGTGTGAGTGTACATGTATGAATGTGGTGTCACTTGTTACGTTGTAGTTTGGGAGGTGCTCTGACCTAGCACTGTAGCTATACAAGCATAATTAAAAAACAAAAAACAAAAAATAGCATGACGAGAAATCATCTTTCTTTATAGAGCGCTCTAACTAATGAGTGGCGACATCAAGGAAGTCCTGGTTTAACAAGGAGACCACTGAACAAGAGCAGAGGACCAGAAACCTCAACACCAGCAAGATCTTGCAATAAATCAAACAGAAAGGGGTTACTGACATCCACAAGGCAAAGTAAGAGTGTGACGGAAAGTTCAGGAAGAGTCTATGATCGTAAGTCTATTGTCAACTTTTTTCCTTTTTGCAAGTTTTGCAACAGGATTTGTGAAAATCAAACTTTAATTAGCACATGTATGTGTTTGACCTCAAAGAAGTGTGAGATTCAGTGTGTAATAAGTGAAAATACAGTTTTGGAAGGGATTATACTCATCTTTTTGATATCACGTCAAGGTTGAAACAATTCTGTTTATGATGACCGTACAGTAGTTCATGCAACAACAAAAACAACAATGCAACAAAAAGAAAATATCAACAAGAAAAAGATATCTAAAACTGCAGTGATTTATCTAAAAGGAGGTGTACGATACCCTGGATCACCCTTTCATTTGGTTTTCAAAACAGAGGACAGGTACAGGCAATGCTCTCTATTTTGTCATGCTGTCCATAATAGTCATGCCATCTGACAGGGTGTGGAAAAAAAAGGACAAGTTAACTTGTGCAGAAATTTCTAGGGGGAAAGTGCGGAAAAATGTTTTGATTAGTATAGGTCGTCATTCGGTTTCGAGTTCAGTTTGGAATTAATTTGCACAAGTGAGTTTTTCAAAAAGCTGAAATTGCACAAGCCGCTTCGGCAAGTGCAATTTCAGCTTTTTTAAAAACTCACTTGTGCAAAGTAATTCCAAATTGAACAGGAAAAACCATATGATTACTTATAAATAATATAAACATGAAAAAATACGCTTGGAGGAAATGCTGGAAGATCTTTCTTGAAGCCATTTTTTCTCATTTGAGAAAACTTTTCTCAAAGTTTCTGCACAAAATTTTCATCATCATTTTACATGATATCATTGGCTAAAAAATTTCCTGTTGTCTTTCAGCCAATCATATTCCAGAAAATTTTACGATGTGTAATTTGCACTGGTGTTACGCTTTTTGCACTGATGTTACACTTGAACTGCACTGCTCTCAGCCAATCAGAATCGATTAAGTTTTTCTGGCATATTATTATGCAGAAAACACACTGGATTATGAGGAAACTTGAACAGTTTACAAAATTGATAAGAAAGCCTTTCCAATTTACCAAACAACAGTGAAACAAAAAGCACTTCAAAGTCTTACCCAGAATTTAATCTACTTATTAAACATCATGCCTGCCAACTTTGACACATGCTTGATCTGTTTCTAGTATTTGTTGACAGGTATTTCTTCATTTAACACAGGTTTGAATACACAATGTAGAATATTTTGGGTGAAAAATTTGTTGTTGCGTTCTTGGAATGTCCGTAACTTAGTAACCAGGTATTGCAGTGAATGATGAAAAACTACAGTAGTTTCCAGGCTATTTGCCAAAAGATGGATGGAACGCCTCAAGGTTGAAAAGTCATCACGAACAAAATTTTTTTTTTTCGTGAAAGAGAAAAAGAATTCAACATAATAAATCTCCTCGGAATTTTAACTTGTGGGGATGGTAAGCAGCTGCTTCGTTACTAATATGAAACACTAACTGGTTTATGCAGAAATTAAAGGTCTGATTATGCGGAGGATATGGATGTTAGGGAATTATACGGATCCACACCACCACATCCTGTCAGATGCCCTGAATAGTAAGGATTATCGTAATTACTGTGAACAGGCTCCCAATTGGATTATCTGGGCCAGACAGGACACTGACAAACCCGATTGGATTATTTGGCCTGATTATCTAGCCTGGGAAGGATACAACGCTTGGCTCTCTTCACGCAAGCTGAATGTTTTCATCCTCACTGGGAGCCTGTTCACAGGCTTCTGATTCATGTACACCTATGTAAACTAAGCAGAACATTTTTAAGGTGTACTTTAATAAAACATATCAGGGAAGATGAAATAATTTTTCTGTGTTTAGTGTCAACTTTTGGACCTTTTTTGTGTTGTTATTGAATGTAAAGTAATTATCCAACCAGCATCTAGATATGAAGACACTTCTGGCAGTACAAGTACATCCTACAAAGTCATGCAGTACAAGATTGGAAGCACCAAGGGTCGTAGCTCTCCACGACCTCAATCCAATGGCCGATCTGTACCAAGACCAAAGAGTCAGATCCACAGTGCTGCAGCCAAGAAATCCCCTGGTGACAGAGACAGATTCATAAGCACAGCAGAGAGGGTAAAATACTGTTTTTGAACAAATGGCTTGAGCTGTTTGAGCGGCTGATGTTTTTTTTTGTTAAAAAAAAAAAAAAAACAGATAGCCCAAGTTGTTTGAATGGCATTGCAACCCGTTCAAATGGCTGACAACCTACTCACAAAATGCTATCCAGTTCAAAACAGTTAGCCGTAAGAAATGTTTTCACGTGAGAGGTCACAAATATTTGATAGGGGGCCTTAGCCTTAATTTTGCTCAAAAAGCTTTTTTCAGTGTAGTGACTGTGTACAGTGCAGTACAGTATATCAGCTTTTTGGTTGTTCCTATTCTGAGAGATGAATGATGGTGGCTTGTCATTAGAATTTACTTTGTAAATTGTTGAATACCCTAGGATAATCGGGGTGTGGTTGTGTACAGCAATGCACCAACTTTTGTCTTCATTCAAGAAACAGGAACACATCTGTTGCTTAGTTTTGAGTATTGGATATGCTTACTGGATTTCACACATACATGTACATGTAGTTAGCATCCTTCAAGTGGATATGTTATGGTATTTGTGTCTGCTGTACATGCGCTTGCACGTGAAGGCACAATGTTGAGTGAGACTTCAGCACGTACTTATACCATGAAAATAAAGTAATGGAAGGTTTCCTTAAGAGGCTTTCATGTTGGTTTAAAAATTCATGGAGAATTCTATTCAAATTTCATGGGTGCAGTTGTCTCAAATTTTTGTCAAGATACAGCCTCATAATTTTTTACGCAAAATATTAATAGTGGAAAAGATATTAGTCTGGCTGCCTTACAGAGTGTGCAGTTTACATGTACCAGTGGACAACCCTTGCCTTTGTTAATTGGACTGTTTTTCTCACAATCAAGGTTGTTCGCCTGGATGAACGAGACAGATACAAACAGTTAGTGGCGCAGTTCACCACCATACAGACACCTGAAAGTGTTGGAACATCTTGGAACAGAACTGTGGCTGAACCATTACAAGTTGACACTGATTTTCTTACCAAGACAAGGTCACATGGAAGGTAGATCATGCAAATGATTTATTTGCTCATGTAGCATACTAGAACTCAACAACTTTTAGAGTGTGTACATTTTGTACTTGTAAGTCCTGAAAAAGGTACTAATTGAATTGGAACTTTGAAAATTGCTTTGACAAAGGAGGAAAACAACAACAGCAAGAACTGACCACAGCTTTAAATGTACAGTACCTAACTAATAAGTTTAACTAATGAATTATTTGTGTCATTAATAATAATAATAATAATAATAGTAATAATAATAATACTAATGATAATAATGACTTTATTACCATGTCAATTACATCTAACAGTGGAGAATCCCCACTGCTAGATGTACTCGTTAGTAGTTTCATTGGTGTTTTGGCATTTTGTTGTGTGTAAATGGACACATGTATTACTTAAAGAAAAAAAAATACATGTAATTGAAAAAATCAACAGGAGTACTAGCTGTCCAAAAATAATAAATATTAAGTGCTAGATATGCAAAGTAGCCATGTGTGTATGTACTAAGAAAAAATGTTTTTTTTTGAGGGGAGGAAAAAAAATACAGGGTTGCAAGGGTTGAAATGTTCTGGGATAAACCTGGAGATATTTTGTTCATGTACATGTATAACAACTCTACATTGTGCGGTACGACCATTTTGTCAGACAGCAAAAATGTGCTGTGCTTTATGGGGAGAATTTGTCTTGTAATCTTGGAAATGAAAGAGTTAAATACAACCGTGTAAGTCCTAGTTACATAATTATAGCATACCATAATGACTGTCAGTGTCTGCTGCTTCCATTTGCTTCATAGCTCAGAAGTACAGTTGTGGGGTATCACCACTGTGATCACTTTGTAGTCGTATGTTTACGTGTCGTACATGTATCTCAGAATCTTTTGTGCATGGCAAAATCAAGGATCTGAACGTATGGTTAAAGCAAAATTTTAGTGTGCAATTTTAGTTTTAGTGTAGAAAATTGTCTTTCATTGTGATTGCACATCTCTGTTGTAATCAAACAGGTCAGAAAATGGAAGTCTGTTGTCACCGAGATCCAGCTTGCTACCACCCTCTGTGTCATTCACAGTCCCAGCGTCCGCTCCCCAGTCATCAACCAGGCTGAGGGTAATGGCATCACCAAGGAGATCTGTCAACAGATCCCGCCAGGCTACCTCAGATGTTAGTTTGTACTCAAGGCCAGGTTAGTAAAATGACTGTAGGGTTCCATGGAGTGATGAAAGAGGCATTGTAGCACAATGTTATAGTACAATAGCTAAGCTCCTATGGGAGGCGTCAGTAGCAAGCCTTAAGAACCTCTGCATAGGAGGCTGTACAATAGTGGACTTGCATAAAACTTCCATGCTGGAGAGCTACAGTATTAATTACAGAGTCCCACAGCTTGGAGAATTCTCTTCTTCTGATTGGTTATTTGATAAGGCAAGGCATTCACTGTAGAGTGTAGTGTGGAATTGGGTAAGGCGCTTACATGATACTGAACCTGTGCAACCTTTTCTCCTACATCAACTTGTTTGATTATAATACAAACATCCGGATAATACAGACACTTCTGGTGTCCATCTTAACCAGATTCCACTGTATGTTTTGTCTAGGTAATCATATGGTTGTGAGTACAATTTGGAATTAATTTGCATGAGTGAGTTTTTCAAAAAGCTGAAATTGCATGAGCCACCCTGGCAGAGCTTTTAAAAAAACTCATAAGTGTTAATTAATTCCAAATTCAACGAGAAAAACCATATGATTACTTATTAATAACATAAACATGAAAACATTTGCATGGAGGAAATGAGGGAAGATCTTTCTTGAAACCATTTTTTCTCATTCGAGGAAACTTTTTTCAAAGTTTCTGGACTAAATTTTCACCATCATTTTATGTGATATCATTGACTTAGAAAATTTCCTATTTTCTTTCAGCCAATCATAACCTAGAATTACGATGTGTAATTTGCACTGGTGTTACACTTTTGCACTGGTGTTACACTTGAACTGCATTCCTCGCAGCTAATCAGAATCGAATAATGTTTTCATGTATATTATTAGTAATGTAACTGTGTAGTTACGCTATTTTGCCATTTTAGGTCCCATTGAAGTGTCACCTCCAAGCAGTAGTTATCGATCAAGGTACGTTTAAAAACAGGAAGCAAAGGAAAAATTGAGTGGCGTGATATAAGTTTTGTGATTGTACAACCACAGCGCCCCAAGACATTTCCAAGCTGCTCAAAGTTTGTCGTCCATCTTTTTTCAACTCTGTTCAGCAACTGTGTTTTGAAGTGCAATGAAACAGTCTGTCATGTTTGATATATCACCTGGTTGATGTAGATATAAGGAAAAACAGCAGTTGTGATGTACATGTACAAGAATCCAGTGCAATGAAATTCTGTCCCATGGATAATGTTTGAGATGTGACTAGAGCTGTGATGTGCTGTATTTAACAATTGTCTTGAAAAATCACGTGGAATATCTCCTGAGGTGACAGGCCAAGTTGGCTTAAATATGGCGATACTCCACGGCATTGAACGGGATTAAAATTCTAGTTATCTTTTCAACAAACCGTCAATGAAGCAATGAAGCAATGTTTCAGTTCACAGCCACATGGACATTTAAATATGGTTATTCAGTGCTTTGCAAGACTGTAGACAGTTTCCGTAGCTTAACAATGACTTACTGACCATGCAAGGGCAATGTGGACATCTGTGATGTGAATATCAACATAACCTGTGTAACTTTCTCGAGAGAGAATATCCCAAAAAATGTGAATGCATGCTTACCTCTTGTCATGACAAGAATCTCATGGTAGCAAACATATAGTCACCTTGCCCATCGCCCCATAAATGCTGCAGCCTCAAATAAATGCTAACTGCAAGCAAACTGCAGGGTGACTATATCGGTGGCCTACAATGAATTATATGCAGTTGCAATTCTTTCCTAGCTTTTGTTGTGGAGCTGTGCAAAGTTCCTAAATTCTGGCAATTTTCTGTAAACCGCTGGAAGCTGGAATGTCTAATTTGTGTTTTAGTAGGACACTGGACACGCCTGCTGTGTGCAATCCCTTTGATGAGGATTGGACCAGAAAGTGGTTAGTACATAGGACTCATTGTATTTGTATCCTGGAAGTGTGTTATTTTAAAGTTATTGTCAAATTTTTTCACGATCGTTAGCTAATTGACAATTGTTCCACGAGCGCGCGTTGGATATGAAATGGTAGACAGCCAACGAGTTCCAGTCCCCGTGACTTGACTGAGCCCGCAAGTTTTATGTGGAAGTTGCTAAGCGACTGATTACATCACGATGGCGTGACAACTTTCGTATAACTCTCTAGCACTCACTATTTTGATTACAGGATAAAAAAAAGATACTTTACGAGTGCTTCGATGAAGATTTGCCAAAATGGCACTTGTTCCCATATTGATATTTGCATATTTGTATTTGTGCAACCCTGTTTAAATTTTGGAGGAAAATCATTGCTGTTATCTGGACCTCGGTAGTGTGAGGTATCACGTATACTTTATTAAGTTCTACAACTTAATTGATACCTAATTCCTGTACGTTTATCATTCTCTCTATAGGCGAGATCTTCTGTCAGATGAAAGTTTATCGAGGCAAAGGGAGATTTCAAAGGAGGAGAAGAAATTGCAGGCATTAAAACAAAAGGTAGTATGGCAGACAATAAATGTACTTGAACGGCGGAAGTTTGACTGATTTCACTGCCAGATTGAGGTTGCCTTACTACCTGTTCATTATTACAAGGCTCACAACGTTCATCATATTATCTTACTAGCATTGTATTTTCTATTGCTTTTCTAGCGAGAAGAAGATACTCAAGCGCTCAAAGAAAAGGTACAGTGCGTGTACATGTGGCATAAGAACATTCTTTAACTTAGTTGGCGCAAAAATAGACTGTTTACGAATACGGGACGCATATGTCAGGAACAACTGTTCGGAACAGCTAGTGTCCAAGGGCAAGCATCCGTGCATATTTTTGAAGTGTTTTGTACTAACTATCCTTCAAATAATTGTTTAGCCCTTGTAACAGTTAATCATGTCGCTATCGATCTTAGCAACTTTCTATTTATGTTGATCACGTGAGGATGAAGTGTGAGAGAGTTATTTCACGGCACATGTTTGTAGTATTGGTCGGTCGGTCGGTCGGTCGGTCGTATTTTAATTGCTGTTATTATCACAGTGTAATTGAGACAAATTTTAATTGCCAACTCTTTATTTAATGCGAGACGGAAATCACGAAGTGTTCAACCAGCGTAATATTAATTTTGCTGTGTAGGTAGTTAAATACACTTCCCTCTAATTCCTTTTACCGTGTGGGGTTTGAAATGTCTTCCAGATACCTACTGCAAAAGATCGTAGTACCGAATGCACCGGCTTTTCTCCTAGTAATTACTTGTTCGTGATGTTTTCCAAAACTGTCGGTTCAGTAAATCTCACAAGGTAAGGGGTGAGTGTTGCAAAAAGAGAGATGTGCCTGGATAAAGGACAAATGGTAATGGCAACTTTGTGTTAGGTTTTACTGTAGACAACTGTTTTATTCATTATTCATTATAATTGTTGTTGTTGTTTTTTTGGAATTAAGATCCAACATAGATTAAGGAGAGTGAAACAAGGATTTGACGAAGAGGAGGAAACAGAGGTATTGACTATCCTGCGAAAAAATTGCTTTAGTTATCTTTTGCCGTGTACTAAACCAGTGAAGGACAAAGAAAAAATCGTTCTTGTCTAGTGCTGAATACAATATCAAAATGAGGGCGGTGTTTCTCTGTTGTTTCGAACTTGCAGTAACGGTTCCTGACGATCTTAAGGTTAGTTTGTATGTAACAAAATGGACTCAAATAACTTGAAGTAATTGTCACATTCCTTTCAACGGTACATTTTTAGATAGTTTATAGCAGTTATATAATCTTAGTTCATTTAGTGTAATATTTATTCCCAAATGTACGTTTTTTACTTGTTATTTTGTTTTCTTGGCGCACCTGTTAACTAGCTGCTACGTTGTATAGACTCTGCTTATCTAGTCTATGGGACGCACCGTTACCATAGCTAAGTGTGCGTCCAGGTAAAGTATATTATGTGTATGTCTTCATTAGAGTGTGATCTTGCTCTTCCAGGGAGAGGAAGAAGTCGAAGAAGGTACAGATTCGTTTGTACCACTCACAAATGAAATGGAGAGAATGGTGAGTCACAGTGAACCCTGCAGACTCTGGTTGCGGTCTTCAGGAGATAAAATGATTTTATGTTAAGCAACGGGAGGTCATGATAACGTGATGTGCTCGCGGGTTTTGATTGGTAAATTGTTATCATTTATTTTTTATCTTTTTGCTTAAAAAGGGGGATAAGTTTTTGAATGTGTCCATGAGGATTTAACTAAAACCCGATCTATTTATTCGCATGTGCCAACCAAATAAAGTAAAGAAATTCGGTGATCTTGTTGGCATGTTAATCAAATTAACAGACAGATCGCGTCAGTCATCTGATCTTTTGGTATGGGTTGCTTTTCCTTCAGGTGGATTCTGCCTTGGCTCCAGGGTACTCTGAAGATCCTCTTGTTGAAGGCTTCCGCGTGACTCTGAAACGAAGTGACTTGGCAACTCTTAGTAACCTGAACTGGCTCAATGATGAGGTACATGCAGTGTGTTCTGGTGCTATGTGATTTAAAGGGGCGCTATAAGGGGCATAGCGATTTTGATTTTTTCTTTTTTTGGTCAAAACCGACGTTTCTAATTTAATCAGCAAGTATCTTCGCTCACACAAGAGCATTGAGACATTAATAGTGAATTGTAGAAGGGAGTACAAATTATAATTATTTAATGAGACTTTCAGTGCTCCGTATAGATGCTTAACTCATGAATTGATCGCTTCAGTTCACTAGTACTATTTTGCTTCAGAGTTTTCGAAATGATGCTCATGATATTCCCAAGTCTCCTCCAGGCGTTCAGTTAGTTGGGGCACAGCGCGAAAAATGGCGCACGAAAAAATATTGTCGCTCCTCGCACTAAGTCTCTCTCTCCTTTATTTCGCTCCGCCATTTTTTTCTCGCTGTACCCCAACTAACTGAACGCTAGTCCTGACGAAGGCCCAGGAAGATGAAAAGAAAACAAGGCTTTATAGTAGCCTTCGGAACAAGTGGTACAGTGGGGTGGAGCGCGAACCGCGATACAAAGACGCAGAGTGCCGGGACAGCAAGCGCGGAGCGAGACACCTCTTCCTCAAACTCCCTGCTCGCCCTCACGCTTAGCGCTCGCGTATTGGGCTCCGCACTCTATTCTGCTTAACTGTCTGTTCTGCAAGTTAGCTTAACTTAACTCTGATATATCTATGTTTATTATAAATGAACTTTCCAGGGTTTCAAAGAGTGGATCTGTAAGTAAAAAATGTGGATTTATATCGGGAATATAGGTTCATGATAAACTATTGGCTGACTAGTAGGAAATCTGGCTAGGTAAAAATTGTTATGGCTGGCAAAATCTAACATAACAGTAGCCCGTTAGCCAGGGTGTTAAAATATCAGTCCCCAGCCCTGGAAGAAAATCGTGGTTTTGGCTTTTTGTAAATAGCACCAGGTGATGAATTACTTTGTTGCTTGATTTTCTCTTCTGTTGCGCAGATAATCAACTTCTTCTTTAACCTTCTCGTGGAAAGGAGTAACCAGGAAGGGAAAGTAAAAGTCCATGCTTTCAATTCATTCTTTTATCCCAAACTCGTCAAATCAGGATATGCAAGCCTTAAACGTTGGACTAAGAAGGTAAGTAGGTTTGTCTTATATCACTCCTTGGCTTTGTTTCATTCATCGTCGTTCTGTGAATTGTAAAGCAAGGACCAAACGATCGCAACATTTCAAAGCAACATATCGAAATATTGTTGGAAGCAACATACTACATGTTGCGCGCGTTTGGCCAGCCTGTTGCGACGTATTGTGACAATTGGGTGCTGTGGACTTAAATTTGACCACTTTCAAACTTGAACCGACAACACACAGCATGTCGCAACACGTCGCAACAGGCTGGCCAAACGATGTTGCGTTGAAATGTTGCGATCGTTTGGTCGGGGCTTAACGCAGCGACCTCGTTGTTTGTTAAGGACAATTGTTGCTTGACAACCAGAAATAACTGTTCTTGTCAATGTCACTATATACCTTTTGATTGAATATCATCATCTTAAAGGAGCTCAGTCACGGTTTGCGCATATTGAAAAGTTTAGCCTCAATTTTTCAAATTCGTCGTTTGTAATCCGTGTTAATCTTCTCCATCCTTAGCCATCCTTGTTCCTTTATGGTTTATCATTATCTCTTTGGTGTTTTTCTATCTTATTAAACTGTTATTTTCAGGTTTTCTATCATTTAAAGGTAATTTTGTATGTGGCCAAAATAACTCAAAATACCGTGACTGAGCTCCTTTAATGTTAATCTAAATTTGCGGATAAGTTATCCGTGTGGTTGTTGCTTCTTGGTCTGCCGAGAAATTTGCAGGGAAACTCGACAGAAAGAGAGCAAAACGAGTCTAAAATCGTAGGATTTTAGTTGGAATGGTACAGCGGTGCAACATATTGTGAAAGTTATAAGAGCCCTTCATTTCACCATCACCCGGTTTGTAGAAATATGAAGAATGGCCACGTACATTTTGTCACTAGACCACAGCCATTCATGGTGTTCCGGTGTTCTCGTCCTGCGTGCGACTCGTTGATAAGTCGATAAGAATCGAAATATTTTCAGTTACGTTGTACAAGCCGTTCTCGAGTAATAATGAGGAGCGAGTTGAAGCTGTGCGGCCGCGCTCTCTCACTCTCGCGCGCCTCTCCAACTCGCGCCCTATTAATAGTTGAGCGCCTGGTAGTTTGGTGCTGCGAGCATTTGCCTATCGTAGAACAGGTTACTCTGGATTGTGTTGTTTCTGTTTGGTAGTTTTACCTTATGTGTATATATTCATACTACTTGAACATTGTAAAAAGCCAAACATCGTTAATTTTTTTCAGCAAGCCTGTTTTTGATTATTATTATTATTATTATTATTATTATTATTGTTGTTGTTGTTGTTGTTGTTATTATTATTATTATTATTATTATTATTAATATTATTATTATTTTTATTTGTGCAGGTGGATATCTTTGCCATGGATTTGGTTCTTGTTCCTGTCCATTTAGGAATGCACTGGTGTTTGGCGGTGAGAGTTTGTTTGTTTGTTTGTTTTTTCATCATTCAGGATTTCCTTCTGTTTCTTGTTAGTGTATCAAGGCATCTGCACCGCCATAACAGCACTCTCTCTCTCTAGCATCTCCGTTTTAGCGCAAAGCGAATGTTTTCTTTTGCTTGAAGATTATGACGTGTCGTAAGCTCCGACCAATAAGAACACAGCCTAGAGTCTGGCGTGCTGTTTTCACAGCCAATCAGATTGAAGGTGTCATTTTTCTTGCCAGTCAGGTGTCACAAACAAACACCTGTCTTGTCCCGAACTTTTCAACCGCTGCCTGTTCTTACTTCTGTTTTAGCTTGGGTTAGCAGCGGTTGTCGTCTTCCAGACTCCTGTCTGTTCTTTGTTTGTTTTAATTAGTCTTTTGTTAATTTCTGTCACCTTTCCAAGTCTTTCTTTTATAGTTTGATATATAGTTGTTATTAGTTGCCGTAACTATTGTGTGCTCTTGCATTAATGTTTTGTATTCATATATAAATTTAACTATTTTAGACTTCCTTCATAGCATAGAAATAGCGTTTTTCCTCTTCTTTTTTTCTTCTTGTGTGTGCATTTGTGCTCCAGTTTTCTTGCTGATCTGTATTTTATTTCTATTTTATGCTAATGTTAACTGGCTGCCTGGCTCCGCCAGCTCCTACGGTTATCCCAGGCAGCTAGTACTCGAATTTTTACTTTTCATATTTTCATTGAACATTGCAATTTTTTTTAGCAAGAGGGAGTACAAATAAAGATTGATTGATTCACCAGGACCGCAGACGAATTGTTATTGATATTTTTTAGTGCAGACATTTGTCGTGTATTTGGGTTCTTTTGGAATCAGATAAAGTGACTCGCCTTTGTGGACAACAGAGGTGTCACTTAGGGAGTCTTTTAGGGAAATTGCGACTTAACTTGGACAAACTGATCGGCTGTGCGATAACTGGCTGTGGTTTAACGAGGCTTCATTGTTTCAGAATGGAGCTGACTAGTTTCTATCTACGCCGATAGCTTATCGTTTGATCTCTTTCCACCTCAGGCAATCGATTTCAACAAAAAATGCATTTCATACTACGACTCACTGAAAGGCTCCAACCCACAGTGCTTGTCAGCACTAAGGTGAGATTTTCCGTCTTGTTCTAGACTCTTATGTTGTGAAAGCTCTATTTGACAAATCCTCCCTTGAGAAAATCTGACGCGCTAAACTTGCGTCTCACAGAAAATTGTGGAATGTTTATTGCAGGTGTGTGTCAATGAAAATATTGTTTTCTCCTTATGTTGTCATAAAAGGAATGGGAAACGCTTCGTCTGACGTGGGTGCAACCATCAAGTTATGGACGCACGCGGGAGCTTGCTAAACACTGTATAAGCACATGATAACTCGACAGTTTCATGCCGCACGTCTAGAAAATGAGTGTTTAGAAATGTTTTAAGCCCGAACATTTGTGTTTTTCGCAGAGATTACCTAAACAGTGAGTCTATGGACAAGAAGAAAGTGCCGTTTGACATGACGGGCTGGAAGACAGCGTCTCCAAAAGTACTCTGTCATATTTTATCTGCTTTTGTCTTTGTTTGCCCTTCTGATTGTTTTAATACAATCATGGTTGAGCTCTCAACCCTTATGTCTTCCTTCCTTCTCATGTCCTATAGGATATACCGGAACAACTGAACGGGTGCGATTGCGGAGTTTTCGCTTGCAAGGTACTACTTACTTTGGTCAGTCGGAAAAAGCATCTCTAACATTCTCCTTCTCACAATACTGTTACTATCTTAGAGGATATGTACACAACTACTCGGATTGACACGGAAGACGCTGTTTCAAGATTCTGTGCATGCGGTTTTCCAAAAGGATATTCCACCCCCCCGCCCCGCCTGTCGCCAGAAACTTTTTTCCGTGTTTTGTTTTAGTTATGTTATCTCGCGCTTTCCATCAGTTACATTTTCCCGCGCTTTCGACCACTGACGTTTCTTTTGCGCTTTCAGTCAGTTACATTTCCCGCGCTTTTAATTAGTTACATTTCCCGCGCTTTCGATTAGTTATATTTTCCCATGCTTTCCATCAGCTACGTTTTCCCGCGCTTTTCCGCGCTTAAATGATTTTGTGACTTAAGTTCTGATTGGCTTAGGACAGCATTTTCTGGCGCCGTGATTGGTTGTATGGTTACTGTTATATTTACATGTAAATTTTATATCAGGAGAGGAACTCGTTATGAATTTATGATATACAAAGTTTAATTATATCACTTCACCGGCAATTGAGAATTCTCCTTCTCTTCTGTTATTCAGTACGCAGAGTATTTATCAAGGAGGGCGAAGTTCGATTTTGATCAGGTATGATTTCGAATCATTTCGCTTATCAACATTCCATGCAACTTTTTGTGTTTACTTTGTGACCTTATGAAAGGCTCACATATGAACCGCAGGAGAAACGTGAAGTTTTGTCAGCTGAGTACGTTAGCAATTTTTAAGCTATTACTTTTCTTACTGAAAAGTTTCGTTCATTATATGTTTCTGCCACGTTTCATATATGTCTCATATATTCACTCTTTCATCTACGCCATATGTATGGTACCTACATAGAAACTACAGTTACCCGGCTGTTAACGTGTCAACTCTTCATAGCTCAGTTGGCATAGCAACGCACCGGTATCGCGGTGGTCATGGGTTAAAATCCTGTTGTAGCCTTGGATTGTTTTTAGGCTAGAAAGAAATTGTTTACACGCTAAGGGTTCTATGCCATTCACATCGTTCCCTTAAGATTAACGTGCTCCAAAGTATTTCAACAAATGGACGTTTAGAAAACACAAGTACTTAATGATACGTTGTGTTTTCATCAGAGGCACATGCCTTACTTCAGGCGCCGAATGGTGTACGAGATTCTGACCAAAAAGCTTCTATGATAGGCGACAATCGTCAGATACCGTGTTCACGCCATGAAGCCGTGATGCCGCACCCATGAATCGACTACGGAAGAGACAATCCCGATATGGTGGTCTGGCCAGTCCAACACAGCAGTTGCTTTGGCCACATGCAATGCTTGGTTCCAATTTCCGGAGTTTTCAATCTTTGTGTGTCAATTAAATGTTTCGTGGTGTTACCATCACGATTGTGCGGTTGAGCTTTTTCTACCTGGAGTAATCTCCGAGATAAAGTTTGCGATTTGAGAAACGGATGGACAGACCATTCCCGTTCACGAAACATCTCTTAATTGGTTTAAAGTAAAAAAGTTTGGTAAAAAGCTTTAATAAAGGTTAACTTGAGAACAAATACCCCTCATAAGGATGGATGTTACCCTTCTCAGTTCGTGGTATTGAAATATGGATTCTCATTACAGACTACCACACGTTTCTTTTAATGTAGTTCAAGTCTGGTAACACATCACAAACCTCTGTCAGAAATTCGATCGTGATCATCATCGTAATTGATTTGTTGTCAGTCAGATTGAATTCTCTTTTTTCTCTCGGTTTCCTCTAATTATTCTGAACCAAGCTTACCTAAATCTTAAATATTTATTAAATGATAAAAGAGCCTTGTATAAAGTGCCTCTACAACAGTATGGTTTATCGCAAACATACTTATTTTTCACGTTGTACATGATTGAATAAAAGAGAGATCGTCAACAAGTGTAACTGTAATTAATCGTATATTTTGCTTTCTCGTGATAGTCGTAACCAATGCGTGTGCAGTCAGAACAAATGGCCCCGAGTACGAACCTACGAAATGTAGAATCGGTCTGTTTATGTTCACAGGTAACTTTCAGGTTACCGAGCAAATTGGGAAGCGGTGTCCCTTTTCGAAGACAATGTATATTCAGCGAGGGCACGGGGGAAAGGAGGTGGTATGTTGGTGTCTAGACAATGTTGACTCTACGAATGGTATATTGTACGTCGCTTTGCCCAAAATGTTTGTGTAGGAGGAAACAACGGGAAAAAATACTCTTCAGAATATTCATTTTCAAAACTGAGATATGATTAACGAAGCAGAAAATAATGACAAAAGGTTTTAAGATGCAAAAGCAGAGAGCATTGGTCTATTTTTTGCTCCTGTATGGGCCGAGAGACTGTGTAATTTATTTTACTCTATGGTTGCTCTCGTGATAATCCAATGTCACGAAAAGCCAGCTGTTCTCTCATGCTGTTGGGAGATAAATAGTTTCCCAGACAGGCGTTCCCATCGCTCGTCACGCACGTCTGCTGAAACTAACGCACAGATTGTTTGACGAATACAAAGAACATCTGCGCAGGACGAGGGTAGGGGATAAGGGTAGAGTGGGGAATTAAGGTTGAGGGGTGGTGGGGGCAGGGGGGGGGGAATAAAACAACCTTAACTGTGATCTATGGGATATGAATTACGAACAATCGAGGAAAAAAAACAAAGACCATAGGTCTTTTTATTGCTCTTGTCTTGTCTTGCGTGAGGCAAGATTTAATCTGCCACGTCATTGTTATTGCTGCAGGACGCCAGCTGTTTTCAACAAAAGACTCGTGATGCATCAAATACTTTCGGTTTCCAATGTAAATGTCGTCTCATTTTAGCTATCTGTTGTTGTTCACAAGTTCTTCTCTTGTCAGCTCAAGCTCGATCGGTTTGATCGGGTCAGTCATTGCAATAAAACCGAAGATTTTCTAAACTTTATGGACTCGGAAAAATCGTAAACGCAGAGGAAAAAAAACCACGCATGCCTAAAGTTCAGTATTGTTCCGGGAGTATGTGACATTTCAACAAAGTTAAGGAAAGGTTTCCATCATTTATTTGCGAACGAGTGCTGACTAAATGAAAAGACGCATCCATCTGTAGTTAAAGTTGTAAAAGTGATCTCTCTCTGCCGGCTCCCTCTTTCCTAAAATCGAAAGTACATTGCATGGCATAACAGTCGTGTCATTTTCCACTTGGCTGCAAGACTGATTGATCTGTATTTAGTGGAAAATATAAATAACAATTGAGACCGACTTCCGTTTATTTCTGTTCTTGGGCTATTTCAGATTAAATTAAGTGACACGTCGGCAAGTACTCTAGCAAGTTCAGTTCTTAGATTATCTCTCTACAGATTGCCCGAATTTCGAGCAAGTCGGTTGGCAGAATGAACTTGCCAGTAGTTTGCGTTACACAATTGTTCTTTCTCATTTATCTTTGCCGTGTCACCTGTGGAAAGAAAGCTCAAATTATCTTGGAGTTCAAAACCGAAAGCGGAACTTACGAGTGGAATCGAGATGTTCTGGCAGACATTTTAAAGCTGCAGTCGCCATTGCGATCGATTTTCATTCTCGGAGATGAAAGAGGTCATACACTGGCAACACTCGATTTGATTATTCACATCTGGAGTGGAACCAGACGAAACTACGTGGAAGAAATCTTTCGAGAAACAGACCAGAGAAACTCCGTGGTGTGGGCGCACATTTTGGAACTGCAAAGGCAGGAAAAGGAAGTAGAAAATGTACTTTTACTCTATGGGACCCATATGGATTTGGATGATGCTTTCTTCAAGTCGTCTTACGGCAGGTTTTTCGCGACAGTCTCTTCTGGTTTTAGCCTCCTCCCTCAAGAAATGCTCCAAAACAACAGCATGCCATCATTATTTCGAGGGTCAAGCCTCTTCCACAACACCGGTCACAGCGACCTAACAAAGCCCCATGTCGTTGTAGATGCTCCGTTTGAGAGTGATTCTGAAGTGTGCCAGGATTACACAGTGGAACCCTCTGGAAAGACCATACAAGAAGCGGGGGAGTTTTTAAAGGATTATGAGAAACTGCGCAAAAGCGAGTATTGGAATGCAACGAAAAGATTAGTTGCCACCTACAGAGCGATGCCAATAATAAAGACTCCCAAAGGAAGTCGCATCGATGGTGCAGCAATCGTGGAATTGGCCACTGCAGTTAAAAAACCCATGGATGTAAATATTTATGAAAATCTGGACAGAAATATTTGCACGCGGAGCCATCAAGGACTCATCCAATCATTGATTGCATCCAAAGTGAGTGAAACAGAAGCCAAAGCTAAGAACTCCGTGGATAATTTCGCAAAGTTATGTGCTTTACGAAACGAGAACGCCGAGTTCAAAGGAGACGTGCAGCGAGTAGTAACAGAGAAAAATGAGTTGGTGAAAATAGAAAGAAATCTCGAGGAAGAGAAACGTAGAAGAATGGAGGCGGAAAAGAGAAAGGAAGACAAGGCGAAGAAAATTCAAGAAACGCGTTCAGAAATGGAGAAAGAACATGCAAAGTTGTGCGAGTCTCGTGAAGAAGCCAAAATGGAAGTAGGAATCCAAAACGATAGATATAAAACGACTAGGAAAGAAATCAAGCTCCTTGAAAAGGACCTCAGTAAGAAAGAAGGCGGATGGCTAGATGTGATTGGGCCAGCCATATTTGGACAGAGGCCAGCTGGTGAGAAGTTTTCCAGCACACCGGAAACTGGAGGTGAAGAAGGAACCCCCCACGATCCAAATGATAGCTGGTTTAATGTTATCATACAAACTTTAACTGTTGTTAATGGCTTTGTGTCAAATGTATTGAAAATACGAGACATAATAGTGAATAGTGACGAGCGGTTGAAGCAAAATATAATAACATTACCTCGTTCTGAATACAGCATCATTGGAATCAGAGTAGTGTGTTGGGAGTGGAATGCAATCGCGGAGAAAACCTTTGGTTTTAAAGGGAATGCCTGCGGAGTGATTGCACAGGAAGTCCAAGGCCTCTATCCAAGGCTCGTGACAGAGGGGAACGATGGTTATCTGCGTGTACAGTTTGATGCCTTGCGGGATATGATCAACGAGGCACTTACGTATAACAAGAATGCCTCTTACCCAATGTGCTTGATAGGTCATCCTTAATTGTAGAATAAGCGTCCAGCTTCTTAAGGTGGCTCACTTGTTATTCATGCGGGCTATCACTGATTGTAGAGTAAGGTGGCTCAGTTGTAATTCCGAACGCGCTCGTCGACTGTGACTCACTTTGGAATCAAAACGTTATCGGTTTTGACTTAATGAAAGTTAACTGAACCTTCTACCATATTGTCCAGTAATGCTATCAGAGATTCAGTTTACCTACTCGGATACAACAAGCCAAGAATTCGAATCTCTGGACGGAAAAGTCCTACCAAAATTAGAACAGCTTATAGAGTGCCAAGGCAATCGCCCCTCTTGCGAGCCGTTATAATGTGTACGCTTGCTCTGTGAACATAAAGTGCTCGAAAACCCGCGTTATTCGTAAAAGTTGCTTTTTAAATTTTGGAAAATTATCCAAGAGTTTTTAATGAAGCTCCTTCCGTGTGAATTTCAAATTGCAACAATATTTTCCAATGGACTCTTAATTCCGCTGTGAAGCATTTTATATTGGAGAAATTGTAATCGTGATTTTAAGCTAGTGTCCTCAGGCTAACTGAAGCTGACGAGTAGTTATGAATAGGAAATTAGAACTTCCGGTAGATATTTTGAGAACTCACATCCGGCCTTTCCCTTTTTGGTGGGGGTGGGGGAGGGGGCTTGGAGGGGGAGGGTTTATCTACGCTGATGACTTCAGGAGTGGAGAGGATGTACGCTTCATTTCTAATCATTAGGCTACCTCGCCTCCCATGATAGAAAAACGAATAGAAAGCAAGGACTAGTAGTAACATTTTATAATGAGTTTGATGAAAACTTTGGGCGTTTTAGTAGATAACGTGTATAAATGAGAACTATAGTAATTACAGCTAATAATATTATTCTGTTTTAGATAACTCGATCAAGATTAGTGAATGTAATTTTTCCATTCATGCTTTAATTCTGTCAAGTATCATTGTAAAATATGGCTATGTAGATTTAAAATATGAGACTATCGGTTTGTTAAAATGGATCGCATTTGAAATATTCTCGCAAAACTTAGTTCCTTTCAACAGGTCGCGCTGAGTGATTGCGTTCATTTTAAAAATCCGGTTGTTGGCCATATGAGAAAATAGCGATATTACTTTCTTTGGGAAAATCTATTATTGCATTCTCTAGACTGGATTCTTTGGTTTCCTTGATGAACCACATGGTCCAAGTGATCTTGGATTAACCTGTTTAGTTAACTTTCGAATCACTTTGTTCTTTCTGCAGTGACTGAATAGATCGCCTTTTTTCCTCACATAACTGCTCAAGATGGTTCACCTTCTTTTTCGTGTTTTCTTCAGCTTCTTTTTCCTTGGCGAACTCTTTATCCTTTTCGGCAAGTATCTTTTGAAATGTCTCGTAAATTTCTTTGATTTTTATTTCTGTCTTAACCAGTTTGTCCACCGCATTTTGTATCTTTTGTTTGACTTCTTCTTCTTTTCTCTTCACCTTGACAATTTCTTGGAGATCTTCTCTAGCAGTGTTAATCTCGCTTTCTGAGATGCCTTTTTCCTTTAAAGCATTTAAAGCGCCATCTATTTTATGTTGCACTTCGTCAGCTGTCAACGAAAATATGTCTTTGATGACTTTTTCTCGAATTCTTTTGCAATTACTGTTTTCCATTACTTCATAAAGATTTCCAAACTTAAGCCAGGAGTTTTTATTTATGGATTCTGTCACTCCTTCAGCCTGTTTCACCAATGCTTTCCCATCTAGAGGAAGTCCCGTAGAAGACGTCTTTACTGGAACTTCTTTGAACTTTGCAGCCAAGAATTCCATTGCGAGTCCATAATCACTCCCGCTCAGTTTTCCCGCATCTCGTAACACTTCACGATCGGCGACGTGTGGAAACTGGCTCACAGAAATTTGATCCTTCTGGAAGTATTTGGCAATGGTTTCCCTTTCTTTTTGTAAGTTTTTCTCAAATGTAGGTTCCACGATAAAGTCTCTAACGAAGTCCTCAATTGTGTGACCGTCCGGGGCCCGAAGTGCATCTCTTATAACAACTCCGAGTGGGGCAAAGCTTTCTACGTGGACATTCGGGAAAACAAGATCACGCAGGCGTGACATGAGGAACAAAAAGTGCAGGTTGTTATTGTCAAACCTTTCGCGGACAAAAACGTTCACGTCGGACGAAATAAGTGCTGCGAACAAGCTAAGGTAGTACACTGAGACATCTTCCCCTACTTTTATACCTTGAACCTCGAGTAGAATAAGGGAGCCTCCCCCTTCATTTTGTGGATGAATGGTATGAATCCAGACGCCATGAGTGACAGACACAATAGTGTTACCAGTCGGAAATATCTCTTCGATGTGGCTCTGATCACTTCCACTTAAGATGTGAATTATTGTGTTGAGTGCAGTCGATTTTCCAGCTCTTGCATCTCCAAGAAAAGCAATGACTTGAATGGGACTAGGTAGTTTTGAAATTTCGTTCTTGCCCTCTTGCGTTAACTCAAATGTTTCACTATCGGTGTCGAAATTAAGAAAGAGCTCAGCTTTTTTCCCTTGAACAGTAGTGGCCAAACAAAAGAATAAAAGGCATCCAAACAACTTGAAACCCTTCTGTTGCAGAGTCCATCGTGGTTTGATTCTTGTTGAGAACATACTGCCCGGTAAACCCTCGCGGCATCATGCAGAAGACTCAAGCAAAGGCGACATGTTGACACGTCAACCAGCTTTGGCGCCGGTATTTTCCCTTCTGTTTGTGGCCTCCACTTTCTTAGAATTACAGGAAAGGAAATGGTTGATTGATTGCGACTGAAAAGTCTAATTTCGTCACGTTTGAAAATAACCAGCCCCTTCCCCCCCCCCCCCCCCCCCCGCATCCCCTCCGGCAGATCTTTCAGTCCTTCTTAGCGCGGCAGTGATCTGTAGAATCGCAGAAGAATATCATAGCCATAAACATTAAACTTAGCTTTACCATCTTCTATGCATAGTCCTTTAGTGATACAGAATTCATTCAGTCAAGTACTGAAGATACACTTGGCCACTATTAACTACATAACACCCTCCCTACCCCTACCAATCTCCGCCCAGACCGTGAGATAATGGCACAGTATGTTCCAAAACTTATTGTTCGCGGTGACACTGCAGTGTTTCGGTAATTACTCGTCTGTGGCAAATAACAAAGAAACGACTGGAGCTAATTTGCAAACGCAGACTAATGGCAAGTTTATTTACCGACACTTTCGAAGTCGCTTTCTGGGAAAAACCCCTAGTCTGAGTTTCGATTACCGCGAAAGTAGGGAAGTTTATTTGAACTCTAGAGGGAAACTACCCGTACTTGGTGACACCGTCGAATTAGTAATCACGCAGAATACCTTTTAAGCGGTTACCATCGCTGTACTTTCGCTCAAGTATCGTTTAGACTTGAGGTTGAACAGGATGAATTTCCCAGTGTTGTACACGTTACTGATGCTTTGTGCTCGGTCTTCTGAAGGGAAACCAGCTCAACCTTTGCTGACATTCAACAGTGAAACCGAAATGTTTGAGTTGAACAATGATCTTCTGCTTGAGATCGCAGAGCTACAGCGACCAATACGTGTAATTGCTGTTGTTGGAGATGCAAGAATTGGAAAATCGACCACACTCAACTTGATCAAACACATCTGGAGTGGAGCGAATCAAACCTACATCGAAGAAGTTTTCAAGACGGGCGATACATTCAGACCTGTCACGCGTGACGTGTGGGCTCAGGTTATTCAGCCCCGTGACGAACAAGGCGGAAACGTTGTGTTACTGGATGTTGAAGGTACAAATTTAGGAGATGATGCTCTCACGACTCACTTGAGTATGTTCACAGCCCTGGTATCATCCGGTTTAAACTTGTTTGTCCGGGAGATGGTTCAAAATAACAACCTGCACTTCCTGTTTCACATGTCACGTTTGAGTGATCTTGTTTTCCCAAGCATTAGCTTGGAAAACTTTCCAAAACTACAGGTAGTCATCCGGCAAGGGTCACTTAAAGATCCTGGGGAAGGAAAAACCATCGAGGATTACACAAGAGATTGCATAGTGGAACCCTCCTTCCAAAAAAACATGAAAGAAGAAAGGCAGATCATTGCTAAACACTTCCCAAGGAATCAAATTTCTGTCATCCAGATTCCGTACCTAGAAGAGAGGGAACGGAATTTGTTGAGTAATTTTGACAAACTCAGTAAATTGCAGTACTGGGGTGTCATGGAACGTTTAGTTGAAAAGTTCAAGCAATTTCCAGTAAAGAAGACACTTGGAGGAAGTTACATAGATGGCCAAGCGTTGGTTGAACTCACTGTTAGATTAACAGAAACTATGAACAAAAACTCGTGGCCTGATTTTGGGAGCGTTTATGATACGATAGAAAAGAATATCTGCAGTAGAAGTTATATCAAATTCGTTGAGCCACTATTTGCTGAATTGACTGCAGACATAATAGAAACCAAACTGGAAAACACTTTGAGGGCGTTTAAAATGGAATGCGTTTTGGAAAGTGAAATTGCCGCTGCTCAGGAAGATCTACGGCGCATTGTTGAGGAAAAGAGGAAAGTCGAGGAGCTGGAACGGAAGGCGAAGGAAGCGGAGAGTGAGAGAATAGCCGCGGAAAAGAGACGCGAGGAACAGGAAGAGAAATTTCAACATGAACTGACGATCAAAGAAGATCAGATCGCAAAGGTAAAGAGAGAAAAGGAAGCAGCTGAGTTGAAGGAAAAGAATCTTAAACAACTTCATGAAGAACAACTGAGAACCATTACTTTGCTTCAGCAGCAACTAAGTAAGAAAAGTAGCAGCTGGCTTGACATCATCGTACCTGTTGCAGCTGTAGTTGCTGGGGCAGCTTTGAGTGACAGGGATTTAAAGCGAAACATAACCACCGTTCCCCACTCTCGTTACAGCGCAATTGGACTCAAGGCCGCCTGCTGGGAATGGAATGAAATCGCTAACAAAACCTTTGGACTGACCGGAGAGGAGTGCGGCGTGATCGCACAGGAAGTAAAGAAGTTGTATCCATTCGCCGTTACCAGAGGAAAGGATCGCTACTTGCTGGTGCGATATGACATGTTACACCAGATTATGAGCTCTTATTAAGGCGCGACTTAACCTTAAATTCTGAAAGAAATCGAAGTTTTGTTTTTCGCGGAACTCGAATCTTAAGGTATTGAAGTTTTTTTTTTGACAAGTACTGTTACTGTAAGTTTAAAGCTCGTTTTCTCAAAACGAGTTATTTTCGCCTTCGAGAAAAGATATCTTGAGAAGGACTTATTCAACTGAGCTAAAATTCTCAGGATTTGTTGTTCTTAGTACGTTCTGTGGGATAAGCATAGAACTTTTCCAGGCAGTCCATTCTGTCGAAGTTATGTATTGAAACGTTGGCTAGATTTTCTGAATCAGATTTAACTGGTCATCATTTCAAGTGTTTTTAACTTTTCAAAAATCTCTATGCTTATCCCAGCAAGCTATTTATCTTCTTCTATAAAATGTTAAAATTATTCCTTTTGATCAGTTCTTGTAGGAGTTATCTTTTCTCAAGTAAGCCCTGGCATTCCCCAGCAGGTGGCAGATTTAATCAGCCGGTGTGAGGTTACAATACAGTTATAGGGTACGCAAATATTTTTTCCACAACTTTTGGTCTTTAAGCTTTTTAAAAATGTATACTTTGCCATGGTTTGGAGTTAAATCTTAGCCGCGAGAAAATTTTTAAAACATGGTGTGTTTTTAGGTCAAGTCCCACCTTAACAATCTATATACGTGGTAAGAACGGCAGTCAAGAATCAATAAACCGGACAAATAATTATTTTAAAAGCTGTTATGGTATGCCCAATTAAAATTGATATACGCTTCTTCAGTTTTGCCGAGGCAGGGTCGCCATGGGGGGTTGGGGGGGGGGGGGTACCTAGCTTCGATGGTCGAAGGGTAAAAAACACTATACCTATTTGACGGCTGAGATAATATTGCGGTTGTTTGACGAGGCGGCCGACGGTATCTGATATTTTTTTTAAATGACGGTTGACGGCTCGAATATGAAGGGCAACCACTTCAAGCCACGTTTCGACACTAATAAATTGATTATTTGACGTTTTGCGGTGAAATTTTAGGCCGTTTGACGGTTGACGGTTAATTAACCCCATTGAAACCTTTTCTCGTAGTTGAAGTATTAAAACATTAACATGCTAATTATGAGTGCCAGTGGGACGGAGGTCAATACTCGAATTCGATAAGGCAGCGTTTGCCTGAACGTCATTGGATAGATCCACGGATATTATTTTGGTCTTAGTTTAGGAGTCTTAGTCTTAATTATAGAGGTTGAAAACAACCGAGGGGTTGAAACATTAATTCAGAGTGAATCAGATGCCTACAAAACCAGAATACTTGTTAGATGTACTGCTAAGTCTGACATGATCTTCCCATACTGCGGTTGGGTTTTCGCGCCTTTTTGTTGTTATTGGACAGCATACACGAAATTTTCTGTTTACCTTCCGGACGCATTTTTCTTCAGTCAGCTTTTGCATGCAGTCTCCGCACCGGGCATTTAGAACCTCACGCAACGTTATCTCTAGAAACATCACGCACCTAAAGGAACATAACGCAACGCTAACTCGCTCTCAGAAGATCACAAAGCGTTACCCCTAGCACCACCACTCAATGTTCTTAGGGATTGCAATTTGAGAACAAAAAATGTATTTTTGAACAATCACAAAAGCAAGGACTCACTATGAGGCTAGCAAATTTATTCTTATCATTATTACATTTGCGTTCCCGTTTCGATTACAATTACATTAGGACAGTTTTATCTATAAAGCTAAGTCTTTTATCTTTACTGCTTGACTAGCCGGCCATCCAGTGTCCCTCTATCAGGGTATTCGTCCCTAACAGCTCAGCAGAATCAGGGGACACAGGGAGATATGGGATAACAACCGCGGTGTTGCCTTTAACGCCGTGTAAGAAGTCTTCCCACTTGTACACGTTTTCGGTTTTCTCGGCTTTGCAAGACTTGGACAGCTCATTGATTTCATTTGCTATCCCAGACGTTGGCGTTTGCCAATACTCCCTTTAGGGACTCTTCGACTGTCATGCGCCCTCGAAGAGAATCTTGATCTTGTCCAAGCATCAATGATCCTCCACCCCGGATAGTGTGTCCTAACTGGAAACCGATGCAGTGCATGTGCAGTAACCCATCTTTGTAGAATTGCCATGCACCAGTGTTTTTCCAACTCGCACAGATGTAGTGCCATTTGCTATCATTCGCTGATACCGGTACATACCTGCAACGGTAAAAAAGAGTCCAAGTCCTGAAATTAAGCTAAAATAATAACGGACTTACTTTTTGAGAAGAAAAACTTGTGAATGGCAGGGTGAGTTACAGTTTGTCACACGACTTGTTTGAATTAATAAACTTAACATTCATTGATCGGTCACTCAAGAAAAGTATTTTTTTATCTCCGTCGAAAAACTGACAAGCTGAATTATTCTGAATTTAAAAATAATTTCCTCCCCCCTAATTCCCACCCCCCCCCGTTTTAAATCAAATGATTGTGTTTCATTAGGGCTTCATCATAGAAAGGAGGTGAATCTTATCGCGCAAATAAATGACCAATGAATCGTGCGAGACTGTCATTTTGACATCATCAAACTTATCAAAAATGCGATAAATGAACAGAAATTATGGGTGAAACTGACACTCTATCGAAACGAAAAGAAACTGGCCTGATCTAGCAGCCAGCAGCGCCTACCTGCTTAAAACTTGATCTTTTCTGCTGGAGTATCAACCCAGCTCCCTCCCCCCCCCCCCCCGCCTTCTCCCCTCTCCCTCTCACTCTCGGGCTACCATGCTAGGCCCAAATGTTCTTAATTGCGCTGTAACATCCGTCTTAGCTTTAAGGGCACAAAAATATCTGCGTATGTTAACTTGTATTTGTCTCCAATCCAAAACTTTATCGACCCATTATCGAGCGCTGCTACAGAGCGTAACTGAACGGCGCTCCTCTCTGATCCAAGGACTTCATCCAGAAGCACACCGTGAACTGAGTCAAACTTGGCATACCCCAGATGTTGGAGTAATGACTCACTCCCTTGTTTCGGAAATAAAGCGCATAATCTGTATCTGTGGGAGATGAATACGAAATATATTTATAACAGTGTACCTTTTTTTTTGTTTTCTTTTCGTTATTGAAGCAGCTCTCACAATACTTACAAGCATTTTATTTGGCACTTAGGGCAACAAAACTGTTATTACAAGGAGCTACATGAAGTAGAAACTTTGAAATACCAAGAGCTAGATTATGATCCCTACGCCTAGTGCTTGCTGTACAAGAAAAATGTTGATCTCGTGGTTATTACGACATATGGATTCGTTAAATTTGCCATCTTGAATGCGAGTTATTTGACTTTTCTTTTTTTTAACCATGTCAAATAATACCATAACTCAATGCAGAAATTTCAAAACAACGCACTCAAAAGATTTTGCTAATAAATTTATTAACGAGCAAGGGCTTTCAAGTTAAAAAGCAAATTCGTAGTGGCATACATGACGTACTTTTTAGTGGATAACCGCTGACGTGTCCACTGAAAAGTCTGTACAAAACACGACGGAGGGCTAACATTCCTGAGTACGGTTCGAGCGGTAGTTTATCACATGGCACCGGCTCGAAGCTGAATTTGCCTCTTTTCGAACGAAACAAAATACACGGCTTATGACTGTTTCCATGAAAACGATTGGCATGGCAAAATCTTGACCAATAAAGAACCAATCAGAACGCCCGGATTTAACTCAAGACTACCTTGCCATATAATAAATATGTATGAGAGAATACAAACTAGTATAGTAAGTATAATTTGCAAAACGAAGATGACATGAAATTTCTCTTCATCCCGGGTCGGAGATTTTCTGCCTTTCTCCGAAGGTTGCCGAGTAATAGCCAAAGATGTTTCGATTGAAAAAGACAAATTAGTATATTCTCAGCTCCGACTATTGCATTTCTAGCTCTCTGATTGGCTCAAAAACTCCGACTATGAGCCATTAGTCGGAGTTTTACCTTATATGGAAAACAGTGCGCCAAGTTTAAAAATTTTCCGCTCTGTAAAATTGTTGAAATAAAAATCGGCGGCAAAAACCCGATTAAGAATATACTAAAACAATTATTCCATTCGACCTTGTTGGATATGAAGTGATCATAACCAACTCGCGCTACGCGCTCGTTGGTTATTTATCACTTCATATCCAACGCGGTTTCATGGAATAATTGTTAATTGGTCACCACAAATATCGCCAGCAGGTTGCAAACAGGATGTTCCTCAGCAGGTTAAATAATTACTTTGAATCCATGTAGTACAAAATAATTACCGATAGCTGTTTCAGCTTAGGAGTGACGCATTCTTTTTTTAAAATGGTCTTATACCCTAAAAATGTTTTCTTTTCTCTCTCTCTTTTTTTCATTTTTTTATTCTTTTAATAAAATATGAACTCTCCGTTTCGGTACCGCGTTAAAGGACTTCGCAGTCTGACTTCAAAAATGAGCTTTCCCGGGTCATATGCCGCAATAGTTAATGAATAACTAGCTCCTAAGTGTTAAAAAGATGTGTTTATTATGAACACGATAATTTACTAATGAATGGTTCGAGAAGCATGAAATTTTAATTTTAATTAAAAGTTCATCCTGTCCATAAGCAGGTTATCCATGGGAGAAACCTCAGAAAACAGGGTTTGAGGGTTTTCTTCTTAAAAATGGGGAAAAGTTTACTAATATTAGCGATATTAGCTGAATAACAGGGAGAACATTTCATAAATTGAAAATTGTATTGGTTTACGACCTAGATAATTGTGGCCTTTACTAATCTTGAAAATTTGACAGCATGGGGTTAAAACCCAATGGATATATCGTGCTTGAAATATTGGTGATCTGTCTGTTTAGTGTTTTTGAGAAATAAGGCCTTAAAGTGGTACTATGACGAAAATCGCATCTCTCCGATCTAAGCCATTTTAAAACATAAACAAGTAGTCTTTATGAGAAGAAAAATGCCGTTTACTATTTTCAAATGTCTCTTTTCGTTCCTGAGATATTCAAGTTTTTAAAATATGCAAATTAGCCAAATGGTGACGTCATACACTCAACCACATTTTGATCAAATATGATGAGGAAAGATAACTCAGCCAATTTGTATCAGAAATGTTTGATTCTTTGCAGTAAGACTCTACTAAATGTGCTCCACAATACGAGCTTAACAGTTTTGTTACCATGGCAACATACTGGGTTCCAGACCTCCCCAATATTAAAGGCTTTTCTGGCCACGTTTGGTGATCTATTTTGATATTTGCTAATGGTGTCTCATATGCACGATTCAGCAGGCATATAAATATGTTAGCTCGAACTCGTGGCCTTGTTTAATGTTTTTCAAGCTGAAAATCACTAACATATTGAAATCAAGTGGGTGGGGACTGGAAAAGAGTGAGTTGCCATGGGAACAGAATTTTTTATAGCCATAGGTGAGTTTCCTGTAGAACTATTAGCCTACCAAGTTTCAGTGGATTCTGCTGTAAACTGACCGAGATAGCTCTATTTATATACTTAATATAATATTGGGTTGAGTGTATGACGTCATCAGTCATCTCATTTGCATATTTTACACATTTTTCACACTTAAATATCTCCGGAACTAATGCAGATATTTGAAAACGGTAAACGGCATTTTTATTCTTTCATGGAACTCTATGGGATACACCTAAAAAATCAAGGGGTAAAAATTTGATCATAGTACCACTTTAAAGTTTTACTTCGGTCTCCGAGAACCCAAATTGATAATGGTAATACGACAGAGTGGAGTCCAGTTCGGTCTGTAATCATATGAGAATTGTTAATCACGAGTATGATTACAGACTGAATTGGACGACACGATGTCCTGTTACCAATTAATCATAACAATTACAATTTCCCACAAAAGTAAAAGTTTCATTTGATAAAGAGCTTTTTATTGTCATTTTAAATATCATAATTATAAAATATGGAGAACAGCTCGCAAAATGGCTGTCAGGTCTCTTTCAAAACAGTCACCAGAGACTAAACCTCCACAATTTTACAAAGTCAGTCTCAGTCAGTGGTTACTACAGTGATTGCAATCAATGTTGTGATTGGTGGATTTAGTGGAGAGGACTTAAAATGATTGGCTCATGTAACTGTCCGATTACAGCCAACTGTCCGATTACACTGTCCGATTACAACTTTGCAGATTAATTAGAGCAAAATACAGCAGTTTATGCACCAATCACATTTGAGGAAATTGTAATTGTTATGATTATAATAGTAATTGTAGTTAGGAAGATAGGACGAAATACATTGATGGAAATACCGAGTACAAATAAAGTTTTCGTAGTGCATCGTATATTAGCCCTGTGAACGAGGTGACCAGAGGCGGGGGTGAGAGAGTATATCGAAAGGATTTACGTAAATTTTCCATTGAACACCCGAATACATACCGGTTATAGCAATGTTAACCAAGCTTTGTTGTAAAGTATATTTCAGATGTACTGAACTGAATACATTTTTCAAGTACTTTTGGACTGTAAACAACCGTTGCTATGAGCATGGCTGTGTTGAAATAGAGCCAACAGTGTGCAGATTTATTAATTTAAAGGTAAATCGTGATTAGAGCAATTTAGATAGCATTTAATTAAATTAAAACCCCGTGAAGTTTATCTAAATTTTTTAGTCTTTGGCAAACAAGCAATATCGAATCGGTTGGTAATTAAACAGTGAATGTTTCTGGCAATTTTTGATCTGGTTTACTTGTGAAACCTGATTCTTGGTCCCAGGGAAAGTTACGGCCTATATTTAAATGATACCTTTTCAATTTTCACACCTTTTTTAACATTTTATCCTGAAGAAATTCGTCCCGAAAGAAGTCGACTTTGAGACCGCCATTTTGAAACTGTACTTGGCAGCCATGCCGTGTTTATGTGACGTCATTTTGTCTAACTCGGAATTAGCGAGAAGTTTAAAAACCTGTAGTTGACTTGGCATCCTTCACAAGGTCAGCAAAATGTATTTTTTCCAAGCGAATATCCGCGTGCACTCTCTTCACTACTACCATTTTCGGGATTTGGAGCACGTTTAGCTTGAAATAATACGGCTCGAGAGCAACTATAACCTAGAATGGTAGTTAAAAGGCTTGTCGGAAGCCATGGACAAAATCCTTTGGACGGAATGACGTCACTAAAACGAGGTGGAATTAATATTCAGTCACTGGTTCTCCCTTCTTTAAGAGGATCCGAGAGGTCGACAAACAGCTTGCAAAGACGTCGACATTTTATTGGGGCTTAGCTGAAGAAGATTTTTGAACAATTTCAGTGAAGCTGAGCGCGAAGCAAACTTTCGTCACTCGCTAAGTTTTTGATAGTTTTGACATATTTTTTGACAGCTTTACGTCAACTTTCTGTTGGCTTTTTAGACAGGTTTGCCGGCAATCAAAATAGGAACAATTTGTAACCGCTTTACGGCTACTGAATGGCTTTTCTGCCTCTCAGTGACTTCTTCAATTCACATTTTAACAACCAATGTTTATTTTTTCAATATTTCACGTTAACATGAATTGTAATTGTGTACTTTAAATCTAAAGAAAAACAGATATGAGAAAATGAGCCGTGTTTTTCAATGAATTGTGGTTTTCTTGCCGAATTCTACCTTCAATGTAGAATCTTTTTCGTAGTTGTCCCGCGCGCGGCCGTCTGATGTTATGTAGCCGCGTTCTACTAAACAGAATTTTCAACACAAGTGGTCATACGATAAAATGCTTATGACAGAGTTAGGTCGGGCGGACCGAGCGCTGCAATAAAATATTGTATCTTGTTTTTGAGATATCTTAACTAATACCTACGGAGAAATGGCGAGAGAATATGAAAAAAATCTGTTCTCAAGTAACGTTCTGATTGGTTAACTCTTTCCATGTGACCCGGTTCGAGTAATCGCGCTGAAATTGTGAAGTAGATGTCTTTCTAAATTTCCGTTCTGTGAAAGTTTTCGCAAATCCTATTTTAGCTTTAAGCAGTCCTGCTTTAGGTGATTATCTCCTATGCAAAGTTCGTGTCCATTTTTTCTTTAAGATTATGAGTTCCTCAAGGGCTTCGTAGTACACTCTCTTGTACCCATCATCACCCATCACCACTACCCACGGGTACAGGTTCTCCACCTCCTGAGCAATAACACCGCTGTCTTTTCCTCTCATACCCAGTTCTTCAGTAGCTTTTCTGGACCACACCCAGCTGTAGCCCTGGAGACCAATCTCCTCGAACTTGGAACGCGGCACAGCTGTGATGTTTTCTTTAAGGCGCGAATCGCTAAAAATTCCAAACAGGACGGCACCGCCAAGAACAGTCCTAACTATGTCTCTTTTCTCCCTTTCTCTTGCTCTTCGAGCTGCTGCCTCGGCTTCATACGCCCTTCGTTGTCCTTCAGCCCTCTTTACTTGTTCTTCTAGAATTCTTCTCTGTTTCTCTGCCTCCTCTCTCGCAGTGCGTTCTTCCTCCAGCCTTTTTTCTCGTTCGATTATTTCTCTACGTCGCTCCTCTTCTCTTTCTCGTTCTCTCTCTTCTTCTAGTCGTCTTCTCTGTCTCTCTTGTTCCAGACGCTTTTGTTTCTCCTTTATTTCACCTTTTAAAGCAATAACACTGGCCACTCTTTCACGCGTAAATTGAATTTCTTCCGTTACAGCACAATTCTCAGCAAACTGGCCCATTGCTTGGTCAATGGAGAGCTTGATCTCATCCACGTCCCTTTCCAGCAACGGTTCAACGATTTCTTTGAATCGACGGTCACACAAGTTTGTTTCAAGAGCGATGTACGCATTTGAAAATCCTCTCCAAGAATTCTTGTTAATCGCTTCCTGAAGTCTCGTAGCGAGATCAGCGATCATTTTGCCATCCATAACTCCTCCACGAACAGTTTTTTTGCAAGGAAACCTTTTGAAATCCTTCGCGAGGGAGGAAGCAATATTTGCATAGTCGTGGTCTAAATCAGTCAATCGTTTCGAATCCTTTACAAACGGAATGTCTCTGACTATGACTCGATCGCGAGTAAATAGCCTGCTTATGGTTTGTCCGTATTTACTGTTGCCATTCAGCACCATATCTTCAATTTCCGTTTGTAGGGTCTTCCCTGGTGACGGCGATAGCGCATCTCGTAGGACCACCATAAGTCCCGGATGCGAGTTGGCGCTGTACACATCATCATGTTCCCAGATTTGCTCGCTTAAACGCGACACACGATACAGAAACTGTATATTGTGATTACTTATTCTTTCCCTGGCAAACAGCGCTACACCTGAAGACATAAGGACGGCGAAGATGCTCAGTAAATCGGTGACCTCGTTGTCCCCCACATTGTTACCCTCTGTGTCGATTAAAATGGTGTTGTCAGCGCCGTTCGCGTCACGCAGAAGTGACATCCACGCGCCCGAGGTACAAGGTTCCATGCTTTCGCTCGTCTTAAACACATTCTGAACCATTCCACTTTTCTTTCCTTCCAGAAAATATCTGATCAAGTTCAAGTTTGTCGATTTGCCCACTCGTGCGTCCCCAATGACACTGATTATTCTCAATGGACCTTGGATGGACTGCAGCTCGCGAAGAGCATCATCTCCGAGGACGAACTTCTCGCTTTGATAATTGTACCTCAAGAGCGGCTTAGCTGGCGGACTGTCGAGACAAGCTACCCTCAAAAGATCGAAAACGAGAACTACAACTCCTAATTTAGGTTCCATGTCGAGCCTGTAGCCCCACGAGGAGTCAGCTGATTGAAGACGATCCTGTCAAGCGGAAAATTCAGTTGTTATCGTAGATCGATGGAGGTTACTTTCGTTATTTAACGCTTCCGGAATGAGGTACTGTTGAATGCAGGCAACTCGTTTACTTTCGATTTGGTGATCACGCTTTGGGGAAAAATCCCGCAGTAGGTTACGGTTTCCTATTCGTGTAAACAAAGATCATCCCTCGAAAACACCCGCAGATCAACTTAGATGACCTGTATGTCTGGGAAAAAACCCTATTTCGCAATTTGCATAACATAAACAATTAGACTTTCGGTTTCTAAACGGAGTAGGTAACGTCACGAAACGACAGTCCACTCGAGAGCAAAACGAAAACGGCAAAACGAAAAAAACAAATGAAAAATTATATGCCAGTTAAGATTAACTTCGCTTTTCTCATTATTCACGGATATTAAACACAACTTTCCTTGTGAGTTGATGTGTTTTCGGTTTCATAACCTTGTGGGAAATAACCCATCCATAAAGACTCAAGTGTCGATGTCAGATGAGATTTGGTGACATAATGCCGTGCTGAACAAGGACTATAGTAAAATATATGTATTATCAAATCCATCCAGAGCTGTTTGCTGAATTACAAGAAAAGTTATATAGAAAAAATATGTTTCTCTGAAATCTTTCCTATGGAATCAAATGGACCTGTAGAATTTTTTCCGTTATCTGTGTGCTCATGCGCAATAATTATTCTGGAAAAGGTTTCCATTTTCTAGTGGGCGGCTCTCGATGTCCCCCGGCGCCATCGCCGTTCTTAGCACAAAATTGCTGAAAACTGCCAAACTGTTACTTCACTATTGGATTGTGGATTCGCCTAAGTCAATTCAATTAAATTTATCGTTCTGGATTCTAGGAGGAATGAAATATTGTATTCAAAAATAAGTGTTCCACATGGATGCAAACACGAAAAAACTGACTGACCTCTGTTTCTTGGAAAGCTGCAGTATAATATGCCACGTGTGTCGAAAACCTGTTTTTCTTGTCTGGAGTATCACAGATCAAGGGATAAACCCCTGAATAGTGGGAATTCAGTTTCACTTATCCCTTCTTGGTCTGCTGCCGGATTCACTGCAGCTGTCTTTCAAGCAGACTGGCAAGAAGGATGAATACTTTTTCATTTATCACTTTAAGTCTTCAGGGGACAATTTTCGTCTTCTCGTTTTGCCTAGGTGCTCATGGACAGACAGCACAGCCCCTTCTCACGTGTAACTCCGCGAGGAAAACTTGCGAGTTAAATCGAAGCTTTCTTCAAGACATTGCAAAACTTCCTTTGCCTATTCGAGTCATAGCAATGCATGGGGATGCAAAAGTGGACAAACGGATGCTTTGGAAGATGATCAATCACGTTTGGAATGGAGCAAATCACACGTTCGTCGAGGAAATCTTTCAGACTGGTGACGGTTTCGCGCCCCTCACGCGCGGAGTGTGGGCGTATATCACGCAGAACAAAGAGGGAAGCATTATTTTACTGGACGTGGAAGTCGACGATCTTGTCGACGAGACCCTTGAAGCGCATCTTCACATGTTTACGGGAATGATTTCGTCTGGTTTGAATATTATGGTTCGCGAGTACATTCAAAACAGCGACTTGCTAATTGTGCTAATTGTACAAAGGTCTTTAATGTCTTTATTCAGCTTGTAATTTACTGTCATGATATTTCAAATGAATTCAAGCTGTTAGACATAACTCTCGTATTATGCTGTTTATATAGGTAATCATACGGTTTCGAGTTCAATTTGGAATTAATTTGCACGAATGAGTTTTTCAAAAAGCTGAAATTGCACGAGCCACTTCGGCGAGTGTAATTTCAACTTTTTGAAAAACTCACATGAAAAACTCACATGAAAAAATTCGCGCGGAGGAAGTGCCGGAAGATCTTTGTTGAAGCCATTTTTTCTCATCTGAGAAAACTTTTTTCACAGTTTCAACACAAAATTTTCGTCATCATTTTACGTGATATCATTTTCCTAGAAAAGTTCCTATTTTCTTTCAGTCAATCATAATCTAGAATTTCGATGTGCAATTTGCACTGGTGTTACACTTGAACTGCACTGCTCTTAGCCAATCAGAATCGAGTAATTTTTTCATGTGTATTATTAGTCGTATTAAGAGTATCTATGGGATTAACGGTTAGCCGTACAACGGGCCAAAAATTTAGCCGTCAGGCGTAAGAAATTGAACAATTTTAACAGGTAGCTGTAAACAATGTATGAGTGATGTCATCAACCCAAGGGATAAATGTCTTAGAATTGTATCGTTACCAGTAAACATGTCTTTTATTATCACTGAAGCTCTTGTCCTGGAAAATTTAATGACCACAGCTCAGTACAGATCTCTTTAAACGTTTCAGTGCACTATCTTGTAGAATACAAAGAAGTACAGCATATCATTTATTGTTTTTACATTTTTCTAGACAAACCTATCAGGTGTTTAACTGATTTAAACAAGTGAAACATGAACGAAGTCCTTTTAGAAGCAATGGAAACACTGACACCAGCCATGCAGTGGGCATGTAATCATAATTGTAAATGAGATATTACGTTTTATATTAAATGCCTGTTTTTCTTTTCTACATATTAACTTTCAGGTTGTGCGTCATAATGCGATGCTGGGCCACAAAACAAAAGAAAAAAAAATGAATAAAATTAAAATAACTACTTACCAAAATTCGTTAAAGAGAAGGAGCCGGTCCAGATCAAGTCTGTAGCTAAAGTTAAAATACTGTTTATTTTGATTCAAACAAACTTTATCAAACCCGATCATGCATGCTGTTTGTTGTCGTTTAGGGAAAAATCCCGGTTCAGTTATGTGTGTGGGGTGTTTGTTTGTTTGTTTGTTTGTTTTTGGGGGGGGGAGTGGGGTGTTTGTTTTGTTTTTTTGTTTTCATTTTTATCCCTTAATCCTGTAACACTCAGCGCATTTGTCCCTTATCCATAAAATTATCGACAGTGTTATCCATGTTTTTGAGTTTTTCCCACAGATCAAAGTGAAACCTAGCATTCAGTGCTACAAAAAGGTTTTCCTTGGAGAATAACTGATTAATGCATACCTAAATAAATTGTACCGCGGTAGTCTATATTCCACTGCCGGGATAACGACTGCATATATTAAAACTGTAGGTCCTAAATAGTTCTAAAAAGGTATTTATTTTTTTTCCAACAAACTTGCAAACCCGATCATGCATGCTGTTGATAGTCGTTTAGGGAAAAAAACCTGGCACTCTGCTCTTTTTGGGGCGTGTTGCGGATACGATAGATATTTCTGAGAAAAACTCCGAAACTGTTTCGCTTTTGATGAGTCAGTCTCGTGTCGTAGAAGTGTGTAGCCTGCACCCTAAACCCCCACTTTCGTCCTATTTCAGACCAAAATAGGTCATCTTCAATACCCTATTTCAGACCTTACCCAAAGCTCGATAACTCAGGTATTTCAGACTTGTAAAGTAAGTAAAACGGTCCGAAAGTCATATCCTTGGCATCGCACATACCCCTATAGCTTATATAGGTAAATGCCCTACACCTCCCCCGCCCCACCCCCCCCCCCCACCCTCCTCTCCGAGTAACAGGTATACTGTTGCTATAGACAAACATCAATAACACGGGGAAAATGCATATTTATGACTCGACGAGTGATCCAAAATCTAGTAATTGCGTCATATTCTTGATCTTCAGTTCCTGACTTAATTTTGCTGACTTTTCCGCACAGTCATCAGGTCTCGACCCAAGATGAACAAGTTATTTTTAGTTGCTTTGAGTCTTGGATTACTTGCCGTTCTTTCTTGTCGTCCATGGAAAGCCAGCGCAAGCATCATGGTGGTGTTGTCCGGAACTTCTTCCATGATGTTGTAGGTGATGTTGCACTCGGTTCATTGTCTGCCCGATTTAAACGCCGCACGAAAGCCATGGAAGTGAAATCGACCCTTCTTGGCAGTCTCCACGATGCTAGAGCTGGAGTGAAACATCCAGGCGTTCAAACTATTGAAGAGTTTTACTCCAGAGCCTGACTTACAAGCCTCAAATCTCTCCGAGTAAAGGGAACTTAACGTCAGTAACTGAACACCTCTATGAGGTACTTATTTTGCGAGGAATGAAGCCGACAGTGCCAAGACCTTGATAGAGATTGAAATAATCGAGTAACGGACTTCCGAAAAACGCTCATAATGGCTTTTTTGATATTCATGACTCATACTGTAGTTTCAGCAATGCTTTAGTTAATTTTAAGCAATACATGTGGATGTCGAACGTATTTTTCCCGACTGCATCACCATACATTACGAACATTTATGGTTTACAGTTACACATTTTAAATCACCAATCAGCTTATAGAGGATGTTTAGAGGCACTCGGTACTGACTGAGGAATACGCCAAGAATGTTAACTGCACGGCGTAGAGGTGAGAGATTATATATGCTCAGGTTTATGGATATTTATGAATTTTAGAATATTAAATTAGTCGATGGAGGTGTATGGGATACTGGCTTCGTATATCTAGCAATTAAGCTGAAATTAATTGATTCAAAATACAATTACGAGAAGATGATACAACCACACCCTGCGAGAATTAAAGAGACTTCCTTTCTTTTCTACTTGGTGAGAGACGAGAGGAAATCTCTGCTCACAATCGTCCGTTATCCTATGGTGCAGGCGCAAATAAGCCAGCATGGCGCTTATGTCGTGCTTTGTCATGCGAAGCGTTTGCGCGCAATCAAATCTTAGTTATTTTCGAAAATTTATTGAATTCCGGTCTATCCATCGCTTATTCGTTGAGAGACTACAGAAATTCCGTGAAGTTCTACGAAGTACTGAGCTACAAATAAACAGACGAATTAAACCGAAACTCGAGACCGCCCTTTCCTGTCTGCGTGCTAAGCAAACTGGAAGCTGGCTTCAGATAAACAAACCCTTAAGTTAAATAACCGGTCTATTAACCCTCACATTATGCTTCATCAGTTGACAATGAATAGCTTGTTAAGGTGATATCATGTACAACAACAGTTTCTGGAACTGTGCACAAGATCAAGGATTTCAAATCATTCGTCAGACTGATGAGTACGTGAAGAGACCATGTCACTGCAGGGTTGTTAATTGTAATTTTTAGCCAATCACAGGACAGCAGATATTGTCGGCAGTCTTACAAACGAATAGCGTTTAGAATCCCATCCGTCATGCGTAAGTTATAAACCGGTGAAAACTTGTTAAAAACCGTTATTTTTCTAATTGTGGACGGCAGCTTGCCAATAATGGCCTCGTATACATAGCCTATAATTCAGGCTTACTTAAAATTATTAAAAGTGGCTGCGTAGCGGTTACGTGCAGCAGACATATTGAACCTGATTAAGTGGCATAGAAACAGTCGTATATTATCTTTTAAGTAATATTATTTAGTTTCAATTTAACTTTTCTCCCACGTTGGCTAAAGGCCTGTTTACAAGTGAGGGAGAGTTACCCTAGCAAGCGCATTAACCCTAGCTGGAGGGCAAAAGATGGCCCAAGCAAAATTTCACAGACAGGGTAACCCTACAATCCGGGACAACTTAAGGTGATTCCTCACATTTGCATTGCGCATCCTTACTGCGCATAATTTATGGCGTCATTAGCGCGCGTTCGTGCACGCGCACATTGAAAACATGGCGGATTTGCCTTGATATTGAGTTCTGTCAGTTGAAAAATGGCTATAGCTTACTAACGAGCTCGGGCACCCCCAATTTTTTTTCCAGTCATTTTAATCAACTAATCATTAGCTTTGCGTGAGAAAAGACTGATCTGATTTCTATTGTTGAAGATTGAATAAATAAGGAAAATAGCAGTGCACTTTACTCTTTTCTATTTTGCAGTTTAATAGTCGTGGCTAGCAATTTGGTCCAATATTTTAACAAGGATTCAGCTGTCTGTCAAAATCAAACTTAAAAAGTTTATTTGTGTCCGACACAAGTATTGACTGTATTTTGAGGCGTGTTTTCTTGAGTCTGGGCTCACAAAGAGTTTACAATAACTTGGAATGCGTTCTTGTATTAAGCATTAAATAATGCTAAAGTGGGACATTTTTAATGCCTCACTGCTCCTTAACGAGCATGGGCACCCCCCTTTTTTATTTCATAATTAAAGTTCTCATATGATAAATATTCACTGGACAAAGTTTTAACAAAAATCTATCGGCAGTTTTATTTCAGGGGAATTACCTTGATGTGCGGTTACACTCAAAGGGTCTGGAAACAAATAGAAAGTTAACCCGGGTAGGCGGATCAACCCTACCCGGAGTGTTTACCAGGGAAAAAGTTAATCCGCCTGCCAGGGTAACCCTAACACGCAGATAGGATCATAGAACAACCCGCCTACCCGAGTAACCCTGGCTACCTTGTAAACACGACGAAGGAAAAAAAGAGGAAATATCTGAGTGCTATGGTAACCCATTATGTAAAAAAAACCCCTATAAAAGTCTTAAAATAGTTCATCTTTCCGAAACAACCTTGGTTGGCGACCTTTTTTAACCGTTACATTGTCTGGATCAAAAAATTTCAATTCGCTAACATCTCTATTGTAATAAAAGCTATAGTTTCGGTAAGGTGTACATTTGAGTAAATACTAGCATGCAGATATATATTTAGGACAATTAAGTTCAAATGAATCGAGCCAACTTGACCAACTTGGTTTTACATCGGTTCGCAAAATCTCCAGCAAAATAGGCAGGTAGAATCAAAGAAAAATGAAACATGACCGGCAAACTAGGGTTGGGGTATCCCGTAAGGACACCGTGAACAAATGTAGCCAATGGTCAGGTGAGTGTTTGAACTCGCTGTACTAGGGACCTCCACAATAATTATAGAACTTAAGCACAGATATTACTGAGAGGCTGACGTCAACCAGAAGTCGAGTGTTATTGCTTTTTCGTTAAAAGAAAACCGAGTTGTAAATGCTAAAATGAGAGCCTTACAACCCATTGCTGGGAGTCGTAAAGCGATCTAAGAGTAAGAACATACAATTCCGGCTGATGTCCGTGGCTCAGGACAACTTAACTAAATCCAGCAAAAAAATGATTTTCCTTTTATGTGCTATACTGTATAATAATAGCACGGCTTATTGACCTCGATGTTTTCCTTCCCTTTTTTTGTGTTTTACCCTCGACTGTATCTCCGTTCATATACACGCACAAAAGAAAGATCATCTCAGCCTCATGCTTCGTCGTATGGTAAAAAAAAAAACAATAACTTGGAAATAACTAAACTGAGAATATTACACTTAATATCAGTTTTCCTGATAGCTGATCGCTGATCATACACAAATTTAGCATTAGACAATCAGCTGAAAGAAAGTGCCTCGAAATTCACATTTGAAAATTATGAATCTAAAAATAAAATGAAAGTTGTGTTCTTGCTTTGTTGATTGAACTATACTTGCGCACATCCACTACTGGTGTTCGTCGGTCGCTTTTTGCTCCCGCTTCTGTTAGCTTTTCGCGCGAAGGCCCAACGCAAAAGAAGGGTTGCCTGTCGTCTCTACATACACAGCGACAAGCTTTTGTTGCGAAAAGCGTAGATCATCTCACGTAGCATGTTGTACTGCACTCTTAAGTAGCCATCCTTTCCCTGTAACACAGCCCATGGATACAGCATTCTGACTTCTTGTGCAATCACTCCGCAGCCCTCCCCTGTCAGTCCAAAGGATTTCTTCGCGTCTTCATTCTATTTCCAGCAGACTCCCCTGAGGCCAATATCGTTGTACTCCGAGTAAGGCAGAGTTGTTACGTTGCACTTGAGATTCTGATCACTCAACCAGTATCCACCCAACAAGAAAGTCACGAGATATGTTGCCCCAGTCTTCAAATCTTCCCAGTTATTGTTTTCCTCGTGTCTTCTTCTATTTTCTTCTTCCGCTCTTCTTCTGTCATCTTCCTCTTGTCTCCGTCTCTCTTCGTACTCTCTTTTTCTTTTCTGGTTAAGTGTGACCTTAAGATCTTCCCTGGCGTTGGTTATCTCATTTTCTAAGACACAGTCCTTTGTAAATTTATCCAAAGCATCTATCATCTTGTCTAGTATTCCTTGTGACCTTTGCCTGAAAACTGGCGTGATGTGCTTCTCATACGTTCGTCTGCAAATGTCCCTTTCTAAGGTTGCATAAACATCCCCGAAATCCCTCCAGGAGTCGTCGGAATTCATTGCTTCCACAACCTTTTCAGCGAGCTGTTTAAATGTTGCACCATCGAACATACTTCCCTCAAGGCTTTTTTTATGCGGGGAATTTTGTAGGTTACTTGCCAGACTTTGAAATGCTTCCCAGTCAGACTTGCTAAATTTCTTTTGATCTTTAAGTAGTCGGCTGCAGTCGTTGATAGTAGGAATATGGCTGACTTCAATGGTATTCCTGGGAAAGTATTTTTCGATGATTTGGCCCTTTTCGCTGCCACGTTTGACGATTTCATCACGGATTTTGTCGTTACTTGGAGGGTCCAGTTGAGTTCTTATTACAACTCGAAGTTTGGGGAAATATGACTGTACATTTTTATCTTTGAACACCAGGTCACTCAAGCGTGCTATGCGATAAAGAAAGCCAGTGTCGCTATTTCCCACGATGTTTAATGCAAAAACATTTAACGCAGAAGACATCATGGCCGTAAACATACTGAGGCGATCCGTTACGCTATCATCACCCAAATTAGTGCCTTCCACATCCAGTAACAGAATGTTTCCGTTTTCATTTTTAGGTTTGATTATATGTGCCCACACATTGCGCGTAACCGCATCGAATAAATCTCCGGTTTTAAAAATTTCTTCCACTACTGAATTTTCGTTTCTCTCATTCCAAATATGGCTGATTAAGTTCAAGGTGGTAGATTTTCCAACTCGTGCATTTCCAACGGCGGCAATAACTCGAATTGGTCCCTGGAGCTGCGATATTTTTTGCAGAATATCTTGGTTTAACTTGTAAATCGTTTCGTTGTCGACAGACTCAAGTAGAATCTTCGCTGCACTTCCTCTAGCGACAGAAACAAAGTAACCAGCGACCAAACACGCTGCAAGAGTGAATAACAGCGAACAGCTCATCGTTGAACTCTTTGCTCGCTGAATTATAAATCGAGATAGCCGTCCTCGAAATGTTGCAGGATTCTTGGAAAGATGAATAAACTCATGGATGACGTCATCCATGGCACTCCCTCACTCAACCTCGTTCCCAGGGTCCTCTCTCTTCCTCCCTCGAGAAAGTACCCTGGTTGCGGCTGGTCACGTGTTTGCTAGATTTTTGCAGATTCCAGAGATGTGATTGAAGGGAAGGGCTGGAAAGTTAAAGTTTTTCTCGCACTGAGCTTGCCTACTGCGCCCAGTAGGGAGTGGAATTTGTAGATCGGCAAAAATCACAGCGAAGCCGAAGGCATTGACTCATTCGATGTAGGAGTTCAATGCGTTCAATGTTCGGCTAAAAGGTTAGCTCAGCATTTAGCTGAATTTTCCCCGTCGATAGTTGAACGGTTTTTGGAATTTGAGGCAGTGAAAAAATTTGGCAAAGAACTTGGAAATGACGACCACCACAATAAATGGACCGCGCGGTGAATTTAATTTTATTTTTCATTCGGCAAAATCACAACGAAGGTATTTACTCGTTCCGTTAGAGTTAAATACGTCGTATGTTCGCCTACAAAGGTAGTTTTGAATTTGATTGAATTAATCTCTTCGACAGTTTGACGGTCATTCCATTCTCTTGCGGCGAAAAATTCTACGAAGAACTTGACATCAACAACGTCTGCGTGCTGAATTTTAAAGCTTGATTTAGCTTAAGCTTATATTTTTCGATCGGTAAAATCACAACGGCGGCATTGATGCATTCGTTTAGAGTTTGATACGTCCAGTGTTTGGCCAAGAAACTAACTCTGAATTTGATTGAATTCATCCAATCAAAAGTTTGACGGTTATTCGATTCTCTTGCAGTGAAAAATTTTATGAACTGGACAACAACGACATCGGCCGCGCGTTTGCAAAATCCAACGGCTTTCGTTTCAAAACTGTTTAGCGGTAAGTTCAATTTTCGGTCAAGAGACTAGCTTCTCATTAAATTGAATGCATCCCATCGAAAATTTGACGGTTATTTAATTCTTGTGCTGTGAAAAACTGATTAAACCAATCCGAAGCAGGCTGTTAACAGCTATTTAAAAAAGAAGTGAAAATAAGCAAACTTCCCTCTCAGTCAACATCTCATACCTATAGAAGTTCAGAGAGAAACGAAGCACCGGTCAAGCAGGATTTCTGAAAAATAACTTGCTTAGCTTTCAAAATAACGTCTGCAAGGCAGCGCAGCTCTCACCTCCATAGACAGTGTTAACAAAATTAAGTCAGACCCACCCTGTGAGTGAGTGAGAACTTTATTAAAGTGTCAAAAACCTTAGCCTGGAAATAATACACCATACTAATTAGGGGACACTGCTAAAAAACTATACTAATACTAATATTAATACATTAAAAAAATAAATGACTCGAAGGGCATTATGTGCAGCATAGGATGCAGCCCTTACAGCCGGTTTCCATTAAGCGAGTTATATCCCTTTTGCGAATATAGTTTGTAAAAGCCTGCAGTGTCTTGGCTGATCTGTCAGTCATAGACAGTTTGCCCCATAATTTGGGTCCTACATAACGCAGAGAGTGCTTCCCATAAGTAACAGTGTTGTATCTAGGAGTAGAAAAATCTGATTGTCTCAGGTTGTATGCGGAAGTATGCTCGTTAAAAATGTTACAGATGTTATTAGGACATAGTCTATGTTTAACTTTATACATGAGAATACAGATGTCTTGTAAACGCCTGTTCGCTAGAGTTGGCAACTTGGCTCTCTCCAGTAGCTGAGTATAGCTAGCATGCTTGTCCTTGAAAACGGCCCTCAAGCCCCTTTCCCGTAGTCGTTCAAGTTTACGTGCATCGCTAGCTCTGCAAAAGTGCCACACTAGGTGACAATAAGTAAGGTAAGGTAGTACAGCTGCAGATTTGATTTGTATGCATAGACACGTGACCAGCGGCAAGCAGGATACTTTCTCGAGGTAGAGAGAGGACCCTGGGAACGAAGTTGTCCCTCACTCACTCTATTGCCAGATTTTATACGTTAGGGAACTGGAATCAAGTTTCGTTTTTTCCCGGACGGAAGTGGCGCCATAAATATAATAATGAGAAAGCACACTGGATGGCACCGGAACTGTGCCAGTGCTTTATGTAAAAGCAATTTTCGTACAGAAGGTGTCACTTGTTACCCGTTACCGCCCGACCTTGAACTGCGAAAGGACTACGCAAACGGCTAGTTCTCATGAAAGATAATGTAAACTGGCACAAACATGTAATTTGCAGTGCCCTTTGGAGTACAGGAAGAAAATATAAAGACCAATTACCAGACGTAATTTGTACGCGGGAGTATGCTGAAAAAATAGCGGAGGAGTACTCCAAAACACCAACTGCCGAGTTGAAACGAAAACTTAAATGTGCAAGGAGATTGCTGTCTTCAACGTCGTCTAACGTGAACTGTCCTCCCAGGAAAGCTCCTACGAGCAGGACGCCACTTCCTTCGCCTCCAGTTAAAAAGAGACGAATTTCATTAGAGAAACTTCATGAGCAAAATGCCGCCTTAAAGTGCCAAGTTGAAACCCTGACGAAAGAGCTAGAAGAGAAAAGGAGGTGTATTGATAGTTTGCAACGGGAGCTTACAAAAAGTCAAACAGAACTGAGGCATAATTCACTGTATTATCAACAACAGCTTGCTGCAATGAAAATGGCAATGAAAATGAAAGAGTTTAATTATGAATCGCTCAAGCAATTCCCCCATAAAAGTTTTTTATGACTGGTTTAACAAAAACTGAATTTGACTGTCTTTTTGAACGTGTCGAACCTTTCCTGGACACAATAATTTATCCAGACTGCAAAGACAGTGAAAATTCATCACATCTCAGGAAACTAGACAAAAAAACAGAACTCATGTGCTTTCTTTTAACAATTTGCAGAGATGCACTGCACCCTTGAGGTGATGGCTTGGATGACTGCCACCAGTTCATCAACAATGTCCAGGATCTTTGTTGGTTGGTGCGTGTTTCTGAGTAAGTATTTTTGAGTCCATGGAGATGACGCTTCTACCTGGATTTGTGGAGAAATATATGCCAAAAGACTTTGCGGAGGCAGGGTGCAGTGATACTGCAGTCAATGGTGATGCAACAGAAGTTTGGATTCCTCAGTCTGAGAATTATGACTTGAACAATATTACATTCTCAAGTTACAAGAACCATACAACAGGAACAATATGCGTATGGACGGTGCCAGCTGGGTTCCTTATCCATTGCACAGATGCATATCCTGGAAGTACAACTGACTCGGACATAACCAAACAGTCACAAGTACTAGATTATGTCCGTAAAGGCAAGATTGTCATGACTGACAAAGGGTTTAACATAACAGATTCTTGCCATCAGAGGGGTATTCTGCACAACAGGCCCCCATGAAATTTAATTTACAGTTTGACGAGAAAGAAATTGTGAAGAATTTTGATATTGCAACTCTCAGAATATATATCGAGAATTACATTGGCAGGGTTAGAGACTGGCAAATATTGAACAGGTGCTGGCCAAGTACTAGAATTGATTTATTAGGTTGTTGCTTTCAAATCTTTGCATATATTGTTAACATGGTAAAGAAACCTGTTGGACCAAAGAGGTAAATAACATTGCTGTGGAAAGTCTTTTGAAAAGTTGAATAGAAAAATTGTCCTCCAATTAAATTTGTATTCGCAATCTCAGAACGTATTGACAGTCCAACAGGACAGCAACAGGAAATCATTGCTACATTGTTCATCCATTAAATTGATTGAATGAATTTGTTTATCTGAACACAACTTTTTGTACCTGTTTTGCCGTACAGTTTACCCACGACCTAAAACTGCGCAATGAGTCAACGTTACGTATATTACCCAAAATGAACAGAGGGGGTAAGTTTCTAAAGAAACTCTGGTGCTGCGTCGATGAGTATAACAAAATAATTTGGTTTTATCAACTGGGTTGATAATGTGAATTGGCCACCGTAAAGAGATTCGAAAGCTGACGTTTCCAGCGTTAGCCCTTCGTCGGAGCGAATCGAGGAATTGTGGGTTGTGTGTGGTTTGTATACAGAAAGATAAAGCTACGCTATTGGTTGGTGCACAGTAACGTAAAAGACAACAGATTAAATTAGTTGAATGAAAAGCGTTCGTTGATACCGTGAGGATTAAGAGTGCCGATTTGAAAAATAAACTTTTGTTCTAGAGTTTTGCGGCTTTCCGTGCAAGTTCCTTCACGTAAGGAAAGGCCGCAGACTGCCATATGTTGCTTAGAATTCATGATTGGGGAGATTAAAGTGTCTCGCGACCGGTTTAAATGTGTTTTTGTCGTCTTTCTGTACGTCACGAAGGTGTTCTCGGAATCGCTCGCCTAGTCGTCTCCCTGTTTCGCCGATGTATGACTTTTTGCAAAGAGTGCACGTTATGTAGTATTTGACATTGGCTGAGGTACAGGTGAAATGATCAGTGATCTTGATGGATCGCTTGGGTCGCGATATTTTCTCAGCGTTGTGAATGAAAGGACATGTTTTGCATCGTGCGCGTGCGCATTTAATAGTTCCGGGTTGATCACTTGTTTGGAATGCACTTCTGACTAAAAAGTTACCTTTGTTTTTGTCGCGTTTGAATGAAATTAATGGAGGTTGCGAAAAGATTCTACCAGTATCGGGATCATTTTGAAGTAATTTAAAGTTTTTTTAGAATGATGGAGTTTACTGTGTGGTTGTGAGGGTGAATGGAATTGATGACTGTATCGGCGCTACCTATTCTACGAGAGAGGACCTCGATCAATTTATAACTGCTGTCAATTCGTTTCTTCCTGCTCTTAAATATACCTCGGAAATTTCCGATACTTCTTCAGCACTTCTGGATATCAAAGTTTCTATCGAAGGCAACGGTTTATGCACCAGTGTGCACTACAAACCCACAGATTCCAACAGTTATTTGTTGCATTCACCTGCACATCCATCACATGCCAAGAATTCCATTCCTTACTCTCAGTTTCTTAGACTTCGTCGTCTTTGTAGTGATGACTCTGATTTTTCCTTAAAATCAGAGGAAATGTGCGATTTCTTCGACAAACGTGGCTACCCTGCTTTTGTTGTTCAAGCGGGCCATCATCGCGCCCAACAAATTGATCGACAGTCAGCACCACAAACGTCACAGAAGGAAAATAATGATAGAATTCCATTCACCCTCGCATTTTACCCTCACAACCACGCAGTAAAATCCCTCATTCTAAGAACTTTAAATTCTTAAGCTTAAGAATATGATCTGTAATTTCTTTCATAACATCAATCAACAGATTGTTTCTTTTTATATATAAAAAAAAATTAGAGCATTTCTTTTCTGGGAGATAGGACTGTAAGAAAGTTATCTGTCCTCCAGTGCAACACATTTGGAAATTTGTTTGAATGACATGTGAGCCTGTGACTTTCTCCAAAGGCATTACAGCATTCTCTGCCCTTGTCTTCACTTCAACAAGAAATGCTTGCAAAGCCATAGTTTGGATCACGGGGGTGTCTGAAAAATCCACAGCTTGACACAGGTGAACCTGTATGTTATATTATAATGCAAGAAATATTAATAGAAATTTGGATTTTAAATTTTTCTCCAGATATTGGTAATGTACTTCCCCTTTTTTGCCTTCTCTTCTTGTTAGCAGGCAAGGGAACATTGAGTTTTAATGCGCTCATCAATACGCTTGACAGATATGTATCTGATATTATTACATTCTTTGCGTGTTAACCACTTGCCTTCCTGATCTCGCGTTCCTAAATATTTTAACCGAATATGACAAGTAGTCGTGAGTTTTGATTCCCTACCTTTTGTTGGTCGGTGCCATTTCTGTAATTTATGAGCACATCTCAACGACAAAAAGAACTCGTTAAATTGTGTCAAATGCTCGAGCTGAAGAAGTATTACAATGACATGATAACAACGACCGCATTTGCCTACTGGCCACTCGCAAAAACCCTTAAGAGGAATGTTGTCGACGAAAAGGAGAGTAACTGTCCGAGTTAGTTGCGATGAAAAGCTAAAAAATGGTTGATTTGACGAATAGTTTGTTTCGAAAACGTTCTCCAAACAGGAGGAATTTGAAAATGATATGCCGGCTAAGTGTGGACGGAAAACATTTTGAAAACATAGCTTTTCGAAAACGATGACGTCACGATAATCATGTGATTTTCCTGTCCGAGGTTATCCAAAATGACCATTGACTGTTGCGTTTTCAGATCTCTCCGGCACTGTGTGGACGGAAAACCTTTTGATGCGTTTTCGGGCCAGAGTGAAAACAGCAATTTCAATGATACTTTCTCCGGCGTACGGTGAACAGGCCCAGAAGCAGCGAATTCGCTTTAGGGAATCGAGCCTTCGGAAATGTATGAGATAAAATTTTAGTTAATACGACCTTTTCTAAAAGGTGCGTAAAGTTTTTAAAATTACTATTACTACTATTATTAAGATTACGTAAAGTTATTAAAATAACTTTACGTAATCGCTTATAATTGTGTTTTTGGCTTAAATCGGGAGTTGCTTTGTGCCTTATTCTTTGGTTATGTTTGGTTACATCCTGATTACACTATGTTCTGGTTCTGTTACGTTCATCGGAATAAACGCTACTGTTTGGACCCAAGTTCTTAACCTCCAATTGACGTTAAGCGAGATCGAGTGAATGTGTCGAGGACCCCTCCCCTTATAGATACAACGCTTTTACATAATGATTTGACGTGAGCGGACTGGTGACAGGGGAGGGGGTTAGGTTTGTCACTGGGGATGTCACTCGATCCATTGAATTCATAGAGAAAAATAAACTGGATAACCGTGACTTTTCAGCCAATTGTATGGGTATCATACTGTCATTCTTTCACGGCTTCAGCATTAACAATTTCAGGAGTCTATTTAATTTGTTTAAAATCCATCCCCCTAAATGTCAAAATCTTTTGCCCTTACCTATAGATGATTTGGCACTCGGGTCAAACTGAACATTTGAGGAGGAAGGCCAAAGAAAGAACTTTTGCTATCTACGCAGTGATACACAAAGAATGTCTTCAAAATCTGCAAGTAAGTAAACGGTAAAGCCTGCATACGAGCCTAGTGGCCCATCAAGCCGGAGCTTATTCCGGTTTCTGTAGGATGACGCGACTAGGAGTATTTCTACTTCCCCCTGGATGGGATGCTAGTCCATCGCAGGGTTACCCCCAGCATTAAGTTCGCCGCTATACCCATTTATACACCTGGGTGGAGAGCGGCACTGTGAGAGTAAAGTGTCTTGCTCAAGAACACGATACAATTTTCCCGGCCAGGACTCGAACCCGGAATGCTCGATCCAGAGACGAGCGTGCTAACCATGAGGCCTCAGTTAAGTAGTTTCAATGTAACTTTTCTCCCACTTTAGTAAGTAGACTTTCAGAGGTTTTGCATTGCGTGTAAACTTGAATCAAAACTAGAAAAAAAAAAGACTAGTAACCAAACAAAGAAACATAATCACAGTTAACCAGCCACCTAAAAACTTAAGGATTAAAAAATGCAGTCAGAGTCAAGGGCGGGATAACAGTCACCATTCTTTTTTTAGTTAACACTCCGGCACGCCTTTCTTGCTATGTCGATTGTAAATAATCTGGTGTAACACGTCATAACGCACAAGCAACCCTCTGGTAACGGCGAATGGATACAACTTCCTTTACTTCCTGTGCGATCACACCGGGCCCCTCCCCAGTCAGTCCGAAAGTTTTCTGAGCGATTACATTCCATTCCCAGCAGCCGCCCTCGAGTCCAATTGCATTGTAAGGTGAGTGGGGTAGAGTGGTTATGTTAAACTTTAAGCCCCTGTCACTTATCGCAACACCTGCAACTACAACAGGTACGATGATATCGAGAGGTCAGCTGCTGCTTTTCTTACTTGATTGTTGCTGAAGCAACGTAATGGTTCTCAGTTGTTCTTCATGAAGTTGTTTAAGATTCTTTTCCTTCAACTCAGCTGCTTGCTTAGACTACGAGTAGTCCTTCCTTCCTTCCCGCTATCCCACCTTTTTTGCCTGGAAATTCCAATCCCCCGCCCCCCCCCCCCCCCCCACTTTTCAAAGACGTTTCTGTGTTAATTATTAATTTGTTAAATTAATAATTGATTTAATTATGAACACAGAAACTTTTAAAAATAGATATCGCATAAAAGATCACAAAAGAACTCATGGCTAACAGATAAGTGAGCACAAATTATTATAACGTTTCTTTCTGTAAACAGTTTGCTGTTCTGTTTTCTTTTGTCCACTTATCAGTGAAAGAAAATGATTGTTCATTCCCATATGCATGTAAGTAAACGGTAAAGCCTGCATACGAGCCTAGTGGCCCATCAGGCCGGAGCTTATCCCAGTTTCTGTAGGATGAAGCGACTAGGAGTATTTCTACTCCCCCCTGGATGGGATGCTAGTCCACCGCAGGGTTACCCCTAGCATTAAGTTCGCCAGATTGTTACGAGTATCGTTGTAGAGCAGGGTTGTTTCCAGACAGAACTCAGGATCGCCGGTAACAGCAACAAACTGATTTATTTCCGTAAGATAACTTCACGAATTTACAGCACTAAGCTTCTTCAAATTTGAATCAATCTCTCTTACAGAAGAAACTCTCGCCCTAATGTACATGAGGCTTATAGTTCTAGAAACTTCCATTACAAGCTAAATTAAGTAGTTTGACACAGTTTCTAATCTGAGTAATTACATAAGGATTAGAATATTCTGGAATGTTCTTATACAAATTGATCACGGCTGAATGACTTCAGGTTCTAAATTGTTTTAGAACTAGACTTAGACAATTTTTCGTAACACAGATGGTGCGGGTGTTGAGTAAATAAAATGATCGCTCTTTTGACGGCATGTTTGTTTTTTGCAATCCTTGTGCGCGTGCTGAATTGCATCAGCAAAAGCGCGCGCGAAAACTGTGTTCGGCCACCTTAAGGGCCCATTAACCGATTCATGCGCGCGCTCGCGCGCGTTGCTAAGGAGGTGAAATTTCACTTCCGGTCACTTACGTCAGCCTGAGCACGGAAAATAAAAACAACTGAAAAACTTGCAAATTCGCATACATTTTAGATGTTTTTCTTTGTGTTTCGCAAAATGCAAAGTAAAAAAGGTACAAGCAAAGACAAAATAAGAGAAAGACAGAAAAACAAGAGCAATAGAAACAGAAAAACCAACTCCGTGTGGCTTTGTTTGATCTTACCGAAGTGGGCTGGTAGTGTAAATTGCGCACGCGCTGATAGCGTAACTTCCAATAGATATCGGGCGCACTTCCGGTTTCTTTAAATGCTAAAGGAAACGCGGTTTTTCATTAAATCCAGCCTTTTGTGACGAATTTCGATTAAAGCCAACGTTGGCAACATAGCTATGCATTCCTTTTTCGAAATCATGCTTTTTTCAGAAAATTACGAATTTTTCAATATTTTGAAATGCTCTCAAAATCTGACCTTTTAGAAATGAAACAAACTCGATGCATAGCGTAATGAGGATTTAAATTAAAATACTAAATCAATGAAAAAAATCCCGAGAAAGCAATTTGCCTGGGAGCCTTTGCATTTTTTCTGTATTAGTCACATGACCATGGGCGTGGCCTGATGATGTCATCACTAGTGTTACTGATCATGAAAAAGTTGAAACACATCAAATAACTCTGAGCTAACTAAAAATGAGGAGGTTAGATGAGACTAAATTTTCCTTAGCAACGGCTCGAAAAGATCGGTTAATGGGCCCTTACTGCAAGTTTACTTCTCGTGGCAACCCGTTGACAGCTATCAATTAGAGATAATTAATGCAAAGAAACGTCTTTTGTTTATAACTCTGCTTAGAATTAATCTTTTTTGATTGAATTTTTTTAAATAAAAGATCGCAAGAAGATCTATATGAAAAAGGGCAAAACAATTTTTTTAAAATATGGTCAATTTTGGGGCATACTGATACCTTCAGCAAAATTCAAAAACCACACCCTTTGGCGCTGCACTTATATTACATGTATGTCTATAGCTTCTCTAATTAAAAGTTACCACCACCACTCCCAAAGGCGGGTCATACGTATTCTATTTCCAAAGACAACCATGAACTATACAGAAAAAATGCAATGTATGACGTTTGATCCAAAGTAAAGCAATAGTTTCTTCTTCTTGATCTTCCGTAGCTGACTTTGCTGACGTTTACGAATACTCTGTTAGGTCGACCAAGATGAAGAAGTCAACACAAGTTGCTTTGAGTCTTGGATTAATTGCTGTTCTGTCTTGATTCAAGCTTGATGCTTTGATTTCACTGAGCAAAGTCCTAGTTGACGGTAAACAATAGGTTAAGAATTGACAATGTATTTTCCGCACATTATCACTAAATAATATAACTCGGCGGCAAACATTTACTGAATGGTATATGTACCCAAAGCTTTGTCACTAATCGCGGGAAGAATGTTAAAGGTAACTGGTAATAAATTGAAGTTGATGGAAGTTGTATGGAATAGTCGCAACGTATACGTGTTCTTACTTAATTCTCACCCTCGGATAATGACTGCATTTCTAGCCTTCTAATTCTTCTAATGAATTTCATGCATGCATTAAACCTCTGTTTGACCTTGTATGGAAATTGAGTGTGGTAAGCGTCCCTTAGTTTACAATTTTTCTGGTGGCAAGGATCACTAAAAACAGTAGATTTGGTGAATTTCCTACATTGCAAATACAGGAAATAATGGGTAATGCCATTCCAGAAACTACAGAAAGCCTCCGAATGTCACAATTGGTTTAATTATGTGAAGAATCGGATCCCAAAGATGTATTTGCAAAGGCTTGTATAGTACAGCAACAGCGACTAAATGAAGAAGAAGAAAGACAGAAAAATCTACGACAAAGATTTCAAACCGAACCAATTTTGCCGTTCAGAAAGCGAAAACAGATTTTCGGTATAACAGTAACTTAGCGCTTCAGTAACCAAGTTTTCTTATTCCTTTATCAGTGAATTTCATCGATTCTGAGTAAAACGCAGCATGTAATTGTAGTCTCACGATCCCGACAGCTGCGTAAACTAGCAAACTCTCGATTCCGCATTTTGAGACAATTTTCAGTGAGGCTTTTCTTTCGGATCTCTCCGTAAACTCCAGTCTTCGTTTGTTACGGAATATGACAACTGTTAGAGAAGACTGCAAGAGTAATATTTAGGGGTAGCGAATGGTAAATGTCAGACTTTGCGAGACTGCGAGACAAGCGTTTTTCTCTGCGAGCCCGAGACATTTTGACTTTTTAGATTGCAAGACCGAGACTTCAAAGTGTTTTGAGTGCGAGCGCGAGACGTTCAGACTCTTAAAAGTTCGAGCCCCAGATTTAGTTGAGAGCTAAAATGAGCTTCTACAGCCCTCTTGGAACTGGCTGGAACTGGAAATTCCATTATAACACACTATGCTTTACTGAAATTCAATAATATCAAGTGACGAGAAGACGTCATTAAAAACAGATAAGCGAACGAATCGGGACTTCGACACCCTTAGCCTTGCAAAAAATCCAGACTCCGAGACGGCTGCGTATAACAGTCGAGACTGCGAGACGCACATAACCGCTTAAAAAACGACACTGCGAGACCCGTGAAATCCGACTAAAACTTTGCGAAACCCAGAGTTTCTGAAGGACCATTTGCCACCCCTATATTTCATTACATTTATCGCCCTGTATCACCTCGTATCAAGAGACCCTGATGCCACAGTCCCTTGCTCGTATCCAATTGGAATTGTTAAGTATCGTACTAGGTAAATATCATAGCCATGGTGAGAAATATCAAAAGTGGCTACGAGGCGTTTACATGTAAGCATTGAGAGCTACGTTGAAACATTTTAGTTCCAGAGAAAAAGTTTTGCTATTAAAATACGAATGACAAACACCAATCGCGACTCTTCGGCAGCGTGGAGAAAATTTCAGAACAGCATTAAGGACAAGCGCGCAATGAAGCTAGACGAAGGTTTGTGAATTTTGGAATCATTGAACTTGAATATAAATACGACTTAACCGAAATCAGTTCATGCAAGCCATAACAAGCGGTTTTGGCTCTTTACGATCGAACGGCTGACACAATCATGAATTTATTATGCAAAAAACCGCTATAGCTACATTGATTAAAGGTCAGATGCAACGAATGCCTACATGTAAACGCCTCGTAGCCACTTTTGATATTCCTCAGCATACCTATGATATTTCCCCACGATATTTAACACTTCTTTCAACTGGATTCGAGCAAGAGACTATGGCATCGTGGTCTCTTGATACGAGGTGATACAAGGCGATAAATGTAATGAAATTTTTTTTTCGAAATATTACTCTTTACCATCTCCTCTAACAGTCGTCATATTCTGTGACAAACGAGGAAGGTGTGCGGGGAGATCCGAAAGAAAAGCCTTGCTGAAAAATGACTCAAAATGGCGGAATCGAGAGTTTGCTCAGAGAGCTACTCGGCTTACAACTTTTTAGTACCATAGAAACAGTTTTGCTTTTGAAAATACGAAGGACAAACACCGACTCTTCAGCGGAGTTGCGAAAATTTCAGAACAGCATTAAGAACAACCGTATAACGGAAGCTAAAAAAATGAAATAAAAATAAATCTTTATTTATAGAGGGTAAAACATCTAATAGGTATACAAATAATAAACTTGTGGTCCTCTAAAATCTGCAATGATTACGAAATCTATTAAAAACTATCTAAAATTATTTAAAACCTACTGGTAATTAAAAGTCGAGAATTCGAAGCTAGACGAAGGTTTGTGAATTTTGAAATCATTTAACTTGAATATAAATACGACTTGGCCAACATCAGTTCATACAAGCCATAGCAAGCGAGTTTGGCTCTTTACGATCGAAGGGCTAACACGATATGACTTTATTATGCAAAAAAGAATGGGAATGGGTCATTATAACCACTCTTTATCAGTTGATGCTGATATTAAAAAACTGCCCAATCATTGTTGAGCACGTCGCTATAACTTATGTGACACATAGCAAAAGTATCACCTGCTAAAGACACCCTGAAGTTTAGCTTTAACTATTACAAATTTAAAAAAATATATTTTTTCTTATCAAATTTGGATTTGTATTTTAAGATGCGAAAAAAAAATCTGTCATGGGGGTGGGGTGAGGAGGGTTTCAGAGGTACTTAAGTGTTCAAATATTAAGGGTAGTTCTGAACCTAGTGGACAGAAATTTTTTAGCATTTTGCAGAAAGCTGCATCTTATCATGCTTATCGCAACTGGATAATAAAACATTGGGGGTCACCAAGCTAGTTTTTGAGTTAAAAGCATGTAAAGCTAAATTTAAGGATTTTTTAACAGGTTGCACTGTTGCTATGGTAACCCATTATGCCGTAAAGATTACATGTATTGGTACATTAATGGCCGGATATTTATATAATAGCCACATTGTAGCATTACTTGATAAACAGAGGAGGTATTCATCCATCAAAGTATGGCTGTTGGAAAATGCTGAAACTGTTGCCAGCCTTCTTAATTAGCGACACTGTAACCTTGTAAACAAACAACTATTACAAATTGAAAATAACCTAATTAATCATTCGAACTGACGGAAGACAAACAACTTGGTTCTTTATGTAAAGCGGTCAAGGAGATAAAATCGGGGAACCGAGAACAAATCCAGGCAATGGTAGGATAGAGTGTTTGAACTAGGGACCTTCAAAATAATTATAGAGCGGACGTCAACCAGTAGGAGAATGTTATCGATTTTCCGTTAAAAAGGAAAGTCAAGGTGTAAATGCTAAAATGGGAGCTTGAAAATTCATTGCTGGCAGTTGAAAAACGATCCGAAAGCAACAACATAAAATTCCGGTTGACGTCCGTGACTAAATCCAGCAAAAAAAAAAAAAAAAAAAAAAAAAACGATTTTTCCTTATATATGCTATGCTGTATAATAATAACTTTGCATATTGATTTCAATGTTTTCCATTACTTTTTTGTGTTTTACCCTTGACTTTGTCTTTGTCTATAAACGCACACAAAAGCTGAAAAGCCGTCTTGGCCTCACACACCATATGTGATAAATCAAACGATCAGTAACTTCGAAATAAGAATACTTAATATCGGTTTTTGCTGATAGCTGATTGATGATCATAGAGAAAATTATAATTCGATAATCAACTGAAGGAAAGTGCCTCGAAATTCACATTTGAGAATTATGAATCTAAAATCAAAATGAAACTTGTCTTCTTGCTTTGTTGATTGAGCTATATATGCGCGCCTCCACTACCTGGTCTTCTGCTCTCGTTTCTGGTTGCTTTTTGCTCGAAGGACTAACGAAAAGGAGTGTCCGTCCGTCGTGTCTACATACACGTCGAATGGCTAACGCAGATCATCTCACGTAGCATGTTGTACTGCACCCTTAAGTAGCCATCCTTTCCCTGTAACACAGCCCATGGATACAGCATTCTGACTTCTTGTGCAATCACTCCGCAGCTCTCCCCTGTCAGTCCGAAGGATTTCTTCGCGTCTTCATTCCATTTCCAGCAGACTCCCCTGAGGCCAATATCGTTGTACTCAGAGTGAGGCAGAATTGTTACGTTGTATTTGAGATTCTGATCACTAAGCATATATCCACCCAACAAGAAAGTCGCGATATATTTTGCCCCAGTCTTCACAGTTTCCCAGTTATTATTTTCCTCTTTTCTTCTGCTATTTTCTTTTTCAGCCCTTCTCCTTTCCTCTTCTTCCTGTCTCCGTCGCTCTTCGTCCTCGCGTTTCCTTTTCTCGTTAAGTGTGGCCTTAAGCTTTCCCCTGGCGTAGGCTATCTCACCTTCTAGGACACAGTCCTTTTCAAAAGCATCTAAAGCGTCTATCATCTTGTCTCCTATTTCTTTTGACCTTTGCTTTAAAACTGGCGTGATGTACTTCTCATATTTTCGTCTACAAATGTCCCTTTCTAAGGTGACATAAAAATCCCCGAAATCCTTCCACAAATCGTTGGAATTCATTACTTCCACAACCTTGTCAGCGAGCTGTTTAAATGTTACACCATCGATTATGCTTCCCTCAAGACTTCTTTTCTCCGGGGAATTTTGTAGGTTACTTGCCAGACTCTGAAATGCTTCCCAGTCAGACTTGCTAAATTTCTTTTGATCTTTGAAGTCGTTGACAGTTGGAATATGGCTGACTTCAATAGTATTCCTGGGAAAGTATTTTTCGATGATTTGGCCAGTTTCGCCCTTGACGATATCATCACGGATTTTGTCGTTACCAGGAAAAACCAATGAAGTTCTCATGACAACTCGAAGTTTGGGAAAATTTGACTGTATATCTTTATCTTTGAACACCAGTTCGCTCCTGCGTGCTATCCGATAAAGAAAGCCAGTGTCGCCATTTCCCACAATGTTTAATGCAAAAACATTTAACGCAGAAGACATCATGGCCGTAAACATACTGAGGCGATCCGTTACGCTATCATCACCTAGATTAGTGCCTTCCACATCCAGTAACACAATGTTTCCATTTCCATTTTTGGGGTTAATTATATGCGCCCACACGTTGCGCGTAACTGCATCATATGAATCTCCGGTTTTAAAAATCTCTTCGACAGCTGAATTTTCGTTTTTCCCATTCCAAATGTGGCTGATTAAGTTCAAGGTCGTAGATTTTCCAACTCTTGCATTTCCAACGGCGGCAATAACTCGAATTGGTCCCTGGAGCTGTGATATTTTCTCCAGAATATCTTCGTTCAACTTAAAAATAGTTCTGTTGTCGACAGACTCAAGTAGAATCTTCGCTTCACCTCCTCTAGCGACAGATACAAAGTAACCAGCGACCAAAAACGCTACAAGAGTGAATAGCAGCAAACAGCTCATCGTTGAACTGTCTTTGCTCGCTGAATTATTCCTCGAAATGTTGCTGTAATCTCGAACGATTCGAATTTATGCTAGGATTCTTGGAAAGACGGGAAAAACACCTTATTAATATCCATGTATCTCAATAAAGTCATTTGCATTTCGCTTACATTTCCTGTGGTGATCTTGCACTTTCCAACTTGATATAATTTGGGTTTTCTTGAATTTTTCTTCAGTCATCGGGTATATTTATGATATTTCCTTCAACCGGGCGTCATCATGTCAGTAGAACTGTTCTGGCCAGCTTACAAACCTTTTAACGAAACCAAAACACTTTTCAGGTACTTTTTTTTCTGTACAAAAAGTTTCAGTTTCGCTTGAAAGTTGTGTTTCCCGGTTTTATTTATTCAAAGGACTCCTTACCATAGAAGGGTAGCTTCCGCTTCCACCGTTTGAGTTCAGAAGGGCTGCTCAGTGATTAAAGAAGCTTATTCAATCTGAAGTAGATATTGTTTCTGTTGAATTTTGCTGTCAGCGTATCGGCTCAATAACCATAGCTAGTACATGTAATTTGTGATAATCGGTATTGACATAAAGGACGACACACACGAGGGGACTGGTCGCAGGGACTTGTCCCAAAAGTTCAAACCATGCAGTTTGAATTCGTGGGACTAGTCGCAGGGATCAAACTTTAGTCCCTGCGACTATATTGTGTCGCAAACATGGCCAGTTCACACGATGGGACTTGTTCCCGCGACTTGTTGCAGGGACCAGTCCCCTCGTGTGTGCCGACCTTAAATTAGTATTGCCGACAGGGAACAGAGAACTGGGTACGAACGAAGTACGCGAAGGCTCAGGGTTAGCCGTTAGGTTTGTAAAAAGAGACGTTTGAGAAACTTGTGACATTCTACGGTTAACCTTGCCACTAGCACTTTCGCATAAGGTTTATATTTCCATTGCGTCAGTAGCGTTATTTGATTTATATATATATCAACCTTAAAACCCCAAAGGTGGCGCCATCACCACCGCATTTGGTCGGGGGTACACGGTCCCTGTTTTTCCTAAGAAGAGGTTTTTGAGGTTTACGTGTCCGGCTTTAGTGTATGTATGATTTAATTTGATTTATCTCTTACTCACTTTGTTGTAAACTTAATGTGTTAACTAAAACATATCTTGAGCCTGGCTGACCAACGCGCCCATACCTCAACCTTTCAGTGTGTTCGGACCATGCATACAGCGGCTGAGCCCGTAGTACGAACTGAGCTGTCCTACCGAAACAACACGATGATAGCCTTTTTCTTCGCACCTAACACAAATAAAGACAACGCTAAAGTTGCTTTGGCCTCTTCTAATAGTTAAGTGAGAATTCCGGGTATGTTTACAGTTTGACGGGAACAGCATATTTTGTTCAAAATAACTCAACTATTATCTTACCTGGCCACAATCTACGAACTACGAGCGCCGTTGCCATGCCGGACGCCGGCGGCCCATTTTTGGCGCCAAATTAGAAGCTTGGAGACCCAAAATGTTTCATATTTTTCACATTTTACAATCTGATATGGTTTTTGGAATTGTAAATCCCTTTTCGTAAATATTTAATGGCGTCTCCAATGGGAAAAGTTGCCTGATTTCAATGGGTTTCCTGTCAACTTACATTGACGTCAGGATAGTAAAGTTTTTCCCGCCTGCTGAATTCTGATTGGTCAATTCAAATTTCAGGCGCGCCAGCCACATGTAAGGTTGTGTAGTGAAGGCAAAATCTGTTGTTTTGTCCTCTTAGCCATTTAAGGCCCTGTTCCTCATACCCCCACCCTACGCTGGAGGAATTTGAAAACGCAGTTTTATCTCTACGGTTAGGCCTATCGTCCACACTAATCTGCCACGAAAACGGAGCTTTTCGAAAACGCTCTTCAAACCGGAGGTATTTTGAAAATAATATGCCGACTTAGTTTCGACGGAATAGAAAACGGAGCTTTTCGAAAACGATGACGTCACGATAATCATGTGATTTTCCTGTCCAAGTTATCCAAAATGACCACTGACTTATGAGTTTTCAAATTTCTCCGGCATTGTGTGGACGGAAGACCGTTTGATGCGTTTTAGGGCCGGAGCTGAAAAACACCCATTTTCAACGATACTTTCTCCGGCGTACGGTGAACTCTCGAGGCGCAGCCAAGTGAGTAAACAACAAATTTTGACCACTGTGATGACGTATATCGTTGTCGATAAGAGTCCTGACAACGCTAAGCCACATTCGATTTCTTTTTTCACCACAATATCAACGCCAAAGAAAATGTTTTTTTCAGAGTGACCAAGAGCGTGACACGTTGACGCGAGCAGCGTTGCCTGGACTCTTATCGACAACGGCAAATTAGCCAATCAGATTGCGGTTCGGTTGCAATTGTTGTAAAAAATAAGCTGAATAACACTTTTCAGCCTCTTGTGTGCGTATCATACTGTCTTACTTTCCCGGCTTGAGCATTAAAGGAGCTCAGTCACGGTTTGTGCATGTTGAAAAGTTTAGCCTCAATTTTTCAAATTCGTCGTTTGTAATCCGTGTTAATCTTCTCCATCCTTAGCCATCCTTGTTCCTTTATGGTTTATCATTATCTCTTTGGTGTTTTTCTATCTTATTAAACTGTTATTTTCATGTTTCCTACCATTTAAAGGTAATTTTATATGTGGCCAAAATAACTCAAAATACCGTGACTGAGCCCCTTTAACAATTTAACAAGTCTATATATTTGTTTAAAATTGCCCCCCCCCCCCCCTCCCTCTATGTCAAGATTTTTTACCCTTATCCATAGATGATTTGGCATTCAGGTCAAACTGAACATTTAAGGGGAAAGGGCAAAGAAAGAACTTTTGCTATCTACCCAGTGATACACGGAAAATGTCTTTAAAATCTGCACGTGCTGTTCGTTTATCTTTAATACCTCTGTCTGAGTATATGCTAAAAATCGGAAATAACAAATCACGGCTTGAACAAGGCACTCGGTGTGTTTTAATTAAGGGAAACAGAAAATTTCACAAAATTAAAATATGGACATATGATAGGCTATTTTTTTAAGGTATATTAAGTAGTTTCAATTAAACTTTTCTCCCTCTTCAGCTAAGTGGACTTTCAGAGGTTTTGCATTGCGTGTAAACTTGGATCAAAACTAGAAAAAAATAAAGCCAAAAAATCCTAGTAACCAAACGAAAAAAAACACATAATCGCAGTTAACCAACCGTCTAAAAACTTCAGGATTAAAAAATGCAGTCAGAGTCAAGCGCGGGAAAACACGCCACGTAAGTTACGTCACCATTGAATTTGTTTTTTTTTTTTTTTTTCTGATTGGATGAAGATATCACCCCCACCCCCCTCCTCCCCCCTTTTTTAAGTTAACACTCCGGCGCGCATTTCTTGCCATGTCGAGTGTTAATAATCTGGTGTAACACGTCATATCGCACCAGCAAGTAGCCATCCTTTCCTCTGGTAACGGCGAATGGATACAACTTTTTTACTTCCTGTGCGATCACGCCGCACTCCTCCCCGGTCAGTCCGAAAGTTTTCTGAGCGATTTCATTCCATTCCCAGCAGGCGCCCTCGAGTCCAATTACATTGTAACGGGAGTGGGGTAGTGTGGTTATGTTTAGCTTTAAATCCCTGTCGCTCATCGCAATACCTGCTCCAATTACAACAGGTACGACAAAATCGAACCAGCTGCTGCTTTTTTTACTTAGTTGTTGCTGAAGCAAAGCTATGGTTTTCAGTTGTTCCTCGTGAAGTTGTTTAAAATTTCTTTCTTGTATCTCGGCTTCGTCCTTTTCTCTCTTTACCTTTGCGATCTGATCATCTTTGATCGACAATTCACGTTGAAATTTCTTTTCCTGTTCCTCGTGTCTCTTTTCCGCGGCTAATCTCTCACCCTCAGCTTTCTTCGCCTTCAGTTCCAGCTCCTCCGCTTTCCTCCTCTCTTCAGCGATGCGCCGTAGATCTTCTCGAGCAGCGCCAATCTCACCTTCCAATTCACATTCCATTTTAAACGCGTCCAGTGCGTCTCCACTTTTCTCCTCGATCTCCTCGGCTTTCACTAACGCAAAAAGCGGCTCGATAAGTTTGACGTGGCTTCTCTTGCAAATATTTCTTTCCACGGCGTCGTAAACATTTGCAAAGTCTGGCCACGAGTTTGCATTCATCGTCTCCGCGAGTCTAACGGCCAACTCCACTAAACCTTTACCATCTATGGGACTTCCCCTCAAGGTCTTTTTTACTGGAAATTCTTTGAATTTGCCAACTAGCTGCTCCATTATAGACCAATAGTCACTTTCGCGTAGTTTCTCGAAATCTTTGAACAGCTCTCGACTCACTAACGGAATCTGACTCACAGCGATTTGATTTCTTGGGAAGTGCTTGGCTATTGTTTTTCTCTCCTCTTGCATAGATTCTTGGAAAGAAGGCTCCACTATGGAATCTCTAGTGTAATCCTCGATCGCTCTACCTCCAGGTTCGCGTAGTGCACCTCGGATGACTACTTGTAACTTTGGAAAGTTTTGCATACTAATGTTCGGGAAGACAAGATCACTTAGGCGTGACATGTGAAATAGGAAGTGTAAGTTATTATTCTGAAACACTTCGCGAACAAACACGTTCAAGCCGGATGAAATCAGGGCTGTAAACATGCTTAGCTGAATCGTAAGAGCGTCGTCACCTAAATTTGTGCCCTCTACATCTAGCAACACGACGTTACCTCCTCGCTCGTCTTGGATGATGTGACACCATACGTCATGCGTGACAGAGTCGAGTGTGTCACCGGTCTCAAATATTTCTTCCACCTTGTTTCGATTCACTTTGGTCCAGATGTGGCTTATCAGGTTCATTGTGGTCGATTTTCCAATCCGGGCATCGCCTACTACAGCGATCACTCGTACTGGTCGCTGCAGCTGAGACAATTCTTCCAGAACAGTTTCGTTCAACTCGAAAGTTTTCTGCGTTTTGTTGAACTTCATGAGAAGTCGAGCTGGCTCCCCTTGAGCATTCGAAGCGAAATTAATCGCGACGGACATCGCTATGAGAAAACAAGACGCCAGCAGTTTCATTTTGCAGTACATACTGAGAAAAACTGTTTTCAAATAGGCGCGTATCAAGCCACAAAAACAAGTCTTTGGACACGTCATTTGGTTGGGAATTTCCCGCTTTCGAATCCCTCTTCAAAAATAGGGTAAAAACACCGAATTTCCTATTTTTCTTGGAATGAAATATTAATCATAGTTCTGCAGTAAAATCCGGCACATTTTTCAGCAGAGCAGAATAAAAACCAGAATTGCCGTTTTGTGATAGTCTAAGCATTTTTTGGGGGGGCAAAACGTTACGATAGACATAGAGATTTTTCGGTGGCAGCGAAATTAGAATTAATTTTAGAAGTTTTATATCTTCATACTTGCAAATTTTCTACCCGCAATAGGACACTGAATACAACTTGAATGTAGTTTAGGCCCAGTTCAGACGTCGTGCTTCTGCCGTGCCGAACTAAATTGCAATTTGGTTCAACTGTAGCACGGCAGGAAATCAACTCTGATTCAGACGTCGTGCCAGAGTCGAATCAAATCCAGGGTTTACTGAAGCCTCGTAACAATTCTCCTCCTAACTCCCCGAGGGAACGAAATCTCGCCAAAACACATTGACATAATTTATGAATTTAGTTTGGCGCGACAGAAGCACGACGTTTGAATCGCTGCCGTGCCAGAGTCGTGTAGCACGACAGAGCTTGTCGAACTTAATTGCTTGCCGAACTTAATTCAAAAGTTTGATTCAGACACCGTGCTTCTGCCGTGCTTTTGTCGAACTTAATTCCTGAATTTAGTTCGGCACGGCAGAAGCACGACGTCTGAACTGGGCCTTTAACTTTCTAAAAGTCCTTTCCAATAATTCTTCGACTTCGTCGCTCGAAGAGTGTCCTCTTACTTCGTTCGAGGGACATGAATAAGCGAAGGATTAAGCTGAAAGGTCGACTGGTGGCAAGTCAAAATGTAGCTTAGAGGTATGTCTTGGACAGCAAAATAGTTTCTGTGGAAAAGCTTTTGTTCTCCCTGCTTTTTTTTTTGTTTTGTTTTGTTTTAATCTTAAATTATCACAATGTCGCTATTCGTACGTTATTTATCAATTATGGTTCAATTCCTTTGTTAGAGCAATGTTTAGTTTTATTTTATTCCAAGACAAGTAACACGAGTTCCCAGTATTTTCCCACCGTGTCGACCGGAAGAGACGTTTTCCCGGAATAAGGGAAAGCCCCCTTGGTAACTGACGTGGCATTTGAATTAAAATATGAAAATGGGATTTATCTGTTCATCCAAAAGCGAGTAAATTTGTCGAAATTTGTATTGCTGATAATAATTGATTGTAAATAATTGTGTTACTAACCCGTTTATAAGGTCATATACAGTGTCATATAAGTGAATACAAACGCTTTCAAACCCCATGATTATATTAGACACGCATTTCATAACATGACGTGACTAAGGGAACTTTCCCTTGAAATGACTCACTTCCGAAACAAAGTGAAACATGTGGTCTTTTTCCCAGTAAAAAGATAACGATTATAACAATGAAAAGATTCAGCAGATAAAAAATACACGTGGTCAAAGTACGTATAATGTTTCTGTGTGGCCACACAATATAAAAGCAGACGCGACAAGCCATAAAATCAGTTTACGTCGGCCGGCTACCACGAAGGAGTCTCTGAAGGCTTTGCCGGTGTTCTTGTCAGAATGAAATTAAAACTTGCCGCCGTTCTTCACCTGATATTTTCCGCTCTTTTGAGCTCAGTTCGCTGCAGTAGTCCACCAGCCAAACCGCTGCTGAAGTACGACGATGAAATCAAGAAATTCATTCTCGGTAATGATGCACTTAGTGACATCGAGGCTCTATCCGGACCAGTCAAGATAGTGGGAGCGATTGGGGATTCACGCGTCGGTAAGTCCACAAACTTAAACTTTATCAGGTACTTTCTCGACGGAAATAGAAATCAGGGAGTTCAGAAAGTGTTTAAGACGAATGACAGCATCGAGCCATGTACCACTGGCGTGTGGATCTCAGTGGTGCGTGACGCAAACGGCGCCGGAAGCACAATTTTACTCGACACAGAAGGAACGAATCTTGGTAACAACGAGAACACTGATTTGTTGAGCATCTTCACAGTTCTCTTGTCCTCGGGTTTAGCGTTTTTTGCCAGGGAAACAGTGCAGAATCACAACGTACAGTTTTTGTATCGCGTGTCTCGCTTAAGCGAACAAATTTGGACACAGGATGCTGCTAACACGACTTCGTTCCCAGAACTGATGGTAATTCTGAGAGACTCGCTCTCTCCTTCACCGGGTAAAACTCTACAAGATCAGATACAAGATTTTATTCTCGACGGCAAGTACGGACAGACCATCGCAAGGCATTTTGCTCGCGATCACATCAAGGTCAGAGACATTCCGTACGTGGGAGATGCGAAACGACTGAACGATTTGGAACAGTTCCCGCGCGACAATTATGCAAATGTCGCGTCTTCTCTTGCGGAGGATTTCAAGCGTTTTCCTGCTAAGAAGACTGTTGGTGGAGCATACATGGATGGAAAAATGATCGCTGACCTCGCCAGGAAGCTTCAAGCTGCAATCAATCAGAACTCGTGGGGTGGATTTTCAGATGTGTACGCCGCCCTCGAAACAAACTTGTGTGACCGCAGTTTCCAAGAAATCGTCGAGCCGTTTTTGGAAAAGGACTTGGAGGAAATCAAGTACTCTAAGAGTGGAATTATGAGCAGGTTTGCGGAGAAGTGCGCCCTGGAACTGGAAAGAGGTAAAACTCGAAATAAGATATCTCAAGCTATTGCCAAGAAAGAAGAAATAATTGAAAAACAAAAACACCTAGACAAGGAACGCAAACGTAAAGCGGACGAGGAGAGAAGAGAAAAGGAGCGGGAAGAGCAACGCCAACAAGAAGCGCGCGCGAGAGAGAAGAGGCTGGAAGAGGAACGAAAAGAAAGGGAAAGAGCAGAAGCACAAAAAAGAATTCAAGAAGAAAACGTTCGAAGAGCTCAAGAAGAGACTAGGAGGTTAAAAGCTGTAGCAGCAGCCAGAAGATCGAAAAAGAAGAAGAAAAAAGATGTAATAAAGACCGTCCTCGGCGGTGCCGTCCTGTTTGGAATTTTCAGCGATTCGCGCCTTAAAGAAAACATCACAGCCATGCCGCATTCAGAGTTTGAGGAGATTGGTCTCCAGAGCTACAGCTGGGTGTGGTCCAAGAAAGCGGTCGTTGAACTGGGTATAAGAGGGACTGAGCACGGTGTTATCGCTCAGGATGTGGAAAAACTGTATCCATGGGCGGTGCTAACGAGCGATGGGGGATACAAGAAGGTCAACTACGCAGCTCTGAAACAGCTTGTCGTGGAAAAGAGAGCGGAATTCAGAAACAAAAACAAAAACTGAACTGCGTTTATTAAACCTTTGCGGTCACGTCGGTCACCTTTGGTACGATGTAGGAACGTGTAAACACAGAAAAAATTATCAGAAACTTTGTGTTAGTGAGCCTATCCAAACGAGATCCATTAAGCTTTTGTTTATTTTGCAAAGAAATATCTGTCATCAATTCCATTTCACATGTGTGGCGGTGATTTTTATTGCTACCAATTTTTTTTCCTTTTTTTTTTTTTTAATTCACCTTTTTTTATATAAGAATATCGTTTTTCCGGTCTAGGCTAAATATTTTTTGCCCATTCTATGCCCATTTTAGACTGACAATATTCTTGTGAATATTCTTAGTTTATCATGGCGAATGACCTTTCTGTTTTATTGACTTTGATGGCGTTGAAGTAATTTTGGAGCCAGACTGCAGGCGATAAAGCCTGATATAACACACAAAACTACTTGTTATTAGCATGGAACATACGGCTAGTGCCGTTCTTGTTCTTCTTTGCAATTGGTTAGTTTTGCAGTTTACAGAAAGGGAGAATTATATATGGTTTAGTTAAAAACGCATAATTGTATTTTATATTTACAAATTTTCAACACACAAAATTATATGCTTTCCAAAATCTCAGCCTTGCTTAAGCTTAAAATATTCTTAAAATTTCGCTCATTTCAAGCTCAAAATTCTTAAAATATATTCTTACAGAAAAAAAGGAGTGTAGCGTCGTTTGTCTGTCTGACGGCAGGGCAAACACTTTTCAAGCGTTAAAATTGCCGGATTTATTGATTGATTTCAAGGGAAATATCAATTAAATTGCATCGCCGGGAACAGGAAATATCAATATTCTAACATGACTCCGAGGCTTCGGGACAAACCTCTATATTTCAGGGGTGGTGCTTTCTACGTATGCAAGTCTCTTTTAGGAATTGGGGGTCAAAAGAAACTTAAAAAAATTGCACTTTTGACCTGAAAGCCTTGGATCCATGTTAGAAGATTGATCTATTGAACAACGTGGCCTATTTGTTCAGTTTCTCAATATATAGTTTTCATTTTATGGTGAAAAGTTTTGGTGAAATTTGTTTATTTCGAGCGTGGACGCCTTTGCAAAACGAAAATTGTGGTGACAAGATTTGGCAGAGCGTCCGTGAGTCTGGGAATGTAGACCTTTAGAAAGTAGGTAGCAGGATGATGCGCTAATAAAACTTTGATATTCAAAAAAATAACCTTGATTCTGTGTCAAGCTTGAAAGTATCCAATAATAATATTCTGAGAAGAAACCAATTCAGCTTTGACAAAGTAAAGTTTCAAATTTCGGATTGTGAGTTTTGTAATGAAAACAATCCTGTTTAATTTCAACCGCCGTTAATTAACTCCTTTACTAGGTAGTAAATATACATTTCTTGGAATTTTTTGTCTTGCATGCTGTTATTGAGGTTATAACTTCGGTGCGAGGAAGCATAAAAGGGCCACCTAGTCAGCCACACCTTGTTTACATGCACGAGTTTGGCTAATATATTTGGGTCCTACAGTAGAACCCCGGTAACTGTTCGAGTTACCGGGGTTCTGCTATATTATATACTTTCAGGAACACAACTTACAGTAAAGCAACAAAATATCACTTCATCATACAATATCAATAATTTCGATGGCATCGAAAACTGCGGAGGCTGACCAGGGTCTTTTAAGATGATTCAAAATCCCTCCACATGACGTATCCGCTTGCTACAGGCAGTTTCCTTTCAGTTGCGAGTTGATAATGATGTCCATTTATCCCACTCTATTACAGTTCGTCCGATGCTGTGGATGGAGTATGTTTATAGTCAACCGGTAAAGCATACTAACGACGCCAAAATTTTGTTGTCATGGCGACTGTTTAACCGAGATGTCAAACACAATTTTTGCGTTTAGAGACTGGTAACTTACATGAAAAACTTTTTTTGTTCTCTATAGTTACTGATTTAGGAATATTAAATTCACGCTATAAAAAGTACGTAAAACTTTTATTTCGACTCACAAGCGGACCATAGCATCATTCAACTAACAACTATGCACATCGATGTCATGAATGGAAGACTAACTAAATCGAATCTCCCGAGAGGGATCACCTTAGAGAGAGTCTAATTGTCCCCTAACGAGTGGTGTCCTGAAGGCGCCAGACACACGTTTACGTGTGGTCTGGACCACAATTCGATGTAATGGTACCGGAGGTGTCCCCCTGACAGGTACCTTATCACGGAAGATGTTTGTCTAGATCTATAATTTTCCGCTTCATGTTTTAACTCCGTACATGGGATTTTGAAAGGTTGTGGTCGTTGGTTTGAAGATGGGGTTTTCAGCCTGTTTTCGAGAGAAAAACAAGGATAGTGTCAGCATAGGATTCCTTACAGTGTTTGTTCCATCTAGTTATAGTCGTGACTTAAATTCTAACGGATTGTTTACAGTAGCATCTGAGCCATTGCATTTCGAAACAGCCAGCTGCGTTACTTGTATAGCTGTACTACGCACTACTAGCCTGTTACAGGCGCTCGGTTAGTATCAATTTTCCAGATCTCCCTCGTTCTCGTGCTCTATTCGTTCCATCAGTTTTCACTCGCCCCCACAGACCCTGAGCCTAGAACAGGTTATTTAAGAAGGAAGGAAAGGACGGATAAAATTGAAGGGGGACGGACAGGCATCTGAATGACTGAGTGACTTAGCAGCTAACCTGCAAACAAACCCTTTCCCTTTTCCAAAGGAGCTTGTTCAGACTGACTGACTGATTGACTGACTGACTGACTGACTGACTGACTGACTGACTGACTGACTGACTGACTGACTGACTGACTGACTGACTGACTGACTGACTGACTGAAGGAAGGAAGGAAGGAAGGAAGGAATGAATGAATGACTGTCTAACTTCACTGTTTTAGGTAAATTCTATTTAAAAAAATTTTGTAAGTAGGTAGGTATCAATATAAACAAAGTAAACTAATCCGAATGTCATGCAATACGACACCAAGAATCATTAGAGAAACGTGATAGTGAACAGTCTCTCGTTTGTTGGAAACGTAACAAGTATCAATTAAAGTGGAGCTGTTTGCCGATAGTTCAGGACGCAGTACCTAACCTCTCATATGCTGTAAAGTAAAAATAACGAAGTAAACTACAAAATTTTTCAAGCATACCATAACACATTTTGCATTCTGTTGTTCCTTCTCAAATTTTGCAAACGCTCGCCGATCCTGAAGATAAAACGAAATTGTAAAAATCGTCCAACGTGCAATAAAGGCATCCCCAAAAGTGAGTTTACATTCATGGAACAGTCGGTAATCCTGAATTCCTAAGTCCATTCCCAATAATAATCTTAAGCCCCAAGCCTTTCATTCCCAGCTTTTTAACAGGCTGCTTCCGTGTAAGACGCTTTTCAGCTGAGAACAAATCAGAAATCATCTAACTTCTCCGTTATGTTTGCAGTTCAATTTAATTTTTTTAAATGCTGTGAAAGCATTTAAGGCAGCTGACCCGTGGCTGATTATCAAATGCTCCCGGTGGCCAAGTGGAAAGGGTGACGTCATACTGACCTGTATCGTCGCTAATACTCTCCATATTAGTAAAAGAGCTAAAGCAACAGCTAACACAGCTCCAATTACGCTGAGAATCACTAACAGTGCCCTCATTTCAGATGGACAATCTGAAGGAAGGAAAAAGAAAGAGGCAGTTGAGCTACAGACCTGCAAATGCATTGGCGGGTTGAATTCTCTTTTACTGCAAGAATCGGTCGCGGCGAGATAATCTTCGATAAGAAGATATTCTCATGATGACCTAAGAAATACTCAGAACTATTATGACAAGGGGAAAACTTCCATATTGAAAGGACGAGGGTGCTTGTCGCACCTTTTTGGGGTTAAAAACGCGGTTTTGGTAGCTATTAGGGTATTTAGCCTCAAAAGGTCCATAAAAGAAGCTTTTAATAATAACAATAATAATAATAATAATAATACTCTATTTATAAAGCGCTATTTCTATCGATATTCAATAGCGCTTTACAATGATTTTAAAGCGTGGGTAAAATAAAATAACTAATAGAACAACTAAGCTCTACAAAAAACAAGCTTTTGCGGTACCTTTTAGGGTATTGAGTCGAAAAAATATGACAAGAGATAATGTGTTGTTTTAGAATTGATATCTCTTAAGGGTAAATAACAATTCAAGCCACGGCCTCGATACAGTATCTTGGTAACTCTTAGGGGGTCCTTTTCAAAATTTCCTGCGAGCACCCCCTCCTTTATATATGGGAGTACCCTCTGGGATATTTGACAATCGCAACAATAATTTATGTCTTCATACGTTTACAATTGTGGTGATGTTAATTAACAAATTGAACATGGGTGAATCATCTTCGTTAAGGAATTGGTGAAAACCAATTTGAGAAATCCCGATATGCCATTTAAATGCCAACCTTTGTTTCTCTGTGTAGAAATCTCCAACTGTCCATCCGCTTTTATTGTGTAGGCGAACCCAAAGTAGCAATCGTCCTCATCTAGAAAGCGACACTGTTTGCCCATAGCTGAAAAATGTAAATGAATAGAGGTTTGCAAGAGGCTGTTTAGTATAGGTCAGTCCTTATGGTAGGTTTTAGAAGCTTAACTCTATCTTGGAAGATGGCGATGCATTTTTTTAGCACCAACAGCTAACTGGAGATTTGCACTAACTGTACACAGATCGTAATGAAAAACAGGAAAGATCTTGTGTACCTAGCCGAAAACCAGGTGTGTCCAGCTAGCGGATGAAAGACTGCCGGCATACTTCCCACTCAAAATGCTATTTGTTTTTCAGCATCGGCAAACTACCTTAAATGTAGCAAAACATGTGTATAGAGTGCTTTTACGTGACGTCACGCAGCCATATTGGAGTCCCAAAACAATGACACGGCGGCCATATTTGTGTTCCAAACCAATCCTGTGGGAGTTGCCATCTTTTAAATGGCTGCCGGCCAGGTAAGTGAAAACGCTCTATCGATAGAGGGCTTATACTGGCAGAAAAAGATGTGAAATCAGGGTAAGATCCCCCATCGCTACCCTGCCAAGGAGCTAGACAATCCCATGCTGGTGGTATGGGCGAAGACTTCCGGGAATGTCACCTCTTAAATCAAATGCCACTCTTTGTTTCCAGAAATATTTTTCTGTTGTATCGAGCGTTTAACTAAGTAGTACTATGATAATTGCCTGTAGTTCGCCATTCCACGAAGTGACCAACGCACGTTTTCTCCTTAATAACGAACTTTACGGTGTCTGGAAGTGCCGAGCTAGCTTGAGGCGCAAGACCGGGAGCAATACAAAGCAATCAAGGGAGGTTGATGACGGACAGCGAGAGATGTTCAGGAAAGCTTGGGACGTGCAGAAGAAATGGACTCATATTGAAGGGGGATAGAGAAAGGGAGTGGCGCGTGCGCGAAAGCTTACGGTCAGTGAGACGGACAAGCGCCTACCTTTCTCGCTAAAGTAAGCTGTAGTTCGTTACCAAAACACAGAACTCCCTCCAGCTACACAAGCTCAAGGAAAAAACTGCGACAGAGATAATTTTGTACGCTTACCAGGTGTTAACTTGTCCACAGCAGTGATTTTAAAATCCTTGCATTTTCGAGAGCATTCCTCTCCGACAAGTTCTCCAGTACCAAACATACGGCATCGTACGCATGCTCTATTAGCTTCACAGTTTCCTATACAGCTCTGGAATACAAACCAAGAAATTAGGACCGCAATGCGTGCGCACGTCTACTGCACATAGTAATTTACGTTTCACTGCAACAAGTAACTTGAATTTACTTCACCTCCTTTATTCAACAGGTGCAGCGCGCTGTTATCACCCCATTCCCAGGTGAGTGGCAATATTTTTAGGTTTCATTTCAGGCTCTTCAGTCACTAGACGTCGCGAACGTTTTTGTCGTACAATAACCTTATATTCCAGACCGCTTCCCTAATTACTTATAGTTGGCCCAACTTCCCAAACCTAATCTTAGTGGTTTCTGAGACTTAATGCTCGCAGAAGAACCCTTTTGCATCAGCTGGTGGACCCTCATTAACTGTTGAGTGCCACAACGTTTATAACAATGTTGTTGTAGTTATCTTATTGATGTAGCTTAAACAGAGGGTCACGTGGCCAGCTGAAAAGAGGCCTATGCACTACATCACTATATACACCCGGAGCATACTGTTTACGGCAATCAATCAACGGTAGAGAGGCAAATGCTTACATTCATTCATTCATTCATTGAACGAAATAGCGCGGCTAAAAGCTGTCCTGTTTATTTCAGGCGTGCTAATACAGGACTGTATGAAAATTGACTAGACAACGTTGTAAAGTTGTGTTTGTTGATTTGTATCGCTTTACGTCTTAATTCTGGCGTCATTGGTACAGGCGAGATCACCATGCATTTGTCATGATAGCATTGATGACAATGTGTTACATCTCTTACCAGGCATTCATCGCAGAAGGGGCCTCTGTAGGGCAAGGAAGCGTTACACACACAAGCTCCACATCTGCAAGTTCCTCTGCCGCTACAGAGGACCTAAAAAAGAAAATTTACGTTTGTCACACATCAATTTGTAAACAGATAGCTACATGTAAGTTAGTATGTAAAAAAAGTTTAAATCTAACAACTTGAATTGCTTTAAGCAATAACAGGATGTAGAGAAGTTCCCCAAAAGAGATATATTATTCTGTCGTATCAGTAAATGGCATTTAAGAGGTCTTTAGCTTGGTGGACAGGGCCTGGCATCGAAAGCAATCGAAAAACATGTTCATGGCATTTTCGCTTGCTGACTCAGATAGGTTTTAGCTGTTAGAAGTTTAAAACTGGAACTGGGAGTTGAAAAAACTCCTACTTGCTATTTTGGACCCAACGAGGGTTTGCTTCTAATTTGTCGAGGCCAATGTTAATTTCAAGTTAGTAATTCTGAAAGTTGACAACAAAAACAGTTAAACGCGTGCACCCGGAGCTGACTCGAGTACACCGAAAAAATAATGCTGCTAGTTAAGTTAGCCTTGTAAAAGAAATAAAAGTGCGAGCACAAAATCTTCTTAGGTGACAAGGTGATCTGCTAAGGGTAGGTTTAACCTCACCTCGTCCTTTGTGCATCCCTTTAAACTGGTACCGCAGCTGCACGAAGGACCGCTCCAGTTTTCTGTGCAGTTACATCTACCACAGTCGCAAAATCCGCGCTCTGAGAGGAAAGAAAAGGCAAAGAGAGAGTAATCCTGTTTTTATCAGTATCAAAATTCTATAGGCATCTTGGCTGAAAAATGTCTGAAAAATATTCTTCGTCGCCTCTTTAACTGGGTTTAAAGTCGATATTTTTGTAAGTGGTTTGAATAGAAAGTGTTCGAGATTTAGATTTTTAGATCACTTTTTTTGGCAATGCGTTCAAATATGGAGTCCCATGTACCAAAGTGAGATTTCGCGTTGAACTGAACATATCAAACCAGAATATGCATTACAAGCGACCTCCCAGTCGCTTCTATCTCAAAACTCACGAAATACTGTATTTTGAAAACGTCCGACTCACTGTATTACGTCATAATCTACATCAAGCTTTGCAAAAAAAAAAATAGACATGGCGGCGCGGGCAAATTTTGAAATCCAGAAAAAGCAGAAACGAAACTACCAACGTTAACAACTGGAGAACAATTAACACGAGCACTAAGGTTTGATTTAGAACAAGACTTTCTTTAGCTTAGAATTTGTCTAATACTCTAGGACTGGGCCGAGGAATGTATAATGATGAACTGCCGATATTTTAGCCAGCCACGCTTTGCCAGGTATTTTGCGAGGAACGTAGAATTGGTCTTCGAGGTTTCTAGGTTTGGTTTATTGTTCCAGGCAAGTTGCTCACAGAACATGAAATATTTGAGGTTTTTCTTTCCTTGCTCTTGTCTGGTTTCCTTTTATCTCGCATACCCCATGCAAAAGGAAGCCGAAACACTTTGCCCGCTAAAATCAAATCGACAGCCTCATTGGTTGCCAGTTGTTGTACTTCAAATTATATAGATTTCAATATTCTCAGCCAGAAAGAAACACAAAGTGTATGTGCGTGGGCGTAATCAGCATACCTGGACCGCCACATATCTCTTCACTTTCAAGGTCTTTTGGACAACTAAGGGTGTCACACTCGCACGAGTCACCATAAATTAATCCTTTAGGATCCTACATATATAAAAAAAAGAACGATAGGACAACGGTGACTTCTCTGCTCTCTCAAAAGAGCTTACAATGGCCGAATGGTGTGTTATTTTGCCATTGCGTTTTATGGCAAAGGAACGAGAGCAAAGCTATGTGGCAAGACGGGAAAAGCTTGACTTCAAAATCCGTAGATCACCTGCCTCAAAGATATGAGCGTGGATATCATTTTCGCGGGAAGAGTTTGACAGTATACGTAGGCGAAGGTCTAAAAATAAATTCTCCGGAATTTTAGCAGTACTCAGTGAGATGTCCTTACTGTAGTGTTATAGTCCCAAGGTTATAAGTTGTACTGAAAGCAAATGAATCAATGGACAAGACACGTTTAAGATACTCCAGACAAACCACCTCCATACCTTGGTGTCTTCGCAATAACATTTGCCACAGCTACAAGATCCCTGACCACTACACGTACCATCGTTGTTGCTATCAAAGATAAAACAACAAATTTCGTAAACAAATGCTTAAATCAACATATACGGATGAACCCGTTAAGCTTAAGCGACAAGACCGAATAGTGGTCTGGGTATTCTTTAGAATCGTGCAAGTCGGTGAAGAGGAAATTTCCAAGTTTGTATGTCTTTTGCACGTGAAATCACTGAGTTTGTTTTTCATTTCATAAAACTCTGCCATGAGATCTTTTTCTAATATTCTTCTGGTCGCAATTTTTTCAGCGTACTTACCGTAAGTTACACGTCAGATCCCCCGGGGGGTACTTCAAGAAAAGTTGGGTGGGGGTGTGCGGCCCACTTCCCAAAACGCTTACCCTATTTATGACCAAAATCTGCGTTTTTGCTACCCTAATTGTGACCTGACCTTAAATTCGATAGCCTATTTTTTGAGAATTAAGGCTGACACAGTCGCCCTAAACATAATTTATGAAGGGCTTTTGTTGACCGTTTTATCGATAATGATGAAAAGGTAGCTTCTTCTAAGAAACATACCCAATTCAAGACTAGAGTGCAAAAACCATACCCTATTTATAACCAAAATGGCTAAAATCGATACTCTATTTATGACCAAAACGGCTGAAAAACCCTACCCTTTGGGGCCGCACGTACCTATATAGCCCATATAAGGGAGTACCCTCCCCCCGGGCGTCAGACGTAAAAATAAAATCAATACCTTGGACAACCTCTCCGTTCATCCTCCGTTCTGCATGAACAGTACTCGCCTGCCCTGAAATGATAACAAAAAGAGATGGAACCGCCTGAGAAATAGTTTCACATGAAGGCCATATTTACGCTGGGTATTATGGTTTTAACGCAAATATCTCGTTCACGTTTCAGGCAGTCACAAATCTCTCCATTTATCCCACATATCTATGTTTTAGGTTATTTTGAAAATTTTGGGGAGATTTTTGGGTATATTTGGGGATAAATAGTTTTTCTCAAAGGATTAGTAAAATTTATGGAAATAAGAAATTTGGAAGATTTGATGTTGTTTTAAAATTAGACTTTGAAGTTTGAAATTGGTGGACGTACGCCAAACAGTTGTCCACCAACCTGGGGTGCCCTTTTGGTGGCAATCAACTGTCTGGTGGTATTCCAAAACTTTTTTTTTTTTTTTTTCATTTAATCTCTCTTTAAACTTCGTAAGATTTCACTTAAATTCAGGTAAAACCCCGCCTTAATGTATAGATTTAGCCCAGCCTAAAAGCGGAGTACCTGGGCGCGGATTGTTCAAAGCCCGATCAAGATAACCCAGGTTAAGCGAGAATGTTGATCTGAGTTTTGTAATTTTGCGGTGAGGTTTTTTGTATATTGCTTGGCCTTCTATTTTTAGTGAATAATTTTAAACTTCACAAACAAAAGCTGTGAAAAACATTTGTATATAAGAAAATTTATTTCTTCGGTTAACTTTTAATCCTTTGTCGGCGTTATCCGGCTTCCGAACAATTCGGCCCTGATTACAACAAGTTAACTCTACATGGGCCCGCGATCCAATTGAAACCCAGCTTCTGAGCCACAACAGGGTCACGCCTTATAATGTGCTGCTAGACAGGGTAAACTGTCTCCAACTTCATGATCAACGCATCTGTAAATTCCTTACTATTTTGTACAAAAGTCTATTTTTCACTAGCTATCCGGCCTATATGAGAAACATGTTCTCGTTCCGTTCTACTTCATACAGCATGCGTGGAAACTATATACTGGAAATGCCCAAACCTAAAACTACAACTTTTGGTCTCCACTCCTTTACTTATCTGGCAACAAAAGAATGGAATTCTCTACCCAATTTTATAAGGTTATGTAACTTCTCAGACTTCAAAAAGCACATCAGTAAAACCAATTCATGAAACATGCAAATGACAATTTTATAATTAGTTGATATAAGTCAATTGTAAATATGTAAATAGCAATTTCTATTTTAATTTTTCGTTATCAAATATTTTGTTCTCGGAAATATTAGCTTGTCAAGCTACTCTGAAATTCGAGCTTAAACAAAGTTTATGTATGTATGTGTATGTATGTACGTGATACTGGAGAGCGGATACCTTGTTTTGACAGATGTCAATTGATTACAACATGGATGTCCAATATCAAAGAAGGACACTATAAACCAAGGCTGCATGTCTCTGTCAACCTACTAGGTGGAATTTGGCCGCCATCTTGCGCGACTGCGCCGTCGCCGCCGTCGTCGCCGTCGTGCGTACACGCCCATGAGCAATGCCGCTAGCCATTTTTACCATGAGAAAAGTGATTCACGGGTTTCTATGAGTAAGGGGCTCCGCTGGCGGTCCTTCGGGACGCCGGAGCTCCGCAATTACCACGTTGGTAATTCAGAACGGGAAGATAACAGGGACTTAAGAAGACCAATGCTGTCTCGTTTGACACAGCTAGCAAAGCCGCGCTATCAATCTCAGTATGAATACAGTTTTCATACTCCAATGATGCATTTTTTGCCGTGAGCAAACTTCAGTTTGTGTTGTCAGAGAAATTATTTTCTCGAGTGGGTGGTCGTCGTCGTAACTTTATTTGCATTCAGTTAGCAATGTCATCAAACAATTGATTCGTACTTTTAACTTTACATCATGGGATCATGACACAAGTGGATGATTCACTTGGGAAGTTTGGAGAGCAAGAAACGGGCGTAAAAGAGTTCCTTGTTTCCAGCTTGAGCCACTTTTCTATCCAATCAGAATTTGAGCCAAAACCAATCGTGTCTTGCTCGCACACGTTTTCCCGCGCTTTGCATGAGCTACATGAATCGTCTGTGTCTTTTGCGATTGGTCAGATTTATTACTTTAGTTGACGACACTCAGTTCAAAACAACTGTAATAAATACTTCACTTGATCACTTCCGTCATTCTCGTGATCTGTTCACTTGCAAAAAATTTGACACTGTGGGGAGAAATTGACTGTTGATTGCTGTGTATTAGTCCTAGACTTACCATCCATCGTTGCAGGAACATATTCCACACATCAAAGAGCCTCTGTTACTACAAATGGTGCTATTGGCTTCCTAAAAGAACAGCGTAAACCGCGACTGCTGAGAGCACCTTTTAAACAATCTTACAATAACAATCGAAGCAAACCCAAATAAAAGCAACTAGGTTAATCCCAAGCGCGCAATAAGACGTTAAACAAATCCAATTCAATATCGCTTTTGGTTTCTTCTTCTAGTTGAAATAACATAGAACAAAAATAAGAATAGCATTTTTTTTCTCAGTTTCGTCGCAAGACAGGGATACGGCAAACGGAAAACAAGAAACACACATTGCTGAAGAGTAATTCTCGAACTCATTAATAATTCATCAAGTTTAAACAAAGGAAATCATGACCGTGACGGTGTGTGGATATCTGATCTTAATTAGCATAGAGTTTTACGATTATATTTTTCCACTTTCTCCTTGGTTTTGGTTTCGATTGAGACTGACATATCAAACACTCAAAGCAGTGTTTGACCACATTTCCAAACACCTGGAAGTTCGTCAAAAATACTCCGCTGCATGCCGTATTTTCCACTCTCTTCTCGGTGTTTGGAGTGTGGTCAAACGTGGTCTTTCGTGCTTGATATATTACTTCAAACACGGCTTGTGCTCCTGTGTGCTCTTATTTACCGAGTGATAACGTCACTCAGCGCGTGAGGAAAATAAAAATGTCAGTCACAAATAGCAAAATATTTTCTCATGTGTTCTTCAACGAAATACTTCTCTTTTGTTTCATACCAGTGTCAATAATCAACTTCCACTTTCACAGAAGGAGTTGTACACGCGTTCGTTATCAATTAATAAAGAACCTCACCATATTTTCTTTCTTCTCACATTCGCAGTCACAGATGTAAGAAAGCTTCAGGAAGACTTGTCCGTACGGAGTCTTGATAGAAAAACTACAAAATTAAAAGCGAAGAATGTAATATTTGTCACTTCCAAGAGCAATGTAAATATTAAAACTCCCAACCTACAGAGCTGGTTTCTTTTTGAAAACCATTTGAACATTGGAAGTATTTACTTTGTCGGTAGGTCGTCTGAACAATTGGTCATAGATACAGACACTCGAAAGGATACCTGAAATGATAAAAAGTATATTCTCAGTTAATCCTTAAGTGTTTTTCTTCTAAAAAGACATAAAATAACTGATGTAATCAAAAGTGGAAATAAATTATTTACTAATTGTCTAAACGGTAACACAGATCATAAGCAACCTTTACTTGAGCAAACTGCAGTAGTAATAGAAACGAAGACGTCACCTAACAAAACTTAAGGCTTTAATGAGCAAAACAGGGCAAACTGAAATAAATAGGACGGCTAAATTGGACTGACTGACTGACTGACTGACAGACGGACGGACGGACTGACTGACTGACTACTGACTGACGGGGTGACTGACTACTGACTGACTGACTGACTGATTGATTGATCAATCGATCGATTGATTGATTGATTGGTTGGTTGACTGATTGATTGATTGATTGATTGATTGAAGTATTGAAGTATTGATTGATTGATTGATTGATTGATTGATTGATTGATTGATTGATTGATTGATTGATTGATTGATTGATTGATTGATTGATTGATTGATTGAGAGCTATCTGTAAAAATGGCATTCCATTTTACCGTATCTCCTAATTCAACACCAGTACATGTTTTTGTGTCTTGGTAAACTTTTCCCTTTCTGAAAAAAAAGGAGCACAAATTAGTATCTAAACAGGAAGGCGGAATATGGAACAGGTGCTATTTCCATATTTAAATGATGAAAATAAAAAATGATATGTCCTCGCATATATCACTGGCTAAACTTGGTGCAATTTGCTATAGCGTAACTATTTTTGCAGCTGAACCAGTCCAGTATATTCATGAATAAGTTAGGCTTACCAGTAATTAGTTTTGATGCCTGGATCAGTTCACAAGCTACTTTTGTGACGAATGTGTGCAGCCTACATCAACTAGACTATATGTGAAACGAAATTTGTTGTACTTTGATCCTGAATTTTGATGACTATTCATGGCATCGTACGTACAATGTTTCTAAAATTCCTACACTTTGAAAGTCAAAGGATAGCTTGCAAACGCAGACGTGATTCCGACGGAGACAAGCGACAGTGGAAGATACGTCTGCCTTCGCAGGCTACTCAAAGGACAGTTCATGGGCAGTTACATGACAACGGTAAGGTACTTACGGACATACTGCAGTGTAACGCAGCTTCAGTCCTTCAGAGTCAACATCTCGTATTGTCACTGTGCGGGCTATTTTCTAATGTTGACGGAGTGAAAGAAATTTATAAGATTTATTAAATTATTGATGAGCTTATCTATCAGATGAAGTCCATAAAAAATAAACAGCTCTTGAGTTTAATATTTAGTGCTTCAATCTCTACTTCATAAGACCTCTGTGTACTAAAGACCAAGATTTTTATTAAATGTGGGGTAATTTTATTGCTCTTGACGTCGGCTGGCACAAATTAAATTGAGCTCATTACCAGTTGTTTTAGTCTTGTTCGGGATAACCATCTCCCATTTGACCCCCAAGGTTTTATTTCATTTGTGTTTTTATACAATTTTCAATCATGATTGTTCAGATTTGCTTATCTTTATGGATCAGATCGTATGTACAAGAACGTGACTCTTAACAGACGAGGTTTTTGTTAACAGAATTGCCGGAAGTAGCCTCACCATGCCCCTTACCCCTATTCAGACCATGTATTTTACTATTTTGGTGGCGGATGGGGTCAAATAGTATTTTTCTTACTATTCAAAAGTCTCTAAGCTTTGACTTTGGCTTTGATTCGAATTGATAATGAACATTGCATATAATCTTATGAGCCACTGGACACGAAGGGGACTGTGTGCACGATAGCTTAGATGAAATCTCTTCAGTCCGAGTATTGCAACCAAAAGTCATGTCACACTAAATTGACGCCACCATCGATCATCTCTTTTAAGTTGGCTCAGCCGATTAGGCATCACATCGTGGGAAAAAATACATATGAAGGATCCAACTCAAAATAAAAGGTCTGTGATGATATGCTTTTCATTAGACAAGATGCTTAGTAGCATGTCGAGTCCTTATGACGTCATACTATAAAATAACAACGTTGGGAAACTGATCACAACTCTCGTGCGAGTGCAATTATTTTCATTCTTAAAATCGAAAACCCGTGAAGTGCCTCTAAACAGAGTCCTTATCCGAACTCCCCAGAACTTAGCGTTCTAAACTGGCGACTAAATGTTCATTTCTATAATATTACACACCTTGTACGCTTCTCCAATAACTCGCACAATGTTTGACGAGTCGTCTCGTAGCTCGCCTACCTCGGCGTAGGTTTCGTTGCCTAAAAACTTCGCCAGTTGCTAAATTACAACAGTATAAAATGAATAAACGTTAATCAGGCTAAAGCAAACCAGGCTGAAACTTTCTCCCAACTTTCTGGGGCCTAGGTTACATAAAGAGGTCAGGAATATTCTAGACTGAGGTCCTTCATGAGATCTCAACTTCACTTCGTAGAATAAAACTAATGCGTGAAAAGATATACTATGATAATTGTAATATAACAAGCCTGATATTCATCTATAGTCGATGTCTGAGTAATAAACTGATCGCTTAACAAAACATCTTAATACTGAGTTAATGAACGCCGGGTTAGACCATACATGACCAAGAGGCTCGTTTCCCATAGTACATGGAACAGACAGTGAATGAAAGATGGCCGCAATTGGGTTGAACAATGAAAATTCTTTCCTCGGGTTCCCATGTTGAAAATTGCATTTATATTATGTTAGCGACATTTTGAAACTTTAAAAGTCATGCATCTCGGATTGTAACTCGGATTATAACTTAGTCTTCCTCCGCGTAAACAAGTTTAGCTCGGCTTAGTATTACCTCATATATTGGTTTCTCGTTGGATGTGACAGCAAAGATTGGGACCACATTAGATTCAAGTAAAATCTCGCGAACCAATCCTGGAGATGGGTAATCCTAAAATACAAAAAGGGAATATAGGTTTAAAAAAGGTCTATAGGCTGTAGGCACTTTACAAAGAACTGAATAACTAGTGCCAAGCAGTTTACTTAGGTTTTTTATTTGACGATGTTCGTATTTGTAGACAAACATAAATAATACCGTAATGTAGTCGGGGCATGGGGCTTCTCGGAGGGGACGGGGTATTAAGGGGGGGAAGGATGAGAGGGAAAGTAGAGAAGGAAGTCTTTTTTCTTCCCTGTGAAAGGCGTGGCATTACTTCGGAGGAAGCATAAAAACCCGCAGTTAACTTCCTTGTACCTGGAAGATGCAAGTTAAATCACTCTGCTCAGCAATCCACTCAACGGTCATTACACATAGGTCTGGAGCCCGTTTCTCGAAGGTCCCGAAAAGTTTTCGCACCCGGAAAGCCGTGGCAAAATCTCAAACCTCATGATTACAGAGCTGTTTTATTCACATATTCTTACTATGAAGAGAGGTTCTCTCCATACAAAAGTTTCAGGCGTATACACCTCTCTGATTTTAGATCCAGATTAAGTAAAAATTGCTTTGCGGGCCCGAAACGATTCCGGGGCTTTCGAGAAACGGGCCCCTGCTGGTTTTTAAGAGCTTTCGGGGATATTCCAACCACACCAAGACTTACCAAAACTGTTGAAGCAGTGTATTCCTTGTCCTTCAAGTGGCACAGACCATCATTAGGGACGACAACGCCACCCAGCTGGAGAAAATCAAGTTAAATTAAAGTGAGTATCTCCCTTTCTCAGCGCGGCGAACGTGCAAGCTGTAATATTCCATTGGTAATGAAACAATCGAAATTGCAGAAAATATTTCGTGGAAAGTTTCGCGGCCTTTTTGCATGTTCCGTCTCCCTCTCCCAAAGTTAGTAAGTAAAAAAAAAAAACATCGATCAAACATTTCAGAATAAGCACGCCTTAATAACACGAAAACACGTGCTTAGGTATACACGCACACACGCATGCGCTAAAGCTAACGATACACTCAAGAGCAAACCGTTAATGAGTAATTCGTACCAGTCCATCTCCAGCGAAGTGATAAGCTGCATCAGTTGTTACCACTACAACTCTTCTAGCATCTTCTTTGTTTTTCCAACCAATTTGCTGCCAAGAGAGATCACAAAAATGCCTCTAATCAGCACTAACCCTTTGAAAACTCAAGTTGGAATCATCAATTCTCCTAGCAAGTTGTTTGGAATAAAATCTGCCCGGTTACCCGACCGCCACAAACACAGACTACACTTATTCGTTACATTTTTAAAGAATTATATCTACACTAATAAAATTTTCGAAAGGAACTCTAACCTCCAGGACCTTCAACAAAAAAGAAATGCTATTTCAGTGGCCAACAGAGAAATGCGATGTTGTTTAAACATCCCTTAACCTCCCTGATCGTCAAGTGTACGTATTGTAGTTACGCTCTCCATAACATAAGAAAAGAACTATTTCCAATATGTACATAACCGTCATTTCGTCCCAACTTAATAGTATTTTATTTTTTCCAGCGTTTTTATTGTTGCCGTAATTCTCCCTCCCTTGAGTGAGTTTTAATTTCACCTTTGCGTTATGTTGTTATACGCGTAACTGCACTGTTTAGAAGTGAATGAAAAAAGTACTTTCTATAAAACGCTAGAAAACTGCAGAAAATGGCTCGAAAATAGACAAAACAATAAAAAGAGGTGAAAGTTACTCCAGGAAAGTTAATCTTTTTCATTAAAAACAATAAAATGCAAAATATGAAAAAGTTATTTTCCAAACGACTGCATTGCAATGCTTTTAATATTGTTAAGTAAAAATTTCAAAAAAATGGTCGTGTTTAATGCCGCGTTTTAGCTGAAGGTGCTGCTAAAATTATTTACTGACCTTTTCGCAAACAGCCACTTGAACGAGAGCGTCCAAGCCCCCCTCGGGGTTGTCGACATTTCCAGAAGACAGCAATTTTTCGATAGCATCCTAAAAGCAAATATTGGGGTTAAACGAGTCAAGACATTGTTGCAGCGGCTTGCTCCGAGTCAGTAGGGGAAAAAAAAATCCATGCCATTCTTTTAAACGTCGGCTAATTTAAATGTTTGTCTCGGAACAGAAGCAAAGCATCCCTGCCAAATCAAGTAACCATGGTAACACACCGCCTCGTACTTTGCCGACAAGACCGTTGGCCGAACGGGAAAAAAATCAAACAGTAATGCGCTAGATTCGGAGGTATAATTTTTTCGCATTACTCAAAACATTTCTCGATCGACGAATGTCATTGTAAAGCAAGATCGACTATAATTGTGTGGCATGATTTGGGCGAGCCTACTTTGACAAATTTTCAAATACCGGGCAAACTAAGCACATGTATATCGCAGTTTACTTGGCTTGTGGGAATGACAGGAAACAAGGGAGTCCTGACACTATACAGGGATCGTGACAATTTTGTTGAATACTGAAATACTTATGGTGTCTTGTGCGCAAAATTTCGCTGGTTGACCGCAAACGGTTTGCGGTAATTCCGGGTGCTTCACACAAGTGTTAGATAAAAAAAAAAAAAACACTTTACTGGGCTCTGGACACTCAGAGAAATTAAATGAATACAAAAGTCGGGAAAACGTTCTTAGAACTATGCTCGAGTTACGCAAGAATTGGCTCATTACTTACCTGGAAATCGGACGCGTTCTTGTTTAGCGGCAGGACGTTACGGTACCCAAAGGTTGGAATGGAGTTTGGATTTTTCGGATCAGGATGAGCAACCCTTAGGAAAATAAAGACACACACATAAGAAATATCACTTAGTTTAAACCAGCTCAGAGTTGGCAAGGAAAATAAACCGGGCTACTGTTTCCAGCGTTCGGCAAAGTAAACCAGGTCAAGATTGCGGTGGAGTACGAGTATTTCACTACCAATTTTTCCGGAAAGAGATGACTGCAAAATACTTGCCAAGGAATCGTACAAGACATGGTGTTTCGCGAAACGAAGTATAACCGGAGCTCGCCCCGAAAAAGGTGCTTGTACTTGCGCAAAGTAATTAAGTATTAATTATTAGAGCCTGCCGACAACTCACTCATAAATCATCAACTAAAGGTCAGCTGTCGGTGACGGTCAGTCACCAGTTTCACTTCATGCGTAAAAACTTATAACTGTCAGCAGACAGTTTACCGACTGTTGACTATTCGTCAGCCGACAATTCAGTGGCAAACCGTTGGCCGAACAATTACCGAATATTGCCCGACAGTTCACCGAATGTTGACCAACTGTTGGCCGATAGTTGACCAGTTGACTGTCGGTTGTTTGTCAGGCGACTGCTGGTCGACTTTTGGCTATTTGTCTGCTGACACTGTTCACAGACTGTGAGCTGTTCTTGACTTCACTTTTGGAAGAGTGCCTGAGTGGCTATCATGTAAAACACTGGGAAGTTAAGCCCCTTTGCCTGGTCCGAGTGACCAAAGAAAAGACGACTTACATCACAGGGCTTGTGTCCATATAAGGAGCGGCAGGCTTATCGACGAACACACCGAGTCCCAGGCGAAACCTAGACGTCAAGTTTGAAATTTCGTCCGCTGTGAACAAATTGATAAAGAAAGTAAAAGGCTGAATTTCAGATTACAAATAGCAGAAGTGCATAAGTCCCTCGCCCCCCCCCCCTCCACGCCCCCCTTCCCTTTGTAGATGGAGGCTAAGCCATACAATGTTGTTGCAACAGAAAAAATATGATTCTTTGGCAAAATGGATAGATAAATAAAATAAATTGTGCGATAAATAAAAAAGGACATCGTGATTCTGAACCTCAAAGCCAAAGTCACAAGCATTAAAGTCTGGGTTGGTATAATCACAGGGAGGCGTGGTGGCCTCATGGTTAGTGCGCTCGTTCCCGGAGCGAGCGGTCCGGGTTCGAGCCCTGGCCGGGGACACTGTGTTGTGTTCTTAGGCAAGACACTTAACTCTCACAGTGCCTCTCTCCACCCAGGTGTATAAATGGGTACCGGCGAATTGTTGGAGAAACCTAACAAATTGCGGAGGAGTGACCTGCGATGGACCAGCATCCCGTCCAGGGGGAGTAGAAATACTCCTAGCCGCTTCATGCTACAGAAACCAGGATAAGCTCCGACAGCTATGAGCCAGTCGGCTCCAAGGCTTCACTAAAGTATAATAATAGTTAATCGAGGGGAATCGTTATCAAGTCTGAGATGCAAGCAAAGACGCTGAGATACAATACAGAATCATAGAATTTTATTGTGTAATACACTTAGCTATACGTGAGGTTTGACATCAAATGAGAGATAAAATGACGCACCAGCTAATTTGCAGGTATTCCATATATTAAAATTAAAATCAGATATTTTATTTTTATTTCGCGCTCATACACTATGCACGAGTTACATACCTAACAACTGTCCTAGCGATTTGATGGATTCCTTTTTGATGGATCTTGACACATCCGTCAGGTAATATAAATCAACTGGAAAGTTCCTAGGTGTCAGAACGTTCACGGTAATGGTTGTTTGAACACCTGAAAGATGAAAATAGATCAACAAACAATCACGTCTTTAGACGAGGATCTTGAGGTCCTGCAGAGTCTTGGACCTCTTAGCCGAGGGTCTTAAAGACGAAACAAACGCCATCAGCACACAAGGTTCCTGAGGACATGAGTGGATTGCATTATACCCTTAGTCAAGGACTCAGCACTAACATGAGAGGATGAAGAGTAGGAGGGTATATCTTGATAGAGGTGTTATTCTTAAGGTAATCCCTCTCAAGCTATTTTTAGACATGGTACCCAGTGCATTCGCAGATAATGTTGTCACAGTGCGTTGCGTGCGTGTTTATCGTGGAGGCGGATGAACATGCTTTTAAAGCCGCTTGGATTGTTCACGTGAGTAAAATCCGCGTCACTAGGATTTCTAGCACCGTTTGCGAATTAAAGATATATTGAGAGGGTTACATGGGAATAAAGCTTATATGGGTGATTGACCTTCTTACGCGTTCTCTCTTTGTCCTTCCTCTCCGAATCCTTTGAATGACGGTATTTGGTGATTTCTCTACATCAAATTTCATCTGTGTTATATTTCACGCCTTAAATTAAATCGCGCGCGGAGTGTATTGCTAGTCAAAACTTGCTGTTTATCACACACGGTTATTAAATGATTCAGCAGCTTTGAGATCTTAAAGTCGCGCGCACCAGAGATCGAATGAATTATTGAATTATTCATTGATATTTGTAAAAGGTACCAGGATCCCAAGTTACTTTACACTGACACTTTTTCGGCTCAGTAGCCCAGAAGGTCCGTCCCAAGGGGTCACCACTGACCTTATCGTGGTGTGATGGTTTGTGTTTCTTTATGACCCTTAGAGCTATGTCGGCTGGAGCCTTGTACTCCTGGTAGAAACCAGACGAAGTGTGAACGACTGGTCCTCCAGGCTGGGAGGGACGCGTGGGGTTGATAGCACACTCCCGTAAAAATGAAATTATTCCAGGAACGGAAGACATTCAAACCTCTATGATATCGATGAAGCGACCCACAGTGGCCAAAAGGAAAAATAGGGTCTTGTTTGAGAAAGGGAAAGAGGGCCACGTAGACCTATTTTGCCTTCTAGGACGAGAGGCTGAGAGATACAAACTAAACACTAAACGGCGGTAATTGTAGATGTTATCACCCTGAGCGGAACTAACCAACAATTTTACCCCCTAAAAGGTACGATGAGTATCTCCGCCATTTTAATTGGGGAGTTCCCCCCCCCCCCATTTCCCCTTCCCCCCTAAAAAAATTCCTCCCTCGGGATTTAAGATCACCATTGATATATTAAGTCATGTCCAGGTGTGTGCCCCTTTAAAGTGTTACAAGTATAGTAAAATACCTGGTCTAAGAAAGAGCGTAAGATTTTGAGGAGACACTTTAACTTCACCGTCCGGTACTTCACTCTGCGAACGGAGACAATTAAAAATATCAGTTAACATGAGTTTTGTACTAAATATACTTCAGTTTGTTGGTCTCATTCTTTTGCTGCCATTTTTAACTTGACGTTTTCAAAATTCTTAGTCCAAAACTGTTGTTTTTCTTCTAAACCTGGCATCAAGGGCACAATATCTCATAGACTATAAGTATGCTAGACTAGTACTCGATTTCTGCCGCGCCCCGCTCGCCTCGTTCGCGAATTCTTTTCTTCGTATTCGTCGGGAGCCAGTTCGTGAACAACACTATAATTCAAACAAGTAAACCTGGTGCCAGGCAGGTATTTTTATTTTGCTACTTCATAAGTTTCCTCCTACAACTGTTATTGCAATCTATGACCTCAATATGCACTGTTTATTGACCATGCAATAACAATCTTGAGAATTTGTTGAACATGATTATGATTTGGAAAATCTCTCGAAATTGCACGAGCCTTTAATTATAGAGCAGTTTTTAGTTGAGTCTCGTAGAAAATCACTCTGGCCAACCACAAATTATACCGACAATCCAGTGAACCAATCAAAACTCAAAGCAGATACAGGGTTTCAACGCAAAGCGCGGGAAAACGTGAGCGAGGGTGTCATGATTGGTTTTGGTTTTACTCCTGATTGGATGACAAAGTAGCGGGAGATTTTTAACCCAATCGTGTAGCATAGTAATGCAAAACCGAGGAAAACGCGAATTTCTTTCGACACTCAGTTGAAAACCGCACTTTTGTTCGAGAATTCATCTGAATACTCATTTGTTAGGACTGAGAAAATATGAACGCGCCTATAATAATTTTCACGCAGTGCAAGTTAAAACTGAATTAACGATTTACGATTAGAGCGGTTTTCAGTTGAGTGTCGAAAGTAATCAGGCAATTACTTTGGTTTTGGTTTTGGTTTTGGTTTTGGTTTTATTACGATTTGAGATTGGCTGAGTAGTCTAATTGGTAAGTAATTGGTTTGGTTTTGGTTTAACGACACTCAGTTGAAAACCGTTCTAATGGCAGCTCCTTCAGTTCCGAACTTACCGAATGAACAGTAGAGCCCGAGGTTGGATTAGAAATCTTTTGGCATTTGTATTTTTGGTGGTTCTTAAGCTCATCACATCTTTTTCTGGGTTGGTCTAGAAAGTGATAATCCTAGATTCATAGCAATAAAAAATAAAATAAAACAAAAAATAGCGGTGAGATAAAGATATATTTCATAGTATGAGGAACATTCTTTAGATCATACTTAACATAACATCACTGATCATGCCGATGTTGCGTCAATTTCTCAACGATCAGTTAAAATCATTTATATCTGAATAAGGAGATGTTCAACCCCACTGTTCCGCAATCAGTATAAATCTCGCGTATCTCAGCTACAGTTAAAAAACACACATTTTCTCAGCCGACTGTTAAAATTTTCATCAATTCTCGGCTTTCAACTTTAAACTCCATCGAGGCCTTTAGCTTTGATCACAGTTGCTCTACCGATTGAGAAATTGAATCGAACTCGATAGGACAATTACAGGAATCCCCTGGGAAGTTAGGATAATCAACGCGGATAAGTACAAGATATAAATTAAAACTGAGGCTTACACTGTCTTCACACCAACTACATTCTGGGTTGCCGACGATACACTCTGCGCATGTCCTATAGATTGTACAATTGGTTGTGGTAAAACCTGGTGGAGAAAAAAAAAACGACACAATTGAAATTACAGTGCTTCTTTGTCTTTCTGCTGGTGCAAGTGTCACTGAGTGAAATGGAGTGTCAAAGATAAATTTATAAGCTTACCTCCAGGTAGAAAGCCGCATAAAAGGAAAACAAAGAATATTCTTGGTTTTGTCATCGTCTTTAAAGATAGTTTAGTCTGCAGTGGAAGATAAAAGGTATCTTTAGAAATCAGTACTTCAAGTCTTTGAAATAATTATTTCTTGTGATTCTACATTTTATTGGCCTAACAGCGGTATATACTTTTTTATGGTTGTGTTAAAAGTCACGCGACTGCACACTGTTTTCTGGAAGACACCCCTGAAGGTCTATAGAAACCTTCAGAACGAGTCTGAACTTCACATTTAAGGCCAGCTGTGCTTCCAAAACCCTCACTTCTCTCTGTTGGCTTACCAGTTGAAGAAGGGAGTATCGATAGGGTATTGGTGTGATATTCCATAAAAACGGTCCGTATGGCAAAATCCCAACTAAGAAAGAACCAAACAAAACGCTCGGATATACCGACTTCCTTGCCATATAATAATTAATGTACATGTATCTCGACTCCCAGTAAGCGACTCTCAGTTGGATGAGCCAAACGCCCACTGACATCCTGCCAACCGGGAAGTATTGGGAGTGAGCTAGCACTGGATGTCCTTGACATCCCAGTACTTTGCCAGTTCCACAGTATATCATAGAGGTGGAGAGAGAAGAAGGTCGGATTACTGGAGACAACAAAATACCAGAGCTGGACTGGTACAGTTATTAACCCATTAACTGGCAAATGGATATTTTTGATAAGCAGATAATAGAGCTAGTATATAGATCTATCTACTCGACCGTTCATTTTGGATGTCAACCGCATTCTGACGTAGCTAATTGAAAAAAAAAACGTGAGCTGTTTGTGGTGCAAAACTGGTGGTAAAATGGCCCGTAACACCTAAAATCGATCAAGGTTCCATTTCCAGACTTTAAACATAGTCAAAACCGTTAAAGGTAGGGTTAAAGAAAAACTTCGTCTAAGCTGATGACTGATGTGTTTATAGAAAACTGAGTTTGGCAGAATAGTTGTGGTAAACTTACTTTATTATTTTGTCTTGCGATCGAAAGAGGAAAAAAGAAACAAAAATGGTGAAAGAAAAGAAATATAAACTAAAACGAAACAAAAAACCAAAAGCAGAGTAAAAAATTAAAAAAATTCACCAGAATGGCAATTTTGATTTCTTGACTTCCTTAGAATAGACTTTCAGCTTGTCAGCCAGACTACTGCCCCCTGAAGACCCATTTGTTTTTTCGCATGCTCAGACGAAAACCACTAGATGGGCGCTACGGTGGATATTATTATTGTCCCAAACACATCGTTTGTGTTTGTGATGTTCAGTTAACGTTCCAGCCTAAACGATAGCCAATTAATAGCATAAAGGGCTTCCTTTGGTTACTTTCCAATGTTGTAAGACTGGTAAATTTTGATGCAAAAAAAAAACTTCCTCGTTGAAAAAAAGAAATGAAGGAGTAACCAAATTCCGATGATGTAAGTTTCTTTTAATCGTTGTTTGTACATCGTCCATCAAAAACGTCTGGAATTTTTCTTGATCTGCGTTAGAGATATCATGAAATGATTGATTTCTTTTATTGTTATAAGGTCAGTAAGTCTCTTGTTGCCTTTTTAAAGGTTGATGTATGATCAAATTATCGTCGCTTGTCGGATTATTTAGAGTGGGGATCGCAAAAAAAGTGTTGCCTACTTTTTTTTTATACAAAATATTTGTACTTATCATACAAAAAAAGAAACAATGCGACATGCGAGATTTCAATACAACAACAACGGAATATCTTTGTTGGCGTGTTTCCAGTGGGCGCTGAGGTAGTTTTTGACAAGCTAATAACTGAACCATTTAGTCAAGTCAGACCACCCTTTTCACGTTAAGTCATCCGCGAACAAGTAAAGGAAATTGAATCAATCTGATGTCTACGTCATGTAACAGGCCTATAACGACATTTGATAAGGGGACGCGCTGCAGCGTAATTCAAGAAATTAAAAACATTTACACCGCATTGTTTTTGGGTTAAAGGTGGCAACTTGTTTTTAATTTTGCCACATACATTCCATACTAAGTACACTAGGTAGTACTTTCCTTATGATAGCTTTTTTAAAATAAAGATTTTAAATCACCTTCTGACGATGGAAAGGCTTATTTTCTGAATGGCGGTCGATCGATTTACGTTTGAAACTAAATGCGAATTAAATCTGTCTGCTTTGTTGCTATAACTCCCAGCTATAACTGTGGAAACTAATCCGTTAAAGAAATACCGAGGGTTGTTTGCAGAAAATCTTACGTGAGAATCTTCATGTCTTAGGCTACCTCGCTTACGACCCCAACGATCCGGGATCTGCATCGTTGATGCGAGTTGTGCGGAAGTTTATTATACTGTCAAAAATAGTTTTTCCTCAACTTACCTCCAGAACCCTCAGTGATAGGTAAGAAGCCATCAAAATACAGTAAGAAATAACCGATCCAAGCACGTCCAAATTAAGGCATCAACGGTGAAATAGATCACCTCCTTCCAAGTTAAATTCAACGGCCACTGATCGACACAAGTGCAGTTAATGATGAAACAAACCCGGCTCAAACGGAAAAAATAACGTCCGGGCTTCCGAGTACGTGTGTGGGGCAGAGTAACTTTTTAGCCCTCAAAAAAAACAAACTGTAGTAAGCGTCTCATTAACCGCGTAATTTGATACACATCAGGGATACAGTTTAGAGACAAAATGAACTTTTATTCATATCTGTCTCATCACGTTGCCGACACGTTAGGTCTGTTGACATCTATATACCAACCTTTTTGTGAAGGAAACAGCTGCGATTACAGAGTGAAAGAGTAAAATGATCGTCTTGTCTGACCTATTGCCCTTGCCGAAGATACTCGGAAACATTCGTTCGTTTTAGTGTAACAAATTAGCCAAATTCAAAAAAAATTCATCCCCCAACAGTTCGTGATATGACACCTTTCTATTTTTGCCACTTTCAACTTGGTAATTTGTTATTCTTGTTTGTTTGTTTGTTTGTTTGTTTTATTTGTTTTTTGTTTTGATTTGTTTTATTTTATTTTCAAGGTTGTCACAGGAGGGTCGGTTTTGACTAGATGGGCGGCCTTGCAGAAACATTAGGGCTGCTTAGTGCTAAAACCTCTGTCCCGCGATAGAGGTCCCCAGAACTAAATCGACCCCCGTAATTTTCAACGGTCCCATCATCGTAATGACGGTTTTGTTTTCTAGATGGGTGGCCTGCGAAACATTAAAGCCAAAAATTGTGGTGTTTAGGACTAAAACTTCTGTCCAATACTAAATCGTCTGGCCGTGATTTTCAATGTTCCCAACATTTTAATGATACCAGTACACCATGTGCATATGTGAAATGAGTTTTTATCATTTTTTGTACGATCATTTGCGTAATACGTGGTCACGTAAGATAGAGCCGGCCTGACGAGGAAAAAAGCCTCATCAGGAAAAGGAGAAGTTCAACATCAATTTAGACATTTAGCCAAAGAATGCCTTATATTTGCAAATCTTAGATCAACATAATTGATTTGTTGCTGTATGTATTTTTAAGAGATAATTAAACACCGAGAATGGACGTATTGATCCATTCCATGGATTTCCCAAATTATTAAGACTTGGAAAACTCATTTGAATAACACACGTTGTGTTTTGATTGCATGTTGTTTGCCTTGCTAGTTTGTGTCATGTTGGGAAGTGAACGGCTGGGTGTGTTTTGTACAACGCCGTAATTCAGTGGGTTCGGTAGGACAAAACATACCAAGTAGCCTGGACAACATTGTGAGGAGGAAAGCAACGACAGCTGCAGCCAAATCCGTTTAGCGGAACCGAATTCACAGATAAGGTTGTTATGAAACGGGTTCACGTACAGGAATGTTTTGTTTTCAAGAATGCGAACCACGTTGTCGATTCCAAGCAGGCATGCAATAACGTGTTCACATCCTTATTGCCACCAACTCAGACCACGTGACGATTCATTTGGGAGATTACATTGTTGCTCCTGCATTTGTGCAAATGATTTGCCACTTAAAAATGATTGCATGGGAACATGTACAAACAGAACAATTGTAACCTTATCACATGATCTGAATTGGAAGGTAACAAGGCCTTTTAAACACGTTTGCCGAATCCGTCTATCTGTTAACAGAAGAATAAGAGAGTCTGGTACACAACTTGGACGTAATCGACTTGGATGTCTGAATTAAATGAGAATTGCAACTAATCAAGAACGAGGCATATGCATGGCAATAGATGCCATTCTTAAATAAGTTGATCCGGTCCGAGTTTTGTACCTGTCCGAAGTAGAAGTCTAGGAACGGCAAGGCCGAAATTCCGACGGAATACGAAATTACTGTTGCCAAGTCTAACTATTCTTTAATCTTACAGTTTTCGTAAAGAATTTAGAAACATAAGATGGCTTTGTAATTTGGGAAGACTTAGAACAAGGCAATATGAGATGTAGCAGACTGCCTGGTGATTTTAGCAAACATGACGAACTTGACCATTTACTTTTTAGTAGAACAATGGTTTTTTTTTTTTTTTTTTTTTTTTTTTTTGTACTTCTAAGGCATTCAGGGAACAGTTTCGGTAATTTGGGGTAAAAAGGGGATCATGTTTTTGCTATGTACTATTAACTAAGGGATTTGCCACGTTCCCAATTCTCCTATAACCTTTTTCCGTACTGTCCTGGTAACGAGTATGGAGAGCTCGCGTGGCAACCTGGGTAAAGTTTTTCCCGCCAACTTGGAATACTTCATAAATGGCCGCTCTGACCGCAGCGCAGAGGCTCTGCTATAGTATATGGGAAGAAGCGAACTGACCAAAGGAAGATGAAAACTGAGGGACAGTCGAGTTTAGTGTTGGGGAACAATGAAAAGAATTGTCAGAAATTGGGAACAAAGTAACATGTCTCCCCCCATGTCCCAGAGGCACACAATATAATCGCTATTCCCAGCAGAAGTTTTAATTGGATCAACCCTCCGCGAGAAAATAATTAAGAGGCGCCCTCTGTAATTTTCAACTATGGCCATTTGGACCAGAAAAAATCAAATTCCTCAAACTTTCTCAGATGAATGGTCTAGATAAGTGATTCACAAAAATATAACTTTCAGTTCAATTCGATTCGTATTTTAGCGCTGGGGCCACCATCTTGGTTTTGCCCCTCTGAGAGGGCTTTCAGTGGCCATTTTAGGGCACATTTTTTAACAATTTGCCATACAAAGAAAACGATCTAAATCCGGGTAAAAACCCTTTATTCGAGACAAGCAAAATTAATGTTTCTTGTTACATTGAGGGGCTGTTTTGGCAATTTGATCATCACCTGATTTTTCTACAGAATTTTAAATTTCTTCCCTTTCGGACTACTCATGAAGCGCCACAAAATAGGCAAAGTTTAAAGGAAAATATCGCCAAAAGTACATCACTTGAGATCCCAAAACTACCCTCCACTTAAAGAGCAATGTCTCACCTGTAGAAACATGCAATAAAATTTTGGGGCAGTTAAAACTGTAAAATGTTAGAAGAAGAAGTTTAAGCTGTGTTTTTGTCAACAAAGACCGCCGTCCTAATTAGCATAATAACGTGAAAATAACGATGCACAGAGAAAATAATGATATATTCCACTTACCTCGCGACATGTCGACAACTGGATGTTCCACGATGCCTCATGTTATATTTCCAGTATGTTTCAGCCACATTTTCGGTGATTAGTGTACGAAATCACTTTCAGACATCGCCACGGTTAAGCAGATTTCAACTCTCCGAGTCCCGCTTCATAACATCTATCAATATTATTTGTCTCTCGCCTCATAAGCCGCTGTTTACAAGAAGTTTAACAATTTGCTGAGATCCTAACTGACCCAGAAGTTTGTTAGCAGCCTTTAAAATCCTCCTCTTAATCGAGGATTCTCATCAAGAACTCGTTTAAGCTCAGTTCTGTTTTAATCTGTTGTGCACCCGCCATCATTCCACAGATTGCGTTACATTTGACAAATGCGCATTCCAACGGGTAGGGTTAGGGTGGGTAGGGAGTGAAAATGTAACCGACATTAAAGCCATTTTACGCATTTCTGTGGCTAAACTAGTTACTGGCTTTCCCAGAATTATTTGAACATGAGCTTCTGCTTGCAGGTATTTTCTAAGTTATTTTTGCAGGGTAGGGGGGGGGGGGTTCTTGTATTGAAAAAAAAAGAAAGAAAAAAAGAAAACAGTGGACAGTACCAAGTCAAAAGATTATGATCTGTGTATTTTGATCAGCTTTATCAGTTCATCAGTTAGGCCCTATTAGGGGTTTTCAGGATACTGAATATTAGGGTAAAAAATTAACAGGATGCAAGAAATTTAGGAGAAAAATTAATGCGGTAGAGCATGTTTAGATCAGATAAAGCGAGACAGTTGTGTCGATCTTTCGCTGCCGGAAGTGCCATCAAATTTTGCAAAAGACAACAGACTGACGAATAGTGCGCAGGAAGTAATGATAAGCGACGTTTTATTGAAACTTCTTACATTTTCTTAGCCGTGTCACTTTTCCATCAGAAAAGAAAATGCTCAGAAAATTACTGAAGGGCAGTTAAGGACGGTACCTTCTTTCTTAGGCATGGTTTAAACGCCAGGCGCGCGCTTAGGTTGGAACTAGTGACGTAATTAACTACCCTACCAAGCGTGCGACTTAAAAAAATTCTATTGTGGCCGAAACAAATTTCGCACTAAAATTACGAGCCTGTACTAAAACCGGGATTACCAGAAAAGCAGCATATCGCTAAGCACTAACTGTGAACGGCTTCCAGCTGAAAAACTAGCTTTTATCGTATCCGTAGAAAAAATCATACTGAAATTTGACTGTAGATGGCATAATGCGCACGCAAAACAGCTGCGAGAGAAGTCAATGTTTAACTTACTTGGAAAGTAACAGGAAAAAAAGTAACGGACACCGGCAAAGTTTTCGAAAGGATGAAACAACTCCTTTAACTTTTAACAAAGGGGTGATTACAGCTACATTTTATGGTATGAATTGGAAGTGGCAAGCCTATTCGACAATGCATTAGTTTTTGGCTGTGAGGAAAAGTTATGTAGACTGTATTTTGGCTAAGCCAGAGGAGTGCTGTTGCGACGATTCTGTTATTAAATACATATCAAAAGTGGTTTTATGTTACCACTTACCACGTAGTTTAAAAATGTTTTTTAATATGTTTAGTTTTCTGCATGTAAAGGCGAACCTTAGGAGAATCTGTGAAGAAATATCTTTACCTTTTTTTCAGAAAAATGCTACCGTCAGCAGTAGCTAATTATCTCGGAAAAATTGATGACTACCCCCAGTTTTCTTTGTGGATTCTAATAACCCTGGCTAAGATGTACTTTTTCCACGTTTTCTTAATCTGGCGGAAACACGTTTGTATTTTGTAGGCACCATTCGTTATGAGCCATTAATATTTCTCCTAAATTTCTTGCATCCTATTAACTTTTTACCCAAATATCCAGTATCCTGAAAACCCCTAATAGGGCCTCACTGGCCTCAGTGATGAACTCATAAAGCTGATCAAGATACACAGATCATAATTTTTTGACCTGATACTGTCTATCGTTTTCTTTTTTCTTTTTTTTTTTCTTTTAATACACGACCTCCACCACCCCCCCCCCCCCTCACCTACTCTGCAAAAATAACCTAGAAAATACCTGCAAGCAGAAGCTCATGTTCAAATCATTCTGGGAGAGCCAGTAACTAGTTTAGCCACAGAAATGCGTAAAATGGCTTTAATATAATGTCGGTTACATTTTCACTTCCTACCCACCCTACCCCTACCCGTTGGAATGCGCATTTGTCAAATGTAACGCAATCTGTCGAATGATGGCGAGTGCATAACAGATTAAAACAGAACTGAGCTTAAACGAGTTCTTGATGAGAATCCTCGATTAAAAGGAAGATTTTAAAGGCTGCTAACAAACTTCTGGGTCAGTTAGGATCTCAGCAAACTGCTAAACTTCTTGTAAACGGCAGCTTATGAGGCAAAAGACAAATAATATTGATAGATGTTATGAAGCGGGCTTCGGAGAGTTGAAATCTGCTTAACCGTGGCGATGTCTGAAAGTGATTTCGTACACTAATCACCGAAAATGTGGCTGAAACATACTGGAAATATAACATGAGGCATCGTGGAACATCCAGTTGTCGACATGTCGCGAGGTAAGTGGAATATATCATTATTTTCTCTGTGTATCGTTATTTTCATGTTATTATGCTAATTAGGACGGCGGTCTTTGTTGACAAAAACACAGCTTAAACTTCTTCTTCTAACATTTTACAGTTTTAACTGCCCCAAAATTTTATTGCATATTTTTACAGGTGAGACATTGCTCTTTAAGTGGAGGGTAGTTTTGGGATCTCAAGTGATGTACTTTTGGCGATATTTTCCTTTAGACTTCGCCTATTTTGTGGCGCTTCATGAGTAGTCCGAAAGGGAAGAAATTTAAAATTCTGTAGAAAAATCAGGTGATGATCAAATTGCCAAAACAGCCTCTCAATGTAACAAGAAACATTTGCTTGTCTCGAATAAAGGGTTTTTACCCGGATTTAGATCGTTTTCTTTGTATGGCAAATTGTTAAAAATGTGCCCTAAAATGGCCGCTGAAAGCCCTCTCAGAGGGGCAAAACCAAGATGGTGGCCCCAGCGCTAAAATACGAATCGAATTGAACTGAAAGTTATATCTTTGTGAATCACTTATCTAGACCATTCATCTGAGAAAGCTTGAGGAATTTGATTTTTTCTGGTCCAAATGGCCATAGTTGAAAATTACAAAGGGCACCTCTTAAAGTGTGTGATTAACATGGTTGTCTTCGTCAAACAACACCCCACTGGTCCCCGCAACATTTCCAATCTAGTGCTATGTATAAAATAATGTATGGCGAATCTTCGCTATCGCGTGACATGGGTTGGGTAATGTCCAAGAAATTCCGTTGTAAGGAAGTATTTGCAGACAAAACAGACTCAAGTAGACTAATCACTTACTCCAATCACCACGGCCGCGTTGACGAAAGAACGGCCGAAACAACGCTTATTGTAAACGATGGAAACGCAAAATAACTAATTAAGCCAATAGGCCAATTTCGATATCGTAAAAGTCTTACTTGGCAATGAGACTTTGGGGCTGATAAAACAAAAGAAATTAATCCTTCATCTTTTAAATTCGATTTGATTTCTTTGGTATTATTCCCCTCAGCCTCGGGGCCATAAGTTAGAGTTTAATATATCTAAAGTGGCTTATTACATTCTATGGTTGCTACACAAGCGTAGCTTCTAGAAAAGAACACGGAATGAACAGGACTGTGGTATATTAAAATCAGTCAGGAGTGAATAAGTGGAGTGAAACTCTCCGTTGGCCGTGACAACGCTGTTATCCACTCTAATGGAGAAAAATTAAATTTTCAAAACAACAGCTCTCGTTGAAACTTATTTGAGATTGAGACACTTGACCTGTTTTAGAATATAGCGTCATAGCCTATGTGACACGCGATCCCCTTCCCTCGTCACGAACCGTGAGGAAGACGGTTAAAAAATTTGATTGACATCAGAGCTTAGCTGCACGAAACGTCATCAAGATGAGCCGGAATGAGTTCTATAAAATCATGCCACAATCACAATATACCATCGCTAGTTTAATTTGGTTGTTGGTGTGACGGTCTTCGATGCCAGCTTGAGAAACACAGCTATTCAGTCCATTGTTTAGTCCGAATTGAAAGCGAAAAGCAATCGAGTGTGCAACTCAACCGGTTTGTCCAAGTTGAGATCAAAGTTGTCCAGACAAGAAACCCATCGTGAACTAAATTGACTGAAAAATCTCACTTACCCTGTTTCTGAATCATTGAATTCACCAGAATAAGCTTGTAGCGTGTACACCACTATGCAATGAGATCCGAAAGTACCTCGGACGTTTTATCAATTTTTGTACACAATCTTTTTGTTGATGGTCGTGACGTCATTTCCTTTTTCTTTTCAGATAATATCACGCAATTTCACAACGGAAGTAGAGAATGTTTCGAGACGGAAATTGGAACAATGATAACCATTGACACCAGGTACATGTGTAATATTTGCAAAAAAAAAAAAATACAAAGCGACAGACGATATTTACCTTACCGAGAGCCACAGAGCGTAAGATCTGCGACATCTCTTCTCCTGATGCCATAACAAGGTGAAAAAGTACTCTTTCAAAGAGCAAGCATATTAATTAAGAGATGCTTAAAATACTTAATGAATTGTTTCACCTATAATTCAGATTGAAATATGTGAAATTTATCTTCCCCATTTCAGGTCTGTAAAGCTGCAGTTCCTCGAAGTGGCTCTAAAGAAATTAAAGAATTTAGTTGGTTTAATTACAGTTAATTTTACAAGAAAACCTAGCTGAGGCTGAACCGAAATTGGATGTGGCAAATGTGCATTCAAGCAGTTTTGGCCCAGTTAGGTTGCGTGTTTTCTGAGAGCGTGAGGATGAGGATGCTGGAATCTCAGTTATGGGAGTTAAAATTTTAACGTTTTTTGTTGTTTTTTTTCGTTATCAGTTACAATTTCAGCACATTTCTCAGCTATCAGAAAAATTTAGTAGATCTCAGATCTTAAATATCCGGTTAAAAAACGCGTCACGCGGTAGCGTTACGCGTCTAGTGAAACTCTAGTTTCTAGCATCTGGGACTATTCGGTCACACATACCATATTGAACAATTTCTTCGAACCCGCTATCTCTGATTTTGCAGTTTTGAAATTAGTTGTGAGAAAGACAGGCTTTGAAGCCTTTTCAATTCAGGTCTCCGTACGTTTTCTCTCCCGAACAGCGGTCGGTAACAGAGCTAAATTGGAGTCTACCCCCTAGGGGGCACTGCCATATATGGGCTATATAGCTATGTGCCGCTGTGAAGGGTATGGTTTTCAAGCAGTTTACTCTAGGATAGGGTATATAAATCAGAGCGTTTGGGTCTAGAATAGGGTATCATTTTTCCCAAAACTGACCAGTTGGTTGAAGATTTTATCTAGACTATGGAAACCCACTCAAAAGGGATCGTGTGTATTTTGTGCACCCCTCGACCGATATATCGGTCGACATATCGACCGACACTCGACCGAGGTATCGGCCGATATATCGACCCACACTCGACCGATATGTCGATCAACATATCGATCGACACTCGGCCGATATACCGACCGCGATATCTCGGTCGACATATCGACCGATACATCGGTCGAGTGTCGATCGATCTAGCAGCCGACACTCGGCCGATACCTTGACCATTGACTGTCGGTGGAATATCGGTCGATATTCGGTGGTATATCGGTCGACTGTCGTTTAATATAAGTCAAAAGCTTCGACTGCCAGGGTCAGATGTATAAGTTATGCGCATTTCATCCTTTTTTGGTCAACCTTAAAAGTTGTCAAACTGCTTCAAATACATGCTAGAGGCAGATCTTTCCGATTCATTTAAAACTGGATGCGTTTTGTCTTTCTGCCAAACAAAATCGAAGTAATCGCGTTGATTGAGTTCGATTGGTTTGATTGAGTTCGGTAATCGAACTCACGAATTCGATTAATCGAACTCACCGAAAAGTTCCAGTTCGATAATGTTCGATTACCGAACCAATCGAAAAACAATCCGACCCATCGGGTTAGATTGAGTTCGATTGATTTTTAGTTCGGTTTTTCGATTGTCTACGCCAGGTTTATACAAAGAAGCCTCTGAGAAGCGGGGGGTAAAACAGGGATATCTGCGCTGCTCAGCAAAAGGTTACTAACCTAGGTTAAATTACGTCTGCGACGCAGGCTACAGTCACCAGTATCGGTGAAGTATCGAGGGAATGTCGGTAGCCTATCGATCGACATGTCGGCCGACAATCAGACAACCACTGTCGATCGACATATCGACCGATATATCGACCGATATGTCGACCGATATGTCGACCGACATATCTCGGTCGATATATCGGCTGAGTGTCGATCGATATGTCGACCGACATATCGGTCGAGTGTCGGTCGAAATATCGGCCGATACCTTGGTCGAGTGTCGGTCGATATGTCACCGGACCGATATATCGGTCGAGGGGTGCACAAAATACACATAAAAAAATCACATCGGTAAGTTTAAATTTACGCAAATCAGCCTCAATAGTGTCGATAGATGGGGGGAATTTGGGGAGCTAACTCTAGTATAGGGTAGCAAGATTCAGCCGAGCTAGCTCTGGTATAGGCTAAGGGTTCCAGGGTCCAAGCGGCACATCCCCACCCAGAAATTCCCAAAGTATCCCCTCCCGGGAGTCTACCTTGCAGTACTAGTTCGATTCGTCCATACATGAAGACCTGAGGCCCGTTTCTCGAAGGCCCCGAAACGTTTTCGCACCCGGAAAGCTATAGCAAAATCTCGAAGCTTATGATTACAGAGCTGTTTTATTCATGTATTCTTAATGAACAGAGGTTCCCTTCACACAGGAAGTTTCAGGCGTATACACTTCTCCGTTTTTAGATACAAATGAACTAAAAGTTTCCGGGGCTTTCGAGAAACGGGCCCCTGGCCAGTCATTTGAGAGGGGGGAGGGGGCGGGGACGGAGTTAGCCCGAAAAATGCTATCAAGAACCAGAACGGCCGGAAGAGCTCCTCATCCCTCCCGGATCAAGATGATTCCCCGGTATACTTCATCCCCCCTCAACTTGCTGCCCCTGTTCCCCAAGGATGAGCGGTCCATTTCTGCAGGCTACAATGTGACATTGGGAATCACTTATCTACAACAAGAAATTCTTTGCAAAAGTATGTAAATATATATCCAATGATATCTTTTCCCAGGAAGTGAATCATCATACACCCTCAAGACCACGTCGAGCAGTATTCATTTTCAAGATTTTTTCACGTCCGCCGTAAGGCCACTTGTAACATGTTTGAGTGTTGTAAGATAACGCCATTCTTTCATCCGTTAGACAGTGTCGTCTTTCAACTTAAAAAATACCAAAAAAGAAACTGATATTTTCTATAGCTAGGAAATTAATTGTTATAACTTGATCGAAAAGGTCTAAGAATTCGAAGAATATATGATTTCCTTTCTGGAACGAAAAATATCGTCAATTAGTCCCTGGCAACAAGATACGCACAGCGTAAACAATACTTTCTACTTCTGATTCAGTAATCACTGTACAAGACTATTGTCCACATATCAGTTGATTTCTTCCAATTCCAGCTTTACACATGAATTCAAATTTGGGTAAAAAGACCAAATCTACTCGCTGTCTATTCGGAATACGGAGCGGGGGGGGGGGGGGAGAATTGCCAACATTTTGGTGGTGATCTGCAGCGAGTTTCTTAAAACCCTGGCCCTATTTAACGACTAAAATAAGTGATTTTCGACAACCCATTTCAGAACTCTGAAATCATTACATGCATATGTGTCCGATACATGGTCTCAGTTACCAGGAATGGCCTCCATTCACGCAAACAACTGAGAATTTCTTCAACTCACCAGGGAATCAATCAATCAGGGAAAAATTAGTTTCATCTGAACAACATCGTACCCAATTCCTAGCCAGAGTGCAAAATATACTCTATTTCAGGTCAAAATGGTCAAAATGTGTAGCCTATTTCAGGCCACAATGTCTGACAAACCATCACCTTTGGCACTGCACATACTTATATAGCTTAGAAAAGAAATTACATTCCCCTCCCGGTTTCTATATTCATAGAAAACCCATCTGTTTTATTATTTACTTTTGATAGGAACGTCAGGGGCACCCAGCGGATCGTTTCGGTAAATTATCTGTTCGGAAGGCCTATAATCCCATCTGATTTTGAGAATTGTCACCTCGAACTTTCGTGGTGTGAGAAATTTAATGTTGTTTTCGGACTGTTACAAATGTCGTTTTTGGTACCGAGAAAAGGTCAGCTATCAGTTTCGGAAAGGCGATAAAACCTAAGGTTTTCGGGAAATGGACAAAAAAGCCCTAATAAATTCGACAATACTCAAGTTCCCCTAGAATAACCGAACAGATAAAATTTTTTTAGCGCAACCTAAAATTACTGAACCTACAGAGCTTTAAAAGTACTCCAGATAGCCTAAAACAGCGTTTAACTAAAGCATTCGAGAGAAAACGGTCGTTGGGTGCCCCTGGTTAAGTCAACCGTGAGCCTGAGAGGAACATACCAAGTCGTGCGTAGTTCCTTACTAAGCTAGTGCAGTATATCTTCCTTACCTTTGATAAGTACAGCTCAAGCATCGAAAATGACGGGAATTTCTTCTTTTGCAATGTTATTGCCCGGTGTTGTTGTACTATTTCTCTTCCTTAGCTGTGACAGCCGTCGTGACCTTAGACGGCAGCATAAGTTTCCTTGGTCATCTGATGGAATCTATATTTGACCTTGTCAAACAAATTGCTTGGCGCCTGGTAGCTGCAACAGCTTTAATTTTTATATTAAAAAATTCAAACATTTATTGTCTTCTTGCAAGCACAAGTAAAATCATTTAAAAAACACGAGACAACTTTTTAAGGACATGTTTTGGCATGACTTATGCCCTGATCGTCTATCTATAAAAATGTAATTGAATAGATGCATAGATGTTTAACATTCCTCTTGAGAAAATAGAGTTATAGCTTGTTCCCGGCGTTCGGTTAGAAATGGGATAGCCGGCGAGAACAGGCTACTAGAGATTCTAATCGTAAAGCCAGGGAAGCTATCCTTATTATCCGAGTTAAGACGCTTGAACCTTGTGGCTTAAGCGTCCGTGATGAAAGCCAGCCAGCTACTCAACTGACATGTCAGCGGCCTGTCAATTCTTCCTACTTATGCATAGAGCGGTTTCACGTTACGTCATGGTAGCCATATTGATGTCCCAAAACAATAAAACGGCGGCCGCGGCCATGTTAGTGTACTAAACCGATCCTGAGGGAGTTGAACTCTTTTCTTATGTAAGCACTTTCTTTTGTTCCAATAAATTTGCATGGCTGCTGGCCACGAGAGTGAAACGCTCTATTACACAATATTTCACACTAACTACTCTTTGAAACACATGCGTATAAAATGTTTTGTTAGAAGGCTGGACAGCCGAAATATTGATTTAATTCAAGTCAAATTCTGCGTTGTGTCGTCTTTGCTTGAGTTTCGTATATATTTTCAGCCGAATTGAAGTATTTGCCATGCAGACAATTTGTTTTTCTTTTTTTGCACCGATTCAGTTTAAAGCTAGCTTGGAAATGGCTGTTTGATACGGAAGCTCCAAACGGACATCCACTTATTACAACTGGGAGTTTGTTTTTCGAAAAAATGGTAGTTAATGTTCCGAAAATGAGAGTTTCTTTTAAAAAAAAATTGAAGTTTTTTTCTAAAAATGGATGTTTTTTCTTGAAAATGGGAGTATTCTTTCTGAAATGAGAATTTGTTTTTTTGAAAATGGGAGTTTGGTTTTTGAAAATGGGAGTTTATTTAAAAAAAAAATGGGAGTTTGTTTTTCTTGAAAAATAGGAGTTTGTTTTTTAAAAGGTCAGGCCCCTCGTGGTGGATCATGATGCCGTAGAAATGGAAATATATCACCGAAACAAAGAAACCAAACGTCCATGACGATACGAACGAAACACTGTAACCGATAAAATTGAAATGAAATCACCGCAACTAACCCTAAACAGGCTAGCAGGAGTGTAAGCAGACTACAGATCTGTAGACTTGCACAGCCCGAAGAGCACTCCGATTACTATAGCTGAATAACTCTTAGGTTTTCGTGTTTACGGTTAGCCGTCGATGATAATTAGGTTTTGCCCGTAGTTTACCTAAAAATGTGGTTACGAAACCTGTGATGTTTTAAGTTATTCTGACCAAATATCTGAGCTGGTTTCAATGGCGTCCCACTAATTAAGTGTGCTTAAAAACTCCCCAACAATTTCATCATAGGCACTTCATAATGTTCTGTCTTCGATATTCATTAGAGAATCAAATCTATCAAATTCATCAACCTCCCCATTTTTTAAAACCAAAATCATGTCACAGTCTTTGATTGTGTTCAAACGATGAGCTATAGTGATCACTGTGGAATCCTTTAATTTCTCACGCACTACGTTCCAGATTGTTTTTTCTGTTTCTGGGTCAACATGTGAGGTAGGCTCATCCAAAACGATGATCTTGCTTCGTTGCAAAAGCACGCGCGCCAAGCAAACCAGCTGTCGTTCTCCCACACTGACATTTGCGCCATGTTCCAGCAGCTCGTGATCAAGCTGTCCCTCAAAACTCTCTACCAGTTCTTTCAGTTGCACATCTTCTAAAGCTCTCCATAAATCTACGTCTTGAAACTGCTCCGCAAGATCGAGATTTTTTCTTAGCGATCCACTAAAGAGAACTGGGCTTTGACCAAGAACGGATATACATCGTCGCGCCTCTCGTAGATTGATCTCTTTCATTCGAATCCCGTCCACCATTATCTCTCCTTCCGCGTCTGGCATGCGCATAAGAGCTGCCACAAAAGATGACTTCCCGGCCCCAGTGCGCCCTGCAACACCGACCTTTGCTCCTGCTTTAATGTTAAGATTGATTCTCCTCAGAACTTGAGGACCTCCCGGATAGTAAATCAAAGATACATCTTGGAATGTGATATTTCCTTCGCTTGGCCAGTGATCCGGGGGAAGCCTTTTCACTTTGTATCCTGGCTCAGATTCAAGTTCGGTGTACGTCATAACTCGTTCAACCGACGTCATTAGGTTCTCGACGTCCGAGGCTTTTCTGGTAGCGTATTGAGTCTGAGACACAGTCTGAATGGCGTAAACAAGTGCAAGGCCTGCTGAAGCTGAGTAAAACAAATGACAAATAATTTTAAAACAATTATTGGACGAGGTTGAGAAAAATGTCGAGATTTGTCGCGAGCAGATTAATTACACTGGCAAATCACAATATTTTGCGATAACCGAGTTCAACCGAATTGCTTTATCATTATCACTAAGTTTATTTTAGATTTAATTCTGTCTGGCAGCTCAGGGAAGCGATCCGCCATTTTGTCACACAAAAGCGCGGTTTCAATTGCGCATGAGCTGAATATCATTTGCAGCAAAACATGTTTAGACGGTACTACACATGTACAGACCATTATTTGTAGGTAGCTATTTGCAGGTCAAAATGCAGAAAAAATGCGTCGAATGATAATAGATAGTACTTGGAGAGAGAAACATATAACAATTATAGGGTGCAGGGAATCTGTCGCCCCCCTATTGTCTCTTGCTTGGAGGTGAACAATTTACGGCCCGCACTACATAAAGTCAAATTACCAATTAATTGTATCGACAACAAAATTCAACTTGATGAGAGGTATCCAGTTTTTACTTATAAGAATCGCAATTGAACACCCACAGGGTCCAAATATCGTAACAAATGGGGCCACGGAGACTCAATGACAATGGTATAATTGATTCTATAAGGATGCAAATAATACGAAGCTACTGAAGGGATGGAGAAAATAGGTGTAAAGTGCGTGTTTGACGAGAAGAAACAAGAAAGACTAGATAGAAAAGAATAGAAATCGCAGAGTTCCCGATAACTTGTCTTCATAGCTTCTACGAAGGCTGAAAAGCATTATTACAGACATCTTGCATGTTCAACTACGCCAGATTGCAAGGTCAGCGTTATGAGGCTTGACAAACAACAACCCCTCTCCCTCCCAGTTTGGGAGGAGAGGGGCCTATCATGTCAACTTTTAAACGATCCCTTGATTACGGAAACCCCTCCAAGACTTATGCGCCACATGTAGTAAACTGACCCATAAATTAGTAAGTGTACTTATACCAACCAGCATCTTGAGACATGAAAACTGCCGCCAAAGCAACTGAACCAATTAACAGGGAAGCTAGAAGATCCAAGCGAACACCAAGCCATCTCCCACTGGCCATCACCATAATATTTGACTGGTTATGAACATCTTGATATCTGGAGGAAGAAATGCACAGTCTTTAGATAATTTACCTACTTGCACAAAGACCTCAAAATCCAAATCATTGCTGTTCTACCATTGCGTGGTTCGAAGTTAGTCTCAGTTGATCAGGGGGAAAGGGGGTCCAAAATCGTTAGACTCCCAGTCAAAGTCTCGGTTTTCAAACAAGTGTCTTGGTGGGTTTATCGCCCTTACTCCGGATTTAGGTGATGCTGTTTAGAAGAGTCTAATTTTCTTCTCACTCACATTAGTGTTGGGAACTTGGGGCCATTCTGATATGTGTTTGCAAATGGAGGCCATTTCTAATGAAACATTTTAGAGCTCTCAAACGTGAAGTCATCGAACTCTGGGCCAGGTATGGAATAGTAATAGGGTATTGAAAAATGACAAATCTCGTTCTTAAATAGGCCGACTTTTAGGCATTAGGCCGCATATAACCCGACCTAACATTTCCGGGAGTACCTCAATACCTTACCGAGTTATTTGCTAAAAGTAGTTTACCAACGTACCTATAAAACTGATCCACGAAATCCTTTTGTCTGCCTCTTGTCCGAATCGTGTCCAGTCCATTGAGAGTCTCAGAAAGGTGAGAGAAGACTGGGCTACGGCATATCGACTCCAACCTCTTCAGCTCTCTGGCCGTCTTCAAGTAATACTTGGAGATGTACACGACTGCCACAGTCGTTGGAACGACAGCGAGTAGAAGCCAAGGATTTGTGACAACTGGGACAAGAATTGATGCAATCACTAGCAACACCAACTGGATTGAAAACAGAAATGTTTTGGGGAGCAGCTCATCTACGCAACCTATATCTTTAGAAAATCGATTGAGGATTCTTCCCACGGGGTTTGAATCAAAGAAAAGAACCGGAGCTTGCAGAATAGCTACAACCATTTTGTCGTGAAGACGCTCAGAGCATTTCAGAGAAACGAGAAGGAATCCATACGCTCGTAAGATGGCAAACACGAAGGATGCACCGACCAGACAGCCATAAATAGCAAGGTTGGTCTTGTCTCTCTGATCGTCTGGAGATTTTCTTGTCAAAAGAGAGAGCCACACGTCTGGAGAAACTATCATCGCTATAATAAGAAGGCAAAAAGGTTATTCTTGGTGATTCTATCAGTCCATATAAAATATGATTCAAAATGTAATATATAATCGAACTTAATGGTTCAAGACGGCAGACTGAAATGCATGCATGACGTCATAAGTGACACCAGATGGGTAAGAAAACACATACCTACATCTAATTTTTAACATTTATATTTTAATATATTTATCTACACTGCCTGAAATTTAAATTTTGCTATTTTCACCCCATCTTATAATTAATGCGCACTTGGTCATTATTATGAAATTTGCACTTAAGAAATTTTAATCATGAGTCTATATCGCTCATTCTTACTGCTGCAGGATGCTTGCCCACTATCTACGTTTGATGACCATGAACGTTACTCCTTTCCTAGGCTGGGACACTTTATGCCCCTAAAGTCTTGTTGTACAAACAGATACGCCCAGGCGTAATAGGGTTAAATACATGAATTTACTCCGCCAAAAGTAACTAGAAGTTGAATAAAAGTGTGTTCAATTAAAATGAAATTTATCTGGTGTGTTTTAATACCCGAAAACAATAGAGTCACCTCTCCCTCCTGAATATTTCACTGCAGCTGTACGCAGATGGGAATTCAAAATAGCCTAACCCTTTAAATACTACCAAATTATTTTGGTCTGTCTGTGGTTCCAGTGCATTCGTTCAAAAGTAAAGTGTCCGGCTTACGCTTTATACAAATAAAATAAAAAAGACATATTTGGACGGACCCCACATTTTCCCTTTCGTCGAGTTCAAAACGACAGAACACGCGCAATGCGTCGGGTGATGTAGCAGCTGTCGTAAGGTCTCACATGAATGGCTTGCTACCCTTTGAGAGAACAATGGAACAAACAACAGAAACGATGCACCTAGCCCTAAAACAATAACAGCTGCTAACAATGTAAAGAATTACAAGCTTACGAGAGCTGCTACACTTCTCAATGGGTGATGCGTCAAGGACTTGAAGGCGCCTAAAGCTAAAACTGTCCGGGGGAGAGATAGCGGCAAAAGACACAACAGAAACGTTAGAGTATTTTACTTTTGGGTGTAAATAAATAAGTACTTGCCTCGGAAAGAGAACCTTGATAACCAGGGAATATCGACTGCGGCTTACCTTGAGTAATTACACACAAGGACATTATCCCGAAGATCGTCAATATTTGTGCTCCGCTTCTGAAGTAATTCCAATAAAGCTTAAATGACACCACTCCGATGGTGCGATCTTCTTCTGATATTTGCAGACCCTTGGCCTCATTGGGTAGCGCCGCCATGCTGTCATAGTTATCTGCAACATCGCTTTCCGTTTCATTCTCCCAAACAAATTCATTGCTATTTTCCTCCTCCGGAACTTTCTTATAGAGCGGATCAACAGTCTTGTTCAGGATGCCTTGTTCTTGTAGCTCAGCAAAACTTCCCTTTTTCAACACTCGGCCTCTGTAAAACATAACCACTTCATCGGCTTCTTTCATATGTTGTTCTTGATGAGAGACCAGCAGGCATGTTTTGTCACTCAAAAAGCCTTTGATGCATTTTTCAAAGATGTGCTGGCCAACTTTGTAGTCCACAGCACTCAATGGGTCGTCCAACAAGTAAAGGTCCGCATCGGAGTAAACTGCGCGTGCTAAACCTACTCTCGCCCGCTGACCTCCACTCAGAACTTCACCACGTTCTCCGACAATTGTTTGGTCATACTCAGGAAACCGCTGGATGTCTTCCGTAAGGGCGCATGCTTCCATTACTCTGGAGTATTTGGGTTCATCGTATGGTTGGCCAAACAAAACGTTTTCTCTTATGGTTCCAGAGAAGACCCAAGCTGTCTGGGGAACATACACAAGTGTCCCTTGGAAGGCTATTTTTCCGCTTGTGTTTGAGACCTCGCCAGCGATCGCCGAGAGAAGAGTAGATTTTCCACTGCCCACTGGACCAGTGATGACTGTTAAACTCTGTGCCGCTGCGGTTAATTCGATATTTTCCAGAAAAAATTCATCTTCCCGGTTGAATTTTCTGTACGTCAAACCTGAAACGGCTAGAGCTGTCGGTTTCTTCCGAGCTTTTGTCTCGTCAGCTTCTTCCGTTTTCTTCGGATGTTTCGTAAGACCACTCCGTAATTTCCTGGAGTTTCTTTTTGCGTTAGCTGCGGCTTTTCTGAGATCACTTGACGTACCTCGCAAATTTTCAGAAAGGAAAAATTCCTCTATTCTCCTGAGAGAAGCATAAGCTTCGTATGTTTCTAGAAAACCGTACGCCAAGTAAAAGCAAATGCACTGTCGTAGTCTATTAATAAAACAGAGGAGCATGAAAGCATTCACGGGCGTGAGGGTGTGACCGGTCAATACTAGAGTTATCACCGCCACAAGGGTCGCCACTGGTACTGAACTGTACTCCAAGCCAGCAACTCCTGACAGAACGGTACTCTTGTCACGAATGACATTGATTTCATTTCTAAATGAAAGCATACAATCTTGAGTAACTTTTCGTAGGCAATATAGCAAAGATATCAGTGACGACACACATTGCTATCAATGTGCCAAACAAAGGGTTTATTATTATGAAAGAGCTACCGAGGCCGTTAGGAATGTAGATCTTATTAAAAGGGTCTCAATTTGGAATTTTAGCGTATCTCAAAAGTAAATTATCCGATTGGCAATTTGAAAAGAAAGCTAAATCAGAACGGCAAAACAACGTGGACTAGGCCGAACCGGGGTTCCCACATAAAATGGCTTAATCACCGCATGAACTTAGTTTCAACCACCATATCTCTTGTCTTCCAACCTTCGTACTTCGTCGCCTCATGGTTAGTGCGCTCAATTCGGGATCGAGCAGTCCGAATTCAAACCCTGACCGAGAACATTGTGTTGTGTTCTTGGGAAGGACACTATTCTCTCACAGTGCCTCTCTCCACCCAGGTGTGCAAATGGGTACCGGCGAATTTAATGCTGGGGTAACCCTGCGATGGACTATCATCCCATCCAGGGGTAAGTAGAAATATTCCTATACTTGGCTCGTATGCAGACTTTACCTACCTACAGTGAACCTACCTTCGTACGTGACTTATCTTTTCTCGGTACTCATCTTCCCACGCGCGCGTTTTAATGGCGCGAATTCCAGAAACCACCTGGTTCATCAAGGAAATGCGTTGGTCGGACACTACTGCAGTGCGTAAGCGCAGCTCAGCACTGGCAAAAGACAAGCCGGCAAAGTATGGAACAAGGAGACACAGAAAAAAGACTCCCATAAGAGCCTGCCATCCAATGAAGTACACAAGTAACAATGAGACTGCCACGAGTTCTAGGAGGCCAGCAAACTCTACGAATATCAACTTCACAACTTCTTGCTCCAGGCGTTGAACATCGTTTGATATAAGGTCAATGACGCGACCTGTTGTAAATTCCAGTAATGAATTCTTGCTAAGAAGTAGTGTCTGCAAGGAAAAAATTGTCAGTTGTCACTTACCGCTCCCCCCTCTCCTCACCCCCTCCCCCGCCCTCTGGGTACGGAGACGTGCCGGTGAATTAAGGTATGCTTTTTTAGCGTCGCTGTCCTGAATATAGACTTGCCACAAGTCGACCTTTTCTTTATCCTTGACTTACTTTAGAAAGTCTATCCTGAATAGGGTATACAATGAAACCCCTATTAAGTAGGTCCCCAGTTAAGCGGACACCCTTTATTAGGAAAATGGACACTGGGTCTGGTTTCGAGATTAGCGCCTTATATTTACTTCCAACGAACGTTTATTCAGTGGACTTCTCCATAAACGGACGTGGACCCTAAAATTAGTTTTACTCATGTAATTCCTATAATCTGTTCAAAAACCCCTATCTGGGGACACCAGACTAAATTTACATTATAGCTCGGCAATTAAAGATTTACACTACTTGTGTTATTTGACAATTCTTTTAAATTGCAGTTCCTTTCAAATTGCAGATCCTACGCATACCAGCAGCCATTTTCGTTTGCAGCCCTATACCACATTTGTATTTCAAATTGAACTCGCCTTACGATCGTGCAATTTAAAAAAAAAATCCAATATCTCTCGTGGTATAAATCCTTAACTGCACTCGAATTCATACGATTACCTATACTAGTTTTACTACTTTATTATTACGAAAACGGCGCCTTATGAAATCATTTTCTTATTTTAAAAATCCCCTTCAATAAGCACGACAACACCTTTAAGGACGGTGCTTACTAAATACAAAGGTGTTTGCGCCAGGTTAGGACCTTGCGGAAAAAGTAGATCTTTGCAACGGCTATCGGAATCCACAAAGAAAAAAGAGGGTAGCCACGCATTTTTTCGAGATAATTAGCCTCGAACCTCAACAAAAATGCTGACATCAGCATTTTTCTGAAAATAGAAGGAGAGGATATTTCTTCACAGCTTCCTTTAGAATTCGCCTTTACATACAGAAAAGCAAACACGTTTATAAAGATCTGAAAACTACATGGTAAATGGTAACATAAAAACCATTTTTGGTATGTTTTTAATAACAAAATCGTTGCAACAGCACTTTTAGCGTCTCTGACAGCCTTCCTCTGTTTCAGCTAAAATACAGTCTAAATATCTTTTGCTCACAACCAGAAACTAATCACCTGCTGAATAGGCTTGCCACTTCCATTTCATAACATAAAATATAGGGGTAACCACGCGTTTTTTAAAGTTATTGATCCTTTTTAAAACTTTTTATGGTGCCTGTTACATTTCTTCCTGTCACCTCCCCAGTAAGTAAAACATTTGCGTATCTCGCGCTTGTTTTGCGCGCGCACTACGCCATCTGCAGGTACATGTTTACAGTTGGATTTCAGGATAATTTTCGACAGATAACAGCTAGTTTTTCAGCTGGAAGACGTTAAAAGTTCGTTGTTAGTGATATGCTGCTGTTCTGGTGTTCCTGGTTTAAGTACAGGTTCATTAAACTTGATTTGGTCACAGTAGGAAAATTTTGCTTTCAGTTTAGTCGTGTACTTGGTAGCGTAGTTGATTGCGTCATGTCAACCCAGCGCGCGCGTGGCGCTTAAACCATGCCTTGCGTAATGCGCAGAACGTGTGCGCACTATATGACAAAAGTAGGCACCGTCCTTAAAACGCCCTCGTTTGTAGGGCAAAAGTGGACGTGTGAACGGGCGGAGGTTTCACTGCGTTAGTTTCCACGGGCAATTCAGGATTGTCACAAAAAACGTGGTAAGCCCGCTTACTCAGTCACATAAACTTGCTCGTCTGTGCGACTAAATGGGGATTTAACGATATGCTTACCTTAAAGTAAACTAAACCTTTTAGGGCGCTGCTTATTTTGATAGCCAATACCTCGCATCTGTAATCAAACTGATGTACACCAAGGGACCCGACAAAGGCGTTCACACACATAGCCAAAGCACAAACGTAAAGAAGATATCTATGTTTTGATTCAGCTGCCATCAGTGTAGAGACGAGATATCCAAGAAACAGCGGCTGAAGAAGGCGAGAAACGGTAAACAAAGCAGTCGTTAATACAATTATGAAAACGTCTTTGATAGATACCATCTTTAGAACGCTTTTCCATAGGTACGGTTTTTTTCCATTTGCCTTGCAGTTAGTTCTTTCCTGGCTCCAGCTTGTTTCAAGCTGTTCAGTCAACAGACAAGTGGAGTTTGCTTTCGAAAGAGGCAAAAAGTCATGCTGCTCTAAAGCTCGTTCACCTCCAATCTTAAAGATTACGTTCATCCAGGTAAACAAAAGAAGGGAGGCAAAGCTGGATTTTTCTTCATCGTCTTCAGTGGAGATGGTCTTGTACCCACCCTTTGCCATGACTTCTCATCTAGATCTTTAAACGGAGAAAAACACAGTTTGTCTTAATCTCATTAGACTTAAGAGCAGCTCCGCCTTAGTATATTACTGTTAGCCGTAATAATATTAAAATAGCCAAAATATGAACCGTTCGCTGTAAAAGCCATCACACCATTGAGATACCCTGTGGCTAGTACTACAAAATACCTTTACTTCACATACATGAACTTGGTCCCGAAGACTCCAGAATTCATGCAATATTTACTTCTGAAATACGGATTGCTCTGTTACACGAGCGCAGCACTGTGTTCTGTCCCCATGGTGTCCGTATGAAATCAGTTCGGCTGTAGTAACACTCTGAACAACTTAAACAATGGTAGCAAAGATTTATAATTAAATTAACGAATCACGTTTGTCTAATACTGTCACACTCCACGCCACGCGCTCCACGCACTAATTTTGCTGAATCGCATGTCCAAGTCACTCTCGATAGACGACTCTAACCATTCGGAAGACTCGCGTCTCAAAATCACGTAGAACAGAACGGTGAAATCGCGAAAATCGGCTAATAATTCAAGTTCTTCACGGGTCACGCAAAACCTTCAGGTCACGGATCACGAAGCATAATTTCCTAAATTCACGTTTCACGGAAAATAAGATCAGCTAATCACGCATCACGAGAATACCCCTGTACGACCCTCTACACCGGAGGAATTTGAAAACGGAGTTTTCACTTTGAAAACGCATCAAATATTTTCCATTCATGGCCACACTACGCCGGAGAAATTTGAAAACGCAACAATCACCGATCATTGCGTTTGTGTTTGAGTAAAACTCAAAAAACTCCGTTTTCTTGATTGACTCGTGTGAACGGTAGGCCTAACTGTAGAAATAAAGCTGCGTTTTCAAATTCCTTCGGCGTAAGCATGGACGCTGCCTCAAATCGTTTGATAATCACGGCGAAATTCTGTCGTAAAATATACAGTAAATTGACAGCTGTACTTTAGATCTTGTCACAACGTTAACCTGTCAGAGTTTAGTGAGCTTCAGTTGAGCGCGATATGATTATTTATATTGACCAAGATTTATAATTTACCGCCAATAATTATCGACTTACTCAGACTTACCAGCAGGTAAATATCGAGGCAAAATGCACAATGACGCAAGAAACTACAAGTAGTTTTGCAGATTGGTAATCTGCATGCTGATGGTAAAGTTAGTTTTTCTCTGATAGCAATGTAATAACCTGACTTGATTACCGCCGGTGCGTGTAATGACCAACTGACTTTTTTATTCTTTGCTTCAGTTGAATTCCATTACAAGTAGGAATACATTATTTTCCCGCCAGAATTTATTTCCATTTTATTGACTTTCGCCTTAATGTTGGTCAAAGTAAGAGCAAGATTTTATACAGACGAATTAGTGATAGTAGTATCTGTTGAAGCTTTAATGATTTTTCTGATTGCCAATCGTATGTAACTAAGTATAACTGATAATTACCTATACCGTATACGATAAGAGGTCGGTGCATTCATTAATAAGCCCGCAGATTATAATTTTACGCACCAGTGGGTTAATTTAGGTTTTGCACCCTCTGGAGTGTGGCCCGCCTTGATGCGCAAAAGAGAGTCTCGGTGGGGTAAACCGTCAACCGTCAAAGCGCAAAATTTTTACCGTCAACCGTCAAATGAGCAAGCAATATTAGCCGCCAAATGTCTCAGATATGCAGCATTTTCAAGACCTCGGTCACAGTTTTTCATTATACGGACCTCCCAGCCGGCAAATAACATATGTATTAAGGACGCTCGCGCTAATTGTTTCTGCGCATCCTTACCGCGCACGCAAATTCACACGCCACGTCATGCATCGAGCGCGCGCGCTGAGTACTAAAATGAACAATGATAGGGCAGATGGCCATTGCTATAGCTTTGCTTGGATTTAACGATCTTGGACGTCCGGTGACCCCTACTTTTCTTTACAGAAACAGATTATATTTACAATCATCTCCACATTGTCCAAAAATGAACAAAAAATCAATGTGGGAAGTTAAAAAAAAATTCAAGATTTCTGTCCACGGGACATCGAATATGCGAATTCTGTCGTCTTGCGGCTGCAAGGCGCGTGAAACTATGACCGCTAAATGCGAACTTGTTCTTTAAGGAACCTCACCAGTTGACTAAATTCACTTCATAGGTCCACTTAAAGAATATTTGGCAGAGAACATTTCGCTTCAAAGATCTAATTGCAATATTTTTGGGCTTACAGACACTGTGGCCTTATTCGCTAAGAAGCCCGATTTTTTCAGATTTAGGGTGTTCTTCCGGGCATGTTCTCTTCAAAACGAAGTCGCTGACCCCCCATTTTTTTACATTTCTGACATGACTAACTCATCATCTTACTGTGGTAAAAGTCTCAGAAAAAAATCAGTGAAACCTGTTTTAGCCGACCCCATATTAAGCGGACACCCTTTATTAAGTGGACACCAGTTTGAGTCCTAAATTTACTGTAAAATAAACCTGCATTCAGCGAACACTCGGACACCAATATTAAGGTCATGAAGCCATTTTGTTGTACAAAACCTGCGATAAGCGGACACTTCAAGGGCTTTTTACTTCCACAAGCTCAGCTCAGACAACTTTAACATTGTTCAGCGATGTCGTTTTAAAGCTAACTAGATTATTCCAGATTGATGCATTGACTGTGCTATGAGCAGTCTTTGATCTTACACTGTGTTACACTGTGTTAATAATTAACTATTATTACTGAATCTGTCCAGCCTAGAGCGGACACCCTGTATTAAGCGGACACTAGTGAGGGTCCCAAGGGTGTCCACTAAATACAGGTTTCACTGTATCTCAAAAATACATTTGTGCAAGTGTATTAACTTGCAGTCTCGGGAGCAGGCGATTAAAATATGTCCAGCGGTAATAAAGGTGATGTAATTACGCTAATTAGATAAATAATTGACGACCAAAAACCTGATTTTTGTGCACAAATTATTGGACAAACTTGTATCCTTATACGAAAAATTACAGCCAAATTTGCGCTTTTATTTCGTGTTATAAACGTCATTCTGAAAAATTAACCGTCAACCGTCAAATGACCAAAAATGTAACCGTCGACCGTCTAAGGGACCCCCCTCCCCCCTCCCCCACTTCCCCTATGTGTGAAGGTTGTCGTGGAGGATGTAAATGCATGTTGTCCACGCGAGGAACCAGGGTCTGTTCACAACCATGCCTGCAACACTCAGACGTTTTTAGGACAACGTTTTAAGCCGCAATTCGTACTTGCGCAAATCCACAAAGCTTCTCATAGCAGAAGGCTTGCGATCTCTCATATCTACGTCATTTCCGGTTTTTGTCCAAGAGCGCTAATTTTGAATGGCACGTTTAGAAACTTTGCTGTTTTGGCGAGAACTAACGAAAACTCGATGGCTTTTCTTTTGCAAATATCGAATTTATGTTAACTGCGTGGAGGCAGAGGCTATCAGCTATCTCAGAAATTCCATCTTTTACGATAAATGACCAGCCTCCATCCACGAAATCGCTAGGGGCGCATATTGATCAAAACATAAACTGGAATTGTCTTATACAAAGTATATATTTGTAGAAAGATTGCCTCTACTTTGGCTAAAATTAAAAGAATGCGTCATCTTGTTCCTTTTAATGTTCTAATTGATGAGTATAATAGCCTAGTTCAACCATATTTTGATTGCTGTACTGTTGGTTGGGGGCAGCTTCGGTTTCAGCCTTTCTGAAAAACTACAGAAGCTCCAAAACCGCGCAGCCCGTATTATATTGTATGTAAGCAATGAAGACGATATTGATAAGCTGTTCCGGGCACTCGGCTGGCGAAAACTTATTCATCAAAGGCTAGTAGCTACCTCTGTTATGATGTTCAAAACTTTACATGGATTGAACCCTGACGGTCAATAATCTCGATTCGTATCTCGAAATGATATTACTTCGCATCGACTGAGGAATTCTGAGAATAAATTGGCTCTTCCACAGCCCCGCACCAATTATTTAAAGAGAAGGTTTTCCTACAGGCTACGTTGTGGAACAGCCTCTGTCATGAACTCCGATCTACAGTTTCTCTAGGCGAATTTAAACATAAACTGCGTCATTACAAAGACCCGGCATCCTTGAAAAGCAGCTTTAGTAATATGATAGGTTTTTATTCTTACAATACTATATTAATTGAAGGCTTTCGTGCAAAAAGGGCGTATATAACATTTTGGGCCGATATTTATTTTTTGCAGGATCGAGCTAATTTTTGGCACACTGACTTGTTTTGACATGAAAAGCATCGCTGTATAATTGTTTTGGCTGATTTGCGCTTCGTTTTCGAGAAATAACGTATGCAAAAAAACTCAGTTTTCCGAGCGGCATCTTTTGGAGCGAATCCTTGGAAAGTGGATTTTGACGCAGCGCGAACTTAAACGGTTACTTTTAGCAGCTTCGACAACACGGTTTTTTTAGTTCGTATAGTGTGATCGTCCGGGTGAGTGTAGTTCTGAAAAGAACTGTTGTTGGTGACTGACGTTTCGACAACCTTAGCGGAAGTCATCTTCAGAGTCAAGTCTCTTGACTCTGAAGATGACTTCCGCTAAGGTTGTCGAAACGTCAGTCACCAACAACAGTTCTTTTCAGAACTACACTCACCCGGACGATCACACTATACGAACTACTGATACTCCTGGGTTCAAACCATTTACTGTGTTACGGTTTTTTTAAATAGATGTTTTGATTTTTGAAAGAAGTAGAGAAATAGACCGAAAAAAAAAATCGACCGACCTCGAATCGAGCCGGACGACAAAACAAACTCGAATCCGGCCCGTTCTGCGCCTTACTCGATTGCGCTAACGAAGCAACAGAAGGAAAATTGTGTAATTGTATAAGAAATAAAACTAGCGGCAAATACCACGCTTCGGTGACTTCATCGTTTAGCAAAACAAAAGGTTTCTTTTGTTTTTCGCTCAACAAAAGATCTCCAAAAGATACCCCTGGAAAACTGAGTTTTTTTGCATACGTTATTTCTCGAAAATGAAGCGCAAATCAACAAAAACAATTACGCAATGATGCTTTTCATGTCAAAACAAGTCAGTCTGCCAAAAATTAGCTCGATCCTGCAAAAAATAAAAATCGGCTCAAAATGCTATATACGCCCTTTTCAGGCCTGAAAGCCTTCAATTATTAGTTAGTTTCGCTAGGCAGACTTACATACATACATACTTTATTGTTACCTCCCCAATGGGACTTCGATAGAACCCCACTCTTCTTTACTATTAAACTGTACTGAAGGAATTTTTACCGAGTGTAAATGAAGTTATCAAGCCGGCCTATCACCCATGCTCCGTTATATGGGCTACATAGGTATGTGCGGCCCAAAGGCGTATAGTTTTTGAGCAGTTTTGGTCTGAAAAGGGGCATACATTTGACCGACTTGGACTGACATAGGGAATGTTTTTCACTCTGGTTTGGTATTAGGTATTTTGTTGGCAAGAAAATATTTTTTTCCGCATCAACATTGACAATTTTGTAGCCGTCTTAAATCTCGGTGCTGAATGTCACTTCTTACCGGAGTGTCAAATGGAAAATGTTGTAAGTTGATCACTCTTTGTTCCTCTTTGCTTTGTATACATTTTATTTCAATTAGCTAGGAGTGTCGCAAATTCAATTCTGACTGGTTCTTTTCATTTAACAATTAGACTATGAGCTCAAGAATTCTATCATGTGATAGCAGTCAGCTATCACTTATAGAAATCGAGAGCGCATAATCTAATTGTTTTAGTATAAATCTATTACAAGTCATCCTCAACTTTACCTAAATCCTCTTCACAAACTCTTGGAAAAAGCAAAGAAGCAGTGACCGCTATTTTGCTAACAACCCCACACGACCAGATATAGGCAGTGAGAAACGTAGCCACCGGGGGGGGGGGGGAGTACTTTGGGAATTTCTGGATGGGGACGTGCCGCTGGGACCCTGGAACCCTTAGCCTATACCAGAGCTAGTTCAGCTGAATTTTGCTACCCTATACTAGAGTAAACTCCCCAAATCCCCCCATCTAATTTGATGATTTGCGTAAATTTAAACTTGCCGATTTGTTTTTTTTTTATATTTTTGAGTGGCAATTCCTGGATTCCTTAGTCTAGATAAAATCTTCAACCAACTAGTCAGTTTTGTGACTATTCTAGACCCAAACGCTCTGATTCATATACCCTATCCTAGAATAAACTGAATTGTTCTTTTATCCATAAAAATCATTTATTCATATGCACGCGACTATTTGAAAATTTGAAAGGAAGAATTCTCAAGAGAATCATCACATGGTCTGAAATGGGGCAACAAACCGCCCAGTCGAAAAAGGTCTATTGAACTGATTATGGAATCTAGTTAACTACGTATTTGCTGGAGCCCAGGTAACATATACCGCGCGCGCTAACCGGAACTCGATTTATGATCTGTATATAAACTAAGTGTTGATAAATTATTTTACATAGTTAGCGATAACATGCCCCCAATCATTTCAGATTTAGTTGTATGGCACAACAGTCCGTATAACTTAAGAGGACATAATAGAATGCGTTCACGTGACGTCATCAAATTCTCAAATCCAAAACTAAAGAGCCACTAAAGGTTTTATCCTCATCAGGCATAAGAGGTACTGAATTTATATCTGTTTACAACTTTCCAGCTCAATAGCGTCCTTCGTTTGGAAACCAGCGCATTTTGAATTTCGGAGTTATGGCGGTGCGTGACATGAAGCAAAGATCGCCTTTGTCGAAAAATATACACTTATCTCATGATTTTTAGCCATTTTAGAAGTTAAAGTATTAGGAAAGGTGCTTGTGTAAATGTTTTTTGGTTCGGTTCAGATAATCAGTTGTCAAGATAGCCAAAGTAAGTTCCAGATGTTTACACTATTTTCCGGCCGCCATATTGGAGGATTAAGGAGGTCCTCCAGCATGGCGGCTCTATAATTTTGGGCGGAACATTTCGACGAATATCTCAACTTTAGGACAACGCACACACCTTAAACTTGGAGAACTGTTTTTTTTTATTTATCGTCTATAACATCACAGTTTCTTGACTTTATCCACTGAATGGTTTTTGATTTTATTTTTTATTGCGTGATAATGTACACACTCTGTAAAGCCGTTGTTCCACGATTTTCCTCTTATTTTATGAAAAAATCTATTCGTTATAAAGGCTGTATTTTGAAATCTTGTTTCAGATTATTTTAATGACTTTTGTAGTTTAAGCAATTTTACAGAAAGGTGAAATCTGATCTCGCATTTAGGGAAATCAGATTTACCAGCTTATCCGGATAGTCGGTAGCGAAGAAGACGTCCGATTTTGAATTTTAAATTATTTTAAATTATAAAAGTATATTATGTATTGTATTGGATTTCCTTTCAAGTTTGATTATGCATTTCTCAAGCATGTTAAGGCATAGCTCGCAACCTTATTTGTATAAAATCTGAAACCAACCATAACTTTTGAACGATTTACCAAAACACCGTCAAACTTGGCAACAATATAAAACATATCAACCTTAATTCAGTTTTGGTTTTAAGTGTTGATTAGTTTAGACTACGAGTAGTCCCTCTTTCGCTTAGTCCGTCGTGCGTGACGCGAAAGAAAACTTACCGGCCGCGCGAAGCGCGCAGCAATTTTTTTCTCGCGGTCTTATTTCGCGTCACGCACGACGGACTAAGCGAAAGAGGGACTACTCATAGTCTATGATTCGTTGGGTCACGTGACCTTTTATCAATGTTTGATTGGATTAAAAGAAAATTGAAAATGTGGTGGCGAGATGCCATAGAACGGATATAACTTGAAGCGTTATGGTAATTGTTTTGTTGTCCCTTATATGGTTCAGGCCGGAATGGTTGGCAGTGATGTATCGTTTAAAGCCTTGGTCAAACGGCGCATGATAGTTGATGAGAGTTGATGATAGTCGGTGAAAATTCGGGGAGAATCATTCAACTAAGATCATCGACTATCATGCACCGTTTGGCCAGGCTTTTACAAACGGTGCATGATAGTCGATGATAGTTGAATGATTCTCCCCGAATTTTCACCGACTATCATCAACTATCATCGACTACCATCGACTATCATGCGCCGTTTGACCAAGGCTTAAGAGATAAATACTAAAACAGGTCACGCGACATATATAACAAATTAGACCATTCCGGGCACGGATAGTTTCTTTGGGTAAAGGCAAAGAATAAGGGATATCTTTTCCTTCGCCTAAGTTAACCTTTCCCCACGCCACTTGAGATTTTACTATCGCTCGGATTATGATGTCATTAGACACGTGACCACCATAAAAATATCTTAAGCGATTTAAGGACGCCAAATTCCTATATAATATGTACTTAGGTACTAGTTAGTTATACAAGACCCCTCAGTCATGTAATGCTTTTATTCTCATCGTGTTTAAATAAAGGATCTTACTTACTTACCGGAAGCTTTAGTAACCGATATGACTTTTTGTCAGTGATCAATCATGTCTTACTGCGAACAACTCAAAAAGGCTTTTTAAGCTTACTGGTGATATTTGAAATAGGCATGTTTCATGTAATACTAGAGCCCATCACTATGGGTGTGCAACTCCCATACTAAGCCTATGTCAATTTCTACAGACAGGTCTATTTTTAGATAAGCTTTTTTTCCCGCGAAATAGGTCAGTTCCGGTTTACATGGGCGCGCATCGGTAAGGAAACAAATAGCGGCCTCAGTTGGACATGTCCACTTAATCTTCCGGTGAAATGATGACGTCAAGTCCGTGCTTGTGATTGGTCACTGAAGTTCCTGCTGGGGTCTGAATTCGCGGTAAATTCAAACTAAAAATGGATCGGTCTGTGAAAACGCCGTGACAGGAATATGGCTATGGCTACACGCTCCTAGTGGTGGGCTCCTGGTAATACATATTTCAAGGAAGGTCAAAAATATTTTACGGAGTTCTTACAAAAAAACTAAATGTTTATACACAGAGCAGAGAGCAGGCCCCAGGCTTAGCAAAAAGGCGAATAGCTAAGGTTCAGAGCAAACAATGGGCTTTGTCAGTCCAAAGAATCAGGTACAGCGCATGTGTTAGCAAACCTTTGCTCACTAGGGCAACCGTCGACCATTAACCAAAAACTACTTATTTAAATTCACAACGGCTGTTGCCGTGTAGGCCCTTAAACCGGATTACGATATCTTAAGCGCAGTTAATGTAAGAAGGAATTTTTACCATAATACTCTCTTTTTTATGTAAGAATATATTTTATAAGAATATCGAGAATGAAATTTGCGAAATCGTAAGCCAAATATCGTAAGAATACACCCGACGCTGAAAATTTGAAAGGAATACGATTTTGTGTGTTGAAAATTTGTAAATACAATACAATTATAGGTTATTAACTAAATAAACCGTATAAAATTTTTCCGTTCACTAAACGGCAAAACTAGCCAAAAAGCAACAAAAACAGCACTAGCCGTATTTTCGATGCTGATAACATTTCTGCAGGACGCTATGTGCGTCACTCAGGCTGGCTCCAAAATTACTTTAACACCATCCAGACACCGTATACATTCGAAAACATCAATGTCAGACGCAATAATCTAAGAATACTCACAATAATATTTTCAGTCTAAAATCGGCAGAAAAATAAGAATATTCAGCCTCGGCCGGAAAAGAAAAAACAATATTCTTATAAAAAAAAGGAGTGTATGAACTTTTTGATACCTCATCCAGCTGCCAATTTATAATTGACGTGTGTGACCAAAGGTTTTGTCGCGGCCCCCTCCAAATCGGGGAAACGGGCGTTGAGGGGCCTAACTGGCTGGAAGTGTGCTTGACGTGATGAAATGAATCGACTCAGGGAATTCGCTTGCTGCTGGAGAGGAACTTGTCACGGGTTCCAAAATATACCGTCGGATCTGCAACAACCGGAAATAAGGACACTGGTAGAACTAGGACTTCACGTTTATTCTTCTTTCTTCCACTTCGACGCAAAATCTTAGATGTAAATCGTGGAGATGTAAATCCGGCGTTGAACGAGGATAAGAGTATTCTATTTGTACTAACGAAATACAAGATTGCATCACGTTAGAGACAAAAGAAAGAGCTAGGGCTAAACAAAGCTAGCTTGAAACGCGAAAGTACGTGAATATACTCAGCTGCATATAGAGTAAAGCCAACTTATTAGGCCTTATAAAATCAGCTGACGAATGGCGATCTCAACAAAACTAGTGTAGTGTTTCCAGCGTACATCTGCAGAATGGATGTCCAACCTAGGAGTAATATATCAAACACGAAAGAGCGTGTTGCGAAAGTACGCACTGATCGTGTGTCAATGAACGCACTTAAGTGGAATGCGGGAAAGGTTTAATGCTATTTACCCAGATGATCTAAAGTTTGCTGAAAGTAAAATATTTAGTGCACAATTTGCAGGGGCGTGGCAAGAATTTTTCAAAGGGGGGGGGGGGGGGTCACACTGTATCAAAGTGAGGGTACTAACCAGATTGTCATGTCGTTTTCGCCATATGTTGTAAGTTGTTTGCTTAAAAAGGCTTACAAAAGAGCGTCACGGGTACCCCAGGATCCTCCCCCGTCCCCCCCCCCCCAAAGCTACGCCCCTGATTCGCACAGCTTTCCAGGCAAAAAATAACCTCCAAAGCACCAAAAATCCTACTTTTATATTATTGCAGTCCACTTGAACATTAACCTTATTGAACCTTTATTTCTTCCCCAACACGTGGACGACCTTACTATCTTAGCCAAGCTTGTTAAAGTTAGTATTCCTCTTCGTCATTATATAACACCTCAATAATCTTTGAGAAAATGCAATAAATAAAAACAAAAATAACGACATATTGTTCGATAGAAATCTGCTTTGAGGCACGGAGTGTCGCTAATTTTAGCTCCCCTCGCAGAATGTTCTACACTGATTTGCCAATTCACTCATCCCCTGCTAATAATTCTTCTGATGCGCTCTTCGTCAATTTTACATGATCCTTTAATCCCCATAAACTCGGATATTTTGTGATAAATTTTCGCCGGTTTCGTTGGATCGTGAAGGGCCTTGCACAATTGGCATAACCAAAAATTGTACTTGACAACCTTGTATTTGGTTTTCCATTGAAAATACTGGTTATAAGCCTTATCGTTCTTATCCAGATACTTCAGGTAATCTGCAAGATCTTTAACGGAATTGAAGTCGGCTGCGTTGATGAAAGAACCAGGAATTACCAGTTCGGGACCGTACTGAGCACCACCAAGAACCACTGGGACCAATCCTCGCTCAAGTGAATTTCTCCAATACTTCTCCGTTATGTAATCTACACACAAACTATTTTCGAAGGCGAGGTAGAACTTGTGGCGTTGAAGCTCTTCAGCACAATCACTACTGATCTGTCGATTGCGGCGCGGACACTGCCAGGTGTTATTCGATTCAAACATAGTTGCACATTTTCCATAGAGGCTTATATCTATGTGTTTCATGAGTGCGCGGACAAATGAGAATCTAACTCCATTTTGGTTACAGTGATTGCTGACACCGAAAGTGGCCATTTTATCTTTTCCCTTTGCGTAGTTTACATTTTCCTCGGCTTGTTCCGCAAACTCTTCGGCTGTTTTCGTCCTCTTATTTAACGGAACCTGTTCACCTGTAATATCCTCGCCAGCCGGTTTAGTTTGGAGTTCTAAGGGAACGTAAGCTCCATACGGGACAAAAAAGTCCGAATCTCGCCGATATGTTGCAGTCCAGTTATACACGCCGTCAGCGTGGGCTCCCACGGCCCCCACACTAGGACTTTCCTTTGAGTAGAAGACCCATCTCTGTGCAGATGGCCGGTTTCTCTTGGCTTCTTCGATATTAAATTTCGGGTTGTATGTTCCTCCGTTGTGTACAAGCACGGCATCACTAAAGTTGCGTAAACTTTTATCAAAAGTGATTTGACATCTGTCTTCTTCGCATGGAGTACCGTCCCAATCTGTGAATTTGTAACCTTGTGCCTCTTCAGCATTTTTCGGACCCCATGGCTCGAAAGGCCACGGAGCGTACACCAATATCAACTTCGTTTGGTTTACTGACTGAAACGTATTAGGACTAATGACGCCAACACCATGGGATTCTTTATACTGAATAAAACTGATTATTCGATAACATGCCACTACCATTAAGGTTGTGGCAAAGCCAATCCGCAGGTTTCTTCTCTGTTTCTTGGTTAGGACAAAGAAGCAATAATAGGGCCTTAGCATCCTTTTCACCGCATTCATTTTTAACCTGGGGTTCTCCTTTCCAAGCCTGATGGGAACTGTAAAAGAAAAGGTAAGGACTAAACTGTTGCCAGTGATCGATGAATGTGCTTGATAACAGGATTTTCTGAAGAGTAAATCAACTTTTAACAAAACCAACTGCTTATAGCATGACTTGGTTTTCAGCAGGCTCTCCGGCAATAGCATCATAATCATTGTCATTGTCGTCGTTGTCGTTGTCGTTGTCGTTGTCGTTGTCGTTGTCGTTGTCGTTGTCGTTGTCGTTGTCGTTGTCGTTGTCGTTGTCGTTGTCGTTGTCGTTGTCGTTGTCGTTGTCGCCGTCGTCGTCGTCGTCGTCGTCGTCGTCGTCGTCGTCGTCGTCGTCGTCGTCGTCGTCGTCGTTGTCGTTGTCGTTGTCGTTGTCGTTGTCGTTGTCGTTGTCGTTGTCGTTGTCGTTGTCGTTGTCGTTGTCATTATTATTAAAAAGAACTTTTCATCCACCATCGATTGCATACCAAGTACACCCATGCGCGTTCAACAACCGGATGAAACTCGATGATCTCAAAATCTCCGTGCCGAAAGCCACTTCCCATTCATGTCGACTTGCGAATGATCTAAACTGATCACTCTTTGCCTTTGGTTCATTTTATCTCAATTCGCTAAGGACAAATTTGATGCAAACTCAGTTTAGCTTACATCTTTATTTGCCGGAATGCAAAAAAATAGTTTTATTTTAGGTTTGCGTTAGTTCCTTACATTTAACAATTAGATTATGAGCTCGAGATCTCTATCGCGTGATAGTTGATGAGGGAGCAGCCCGAGCCAACTACAACGTCTAGACAGCGAGAACGAATAATCTGATTGTTTTAGAATAAAACTTTTAGTCGTTCTAAACTTCTTCTAACTCTTCACAGACACTTGACTGAAAAAAGCAAAGAAGCGGCCGCCATTTTGTTTCCAACTGCACACTGCTAGGCTTCTCACCCTCTACAACAGAATAGATAATCAATAGCGTAGCCAATAAGAGAACGGCATTCATGAAAGGGTCCCAGTGGATAAACTAATTTGTTTTTTGTGATCAGAGACAATTAATGTTGCGTGACATTAAGCACACGAACTTTGATTGACATTTTTAGCTAGTAGTTAACCATAGATTCGAGACCCGGTACACGTGCGAGAGTCGCCGCATATGCGCGAAGTACCTTTTAAACGGGATAAAATTCAATCTAAATAAGATAAGATAAGATAAGAACTTTATTAACGTGTCGAAGTCGCTAGCATACAATGTATACTAACTGGGGACACCTGACTACGATTACTTATCTGAATAAAATATGAAATACATGTCTACCAACTTTGTAGTCGATATTCTTCCCCTTTTAAAAACAAACTGTCGATCATGTTACTTAAAGTAGTTATGTATATTTGTGTTTGTTGCTGGAGGGCAAATAACCGTTGACGTTTCAATTCACCCATTATTCTGGCACAAGCTCTTAACTTCGGTGTATATGTCCTAGCTGAGATAAACTTAGACCATGAACGTGTTCTTAACTTCACCATCAGTTTGATGTGTTCTTCTACTTGATTTGTTATTTGGTAGTTTTCATGAAATGGTTTAACTAAATTACAAATTAATCACAAAAATGTAAATTTGAAGATAGTTTGAAACAATAAATTGAACTGGCTGACATATTCATACGTGGTTCAAAATTCTGCCGCAAAATTTAGCATTGGAAATTCCTGGTTGAGAGTGACGTTGTTTTGAAGATCATTATCCCCATATACTGATCAATATTTTGTACAAAATGATAAAAATTCAAACTTGAGAATTGTTTAGAATTGTCTTCTAACAGCCATTACCACCGCAATCAATTTTTTGACCGCTCCAGCGGAAAAACGATCTACCTAGTATACATTGTTTAATTATCAAAAATGTGCTCTACAAAAACAGCGATGCCTACATTTTTGGTTCAAGTATGGAATGAAAATTAGGTATATTAATTTAAGTTCTCAGTACACCTTAATTGACCACCTCTCGTTAGTGCGTTTTCAAAGTAAACATCAGTGAAGCATAAATTTCCCGAAAGTCTAATAAATGAGGACTTCGTTTATCCTCTGTTTCTCTGAAGCCAAAAAGCTAAACGCTGGGAATTTGTTTAAAAGGTTAGACCAAAACATGTCCCAGCCAGTGATTAAGAGAAAGAAAATTCTTATATCCGAGAGAAATTGAGGTGTATTGATACCTTAATGGAAGTTTTTCTTTAATAGCCGCCGAAAACGTCTAACAACCAACTAGCACTGGTTTGACCTTCCCGTGATTAATGCTATAAGCTAAACTGAATTGCATGGTAATTTAAATTTTGCCCTCCTTATCACAAATGATGACTACCCGAGATGCTGAAAATATTACAACCAAGTTTGTCTCTTCTCTCTTCGAAGAAAGCAAATATTCTTGAAGATACTGAGATACTCATAAGTATTCCAAACAAGTTTCTCTCTTCTCTATTCGAAGAAAGAAAACATTCTTGAAGGCAAATTAATGCTTGTGCATTCGTTTTATACATATTCTTCAAAGCCGCTAACCCTAATTATCATGCGATTCTCAGTTCTATAAAATTCGCATTCTGTAAACGCCTGACGTTCTTCTTTAAATAAAATTGCCATAGCACAAACAAAAAGAAAGAAAATATAACCCACCTTGCTTCGCTTGAGCTCGAGTGATATATTGAACTGACAATAGAATCTTTTGTTAACGATCTACTAGCTAGAACCCAGGTAAGACCGCGCTAACCGGAAGCTTACTATGAATAAAAAAGATATATACAGGGGACCTTGGGAATCATTATTTTTCTTTGTGGCGGTATGGCTTATCTAGCTTTGTGTGGTGTGGCATTCACATTTTCTTCTTAGCATGGGTCGCACTAGAGGGGATTCTGTTTGTTTTACCAAAAATTGGGTCAAAATTGGAGCTTTTCCTAATGCGACCACTACAAGCAAAATTTGGAAAATTTGTCAGTGGACCAAAAAGATCAAAGACGCTGTAGTGTATGGGTGGGGCAGGCAGATTTTTCCAAAATCGCCCAAAGAAAACAGAAATTCATTAAACATGTCAACTGCGTGTTTATTTACACGCAAGGAAATTGATGGACAGTATGCCTGCACGAGAAAGCATCTTTACAAAAGCGTTTTATCAGTGTTGACACAATTTAGCCTTGTCGTGTGGCATCATGTGCGACCGGAAAACGAACCCAAAAAAAATTGGTCAGTGCCGATAATTTTAGATCTTTCGGACCGCCCAAAAAAAAAAATTCGTTCTAGTGCGACCCATGCCTAAGACAGCAAATGTTTTTTTGGAAAGGAAAGAGATTATAATAAGTGTGAACCTTGTGTGAACAATAGTGAAATATTAATTAAGTTTTCATTAAAGCAATCCATGTCACGATTTTCCATGCTACGCTTTCGATGCATTTTCACGCCACGGTGTAATGACATTTGCGTAAAACCACACGGGTTGCAGTATTCCAGTCACCTTTTTGAGATCGTCTTGAAAGCTACAAAGTCGCTAACAAGGGGCGAATGACAGGCCACACAATCTCCGCCGGTGTGAAACATTTGGAAGCCATTTGTATTTTCGCTCTAACTAGCATATCTTTCAGGGACTTTCCTTTTTTAAAAGGTATGATCATGATTGGTGGATCTTTAAAGATGTAGTGAGTAGTGGTTGGTTCTGTATTATGTGCAATTATTATTATTATTTTTTTTTTCATTAAAGCTTGTTTGATGTTTGCCACCGATCGATGGCTCTTATTTGTAACAAAAGGCAATTTGTCTTTGTACCTCAGTTTATTTTCTTAGCGCTAGGACCCTTTCCGTGAATTCTATTTTATCAGAGCTTTTTAAAAAAAAGTTATGTTTGAGGGTCTTTAATCCCCTCTGGTTTTCCAAAGTGAATTGCCACTTTCGTGATATGAGAAATTTCTGTTTTATTATTTACATCCAACTGTTTAATATATATGGAAATTTCAAAACCCTAGCTGTCTCCGGAATTCTTCCTTAAGCAATGACCGTTGCCAGGGAGTGAAACTTAATGCATTTATAAACTGGGCAATGAGCAGGGTTGAACAAGAACGAAGCATATCAAAACTAACTCCCTACACCAATGCATGTGACTTGCTCACAGAATTAAATATGTATACACTTATAACGGGGGCACCCAACGATGGTGGTCCCTCAGATGCTTTATATAAAACGCTGTTTAGGGTATCTGGAGTGCTTTCAAAGCTCTGCAATTAATTTAGTTTTTACCCTGTGAGCAGTTGGTTTCTCCTACGCCGAACATAGAAACCAACTGCTCGCAAATTGGTTAAGGCTGCGCTATAAATGTTCTGTCTGTTCGGTCATATTAGGGTAACCTGAGCGTTCTCGAATTTATTAGTGCGTAATGTGCCCTCTCGCCTCCAGATCGAGCGGTCCCTCTTTGAGTCCATTTTTGGGACATTGTGTTGTGTCCTTGGGCAAGACACTTATCTCTCGCAGTGCCTCTCTCCACTCAGGTGTTTGCATGGGTACCAGCAAATTGGTGCTGAGAGTTACCTGGCGATGGACTGGTATCCCATCCAGGGGGGGGGGGGGGGGTAGCAATATCGTGCCACTGAAACCGGGGATAAGCGTTGGCCTGATGGTCTACTTGGCTCGAATGCAGACTTTGCCGTTTTCTTTTTACTCGAGTAACCTACAATATCAAGTCACGATATTTGTTTATTTCTTTCGCGTCGTTTATGAGGAACTGAATGCGAAAATTTTGCATCAGAAACCGCACGAAGTCCTTTTAGTCTTATTAGCCCATTAAGGTTATTTCGGGCAGTCATGCATTCTTTTTATTTTCACTTATTTTAAAGCATCTCACAACCGCGAGCAGTAAAAGTTCGCAGAAACAAAGCTAAGCTGCTTAGAATATATGCACACACACAAAAAAAAAACAAACTTGTAACAAATTTAGAGAGACATGATAATTTCGCACAGGAGTGAAAATAGACATTTAGTGGTTTATACATTTCCTTGCGAAAATAATAAACTGGAACGAAGTCTCTAAAAAGTTTCTCTATTGCTTTTTCCCTCACAGATTGCATTACACTCATTTAAACTATGTACAAAACGCTAGCGAAATTTCGTGAAGGACAAAATGTTGTTCAAACTTTCGAACGAATTTTCGAAGATCCAAATCGAATATTTGACCGAAATTTCACAAAACCTCGCGAAATCTCGCCAGAACGTTTTTCAAAGCCAAGAGAAATTTCACGAAATTTCGCATCTGTAGAAACTATAGGCATTCGATATTTCGACGAAACTGATTCGGAAAGATGGCAATGGGTATCTCAGGGAGCACTACTTCTGCTTCCGTTCATTCAGCTAGCTTTACCTCCAACTTCAACTGATCTGAATTACAAGAATTCAATACTTTCTTAAATACCCTATCGACAGGCATGTGGGGCTGACCTTGGAAAACTGCCTTGGAGGATTAGACATCCTATTACAACACTAACCAAAACACTTGTCACGCGACTTTCAGTAGCAAAGTACGAAGTCCTGAAATAACTAATAATGAAATTAAACTTTAGAGAACAAAAAACCAAAACAGGATGTTCCTTGGGAGATCCATGCAAAACAAGGCAAGCAGACGAACCCGAAAATTAATTAGCACCGATGGAAGATATTGTGTAGAGCTAAGAGCTCTCAAACAAACTAAGAAAAACAAATTGAAGTTAAAAACCTACGGTGAGGTGATGTCGGGCCCTTAAATCACAAGACTCTCACAGTCACGGTTACATAACGATAAATTAAACGACAGAAGATCATGCACTGAAGCTCAATTCTGTAAGCAATATCGAGCTTCACATCTATTAAATGGAAGACTTTTTTCAGTAAAAGTCTCGACTCACAGTGAGTAAGTACAAGTCTTTTCCACTTGATTTATACTAGTGCTAGTAAACAAGAAAGGAAAAATTCCAGGGACACTCGGTACCGTTTGGACTTGGTGAAGGGTCGGAGATGTTGGTCGTCTCGCTTAGCAGCTGTGAATTACAGAGTTTGGTATATTTTAGGGTGTTCAGGGAGGAAGCTATAGTAATAGTTTTAACAGTCAAGGTATCCTTGTAGAGTTGCACGCGAAGAAATCGAAAAAGCACGTTTCTGTTGTTGAATTGATTTGCTCATAACATTCATGCTTGACGTGGCAGCAATCTTTCACGCTTCTGGATTTTAAATTTGGTTGCTCAGCCTGAAACGTAGTCCGGTTCATCGGTTATTCGGGGCAACAGCCAACTTTTGCAACCCACCCACCTCCCCTGGGGACGGTTGACAAGCTGTTGCTTGCCTACTGGCTCAGCAGTGGCAGAACCTTCCCATACCTCAGCCTCACGCGATGACGTAATGAGCATGCTGTGAGGATATGCATGACTCGCTGTAATACTGTGTGTAGGTAGTGTACATGTGGGTCGATGGCGCATGACAAAAACTATCGCCGAAATTGATCTCTTTTATGGAGTCCAGTTCAAAGTTTCGGATAAGCAGCCCTACCCAGAGCCGCCCTTCGGAAAAAAATTCAAATTCTAACAAGCGAGGGCATCACTCGAGCATCGGCGTATACTGGTACTCAGGTAGGAACTGGTACTTGCTTAAAAGAAAAGCAAGCTCTTGTTGACGCAGTCATAAAGTTTCTCTTCACAAAGGTTTTTTCAAAGAATATCAGAGGCGATACCCGGCACTACAGAACTCTAAATTTTTCACGTCAGCAGTTGCATCCGCTATCAGCGTTATTGTTTTAATACCAACAGAAATGAACGTTACTCTTCTGAAAGATGACAGATGTTGCTCGAAATATGTTTGCAAAATTTAAACTTTTTGTCTACTCATTTCTGGAACAGAACTCGAATGTTAGGTTTGCGTGCAACCGTAAAGATAACTGTAAATCTGGGACTCAACTGGCAGGGTGCAAAAAGGGTGTTAACGGCCAATTTACACTTGGTACTTGTGCCACTTTTCACCGGCCCGTTCTCGGACTATCTGACTCGACACTGATGAGGAGAGTCGTTTACACGGCAAAATTTTATACCTTTATGTACCTTGTTTTTACCTTACTGGCGGCTTTACTAGTGTTACTATACTGCTGAATTGTTATGTCCAAGATTGACTTAATTTACTTCTTCAGTTATAATGGCCAACATTCAGAATTCTTTTAGATTCCTTTCAGAATTCTTATAAAAATCATAGGCTATCCCTGAGCAAAAATGTTTGCTTGTCATCGCTTACTAAACCATTTTGTAAGTAAAAAAATAATAACAAATAGGAAGGGAAATGGCGAACGACACAGCTAAATTCAATATTGAATATTCAAATTCAGGGATGCCTTTACATGGAAGATGGAGATCTCTCTAACTTTCTGAGTTCTTAACATTTTTATTCCACGAACTGGGAGGTAACGCTACGAAACTATCCTAGTAAGTGTAAGTAAGTGAATAAGTGTTATTTACTAGTGGGACACCACCAGCGCTAACTCGCTGAAAACGCTTCAAAACGGCCTCAAACACCACGAAACAACAAAGAATACGACAGGAAAGCAAGTTAAGTCAGTTATATTCACAGAACATTAAATTTTAGGTATTTAAAGCAAACCCGTAAAGTTCCCATACAAACCCTTGTAAATCACATCTTTGTAACACAACACCGCCGAGTCAATGTTCGCGTACGTTTCATTTACATTAATTATGTCCTCTCATCTCGCGCTTGGGCCGCCTGTGAATTGATAAGGATTAAAAAAAAATTGAAATACTTTCGATATTTAGGAATAACGTTGTTTTTCATTCACGAAGAAAAAAAGTAAAAGTGTTTTCTACAGGTGTAAAAACAGAAGAGAAAAGAAATATTTCTCCCTAGAGAGTGCTAGTAGGGTTTAATTATCAACTCAGCAGGCGTTATCTTGATTGGTTAAGATAACACGCCATTGTCCCAGGCGGCGTTTTGATTGGTCAAAAAACCACAATATTTTCCATGAGAAATAGACGTTGCTTTGCTTGAGCAAAGTGAGCGAACTCGGAGGTGCTTCGTGGGAAATGCAGGTCGAAAATCTTGTTGTTTAGCTTAGTTTTAAGCTGGCAGTTTGTGAAGGTTGTGGGTAGATGTCGTTGATAAATTTGTGGTAAGTTGTACCTGTTATTATACGTTCTTCTGTTAACCATAACAGGCTAATTTGGAGATCATTTGCGGACGATTTTGCGGGTGACCATGTTTATTCCGCTCGCTACATGTTCTGATATTCTCGCTGGAGGCGTTCAAATTCTTCCGACTATAGCAGTCTTCTTAGGAAACGGGAATGGAATCATCATGATCTCAGTTAGATTCCCGTAACGTTAATACCTGTCTATAGAACTTAACATAATTTCATTTCCAGAGAGCTCACAGAAGTTTGAATCTATTGGGCTTAGAAAAAACCCACAACAATTAAGCGAGATGTCACACAGAAAGTTAGTCTTATAATTAAGTTTAAGTCTTATATATAGCGATTTTTTATTCTGCCACAGCTCAAGTTAAGAAGATCACTGAATACAAGTTTGGGGGTGAAATCATTTGCAATTTAGAAAGCAGCGGAACGTAAACGAGATTCGAGGTCATTTCCTGTAGTTTTTGACGTATTTCCTTTCGATCGTGAAGCTTCGTGCGGTCTGCTCGTGAATACAAAGTTTTTTTTCACAACAGCGTATAAGTCTTAATCATAGCTGAGTATAGCTAACGGAGAACGTAAGTTTCCCTTGAAAAGTTGAAAACTCCATTACAGTAATTCTTCGCCTCCTTGCGAAGAAAGAAGATCTTGTTTGAGTTTATAGTCGGTGTCGACGTGTCGTTCAGGTTTGTTTAGCTGGTTGAAAATGGTATTAAGATCGGGAGAAACCGGTGATCGATTTCTTACATTTCTGCTTTTATCCAGCGTTACTAACTCTGAGACTACATCATCGCTAGAACTTCATAAATTTACATCCTAAAAGCCTAGTTCCTCGAATATTTATGTTGCGAGGCACTTGAAAGATCCTGTCGGCTGGAAACCATGGAGCGGTTGAATTTAGTTATTTTATGTATGATTATTATCAACAGGTATTTGGTTCCCTGGCCATGGAAAAGAAAAACCTAAGTTTACACTAAATCCAGAATGCCTGTAGAGGACAAACGGGATAAGGGTCAGACATCTGCAGTGTACAGGTACATAAAAATAAATTTGCTTTGCAGCCAGCATTGTGAAATATAATTTTAGGTGACTTATATCTTCGATTTCGCGGACTAGGCTTCCCAACCGCATCGATCGATCAGCGTTCCCGCAAACTGCGGGGTTAGTTTTGCAACCTGATTTTCCCATGTCGACTCTGTCACGACGTTGTATTTTTATTTTTGGGAGTAAACTATCTTGTGTTGAGATCTCTGAAGGACAGAAAATATCATCCATGTATATAAGACAATGCCTTAAGTATACAACTTATTTTGTCCGAGGCTGACCCCTTAAAGAACGTGCCGGTTTGAGTGCGACATTTTGTTTGGGTTTATCATTGGAATAAATTCTTCGTTTTAATCAGAAAAACCAGTTTGAGGTATGATTTTAAAAATTGTTTCGCTATTCAATCGTAGCTGAAGCTATAAAACCTGCCAAACGATTGAACTTGATGCATATTAACCAAAATGTATGCGTAAGTATGTATTGAGTATCAACACGAGAAGTTAGTTATTTTTGTCATAAACATAACTAAGTGATCACTAATCATATCGATCGGACTGGCCCGATACAAAGTGTTTTACTTATCTTTGTGACTGAAATTCAAATCAAGATTATTTTGACAGTATAATTATTTTTGCTAGAATTCTTGTCATTCAGGCAACTTGAGCTTACATTGCGAAAATTAATTAATCGTAGCATTTATATTTTATATGAAAGCATTGCTGTTTATGACGCTTTCGGTATCGAAGCATTGAATTTTTTTAGTGCTAACCGATTTGTTACTCTATGTACTCACTTAGGGTTAGACTATTACAAACTTGCCAACGAGATTTCGGGAATAATTATTTTGCATCACGGAAATTTAAAGATGTAAATAGATGAGTTCTTTATACCTTATTTATGAAATTTGAAGGTACAAAAGTGTACTAGAAATTTATTATACGATCACCAAACACTGCAGTGGGTTATATGGAGCAACTTACCTCACATGTGTAATATTTGTGATTCATTCATTTCCATCAGTCTTGATGGAAACTGAAAAAAAAATTCCGTCAAACTGACGCGTTTTCCCAGTGACACCTAAATAGACAGGAGTCTTCAATATAGCAGAATGTTTTATGTATTCACTTAAGTTTATTAGAATCTGTTGGACCAGGAAACCAACATGTAGGACTTCCTTAGCTGGATTGTCATTTCAGATCACCAGGAAGTCCTACTACTTCTGTTATATAGTCACACAATGTACAGAGTACTTCCCAATTTCATTTTATTATCAGAAAATGGGGTTTGGGGGGGGGGGGGGGGCAGAGACAGAGACAGAGACAGAGAATTAAACTTACATGTAAGAAATTCTGCTTTGGCTTTTGATAGTCGTCATGAAAATTCAGAGCAAATAATATTTTTAAAGTTAAGTTTGCAATGCAGTATGTTTATTTCTGGTGTTGCCGTTTATCTCCCAAGTTTGAATCAGTTTACATATATTTGTACCTCACAAAAGGTTGCAAAAATTCCCACTTATTTGAGACAGAAATGTTATGCACACCTGGAAACTTTGTTTAGGACAAAATTTTCCTTACAGTTTCTTTAACGTAATTTATACTTGTAAATATGTTAAATAAAACATTATCACCCTTGCCTGTGGATCATTCCCATATCCAGTCTAATGTGTGATACTGAACATTTGTCATACATTATCTTGGACAAATACCTTTCTCATGTGTTTCCTGGATAAAGCAATGAGATAAACTTACTAGCTATAGTTAGAAAATATAAGCAACCCTTTTAAATGGGAAACAATTGTTTTAATACTCCAGATACTCAATATAGAGTAAAACATTTCATGCTACATGGCTACATGGGGCTGTGCTTTAGAAGTGCCTGGGTGCCACAGGCAACTAACTTTTATTTGACTTTGGGCGACTGGAAAAACTCATATTTTTCATCTAAGCTTAAATGCTGGGCACCCAGGATTTCATGGTTCAAGGAATCTTTGGGTTTTCAAATTTTTCTTAGATCACAGCCTTGTAAGTAGTCCCACGTTATCAATGTCTGGCCGAACAGAGTTGCAAGTATGTACAGTATGTTTTGTCTTGCATCTAGTTGGAACCCTATTTGGTCTGGACCAAATTTTCATGTATACACTGTAGGCCACCTCACAGTGCACTGTGAGATGGTTAAATTTTTTCATCATTTGGTCACCCAATGCAAGTCAATCACACAATGACTTTTTTTGCAACTTGCATGCACATTTGGATAAACTGTCAAGGCCGCTGAGTGTAAGTTCTTTATGCAAGTTCAAATTACATCAACTTGCTCAACCATTTAGCCAGACCTTTGCAGCACAGAATTTTGCTTAGTTTTTCAAACCAGGTGATAAAGCAGTCACTTAAGTGTTGTTTTACCATATCAGGTTTGTCATGCACAAAGAATTCTATCATTTCAAAGAATTCAAGTTTGATATGAGCTGTTGCTTCTTACAGGGACAATGAAGAAAAAGACTTATCTAGATTGTTAGACCTGCTGAACACTCCAGCCAGCAAACAACAGGTATTATTTTGTAAACATGCAAAGTTAACATAATTCTATGAAGAGTTTTGCCTCTCTAAGCGATAAAGTGACATTTTTTGCTGGTTTGTAATAACATGTACATGTATAATGAACTAGTACTTGTACATACATTTTATGAGTCGGGTTTCTATAGTCTTTACACTAAATGGGTTCGATAATATCTTTTAGCTTCCATCCATCTCATGGATACCAGATGAAAACCAGAACACGACATCCAATCCATGGGCTGCTCAAACAAATGGTGTATTGCCGCATCAACACCAGTCAACAGAAGCTCTGGCTTTGGAGAAGTTCAGGTAAGAAACATTCTTATGTAGTACAATGTGTATAGTGAAAGCCTGTCACCCTTGAATGAATACTGGGAGCTTTATAATGTAGAGGGTGTGTTTCTTTGGGATGACCTGGATTAGTCAGCATCTGTGATCTATGATCTATGATCTATGAGCAAAGGTCATGTTGATCATCAGGGGTTTTCATCAGCGTTTTCACCAGGAAGGCAACTGGTTTTCACAGGCAGGCAAAACTTTTTTAACTGAGTTTCTTTATAAGACTTTCCTATAGATCGTCAAACCAGGTGGGCAAAACTATCCTATCAGCTGGTAATTTTGCCCAGTGCCCAGCTCTTAGTGAAACTCCTGAACCAAGGTGCATTAAAAGAAACTGATGAATCCTCAACAGTGCAGATTCATTGGTTCCTTTGATTCATTGTTAATTCAAGTGACCTTGGATCATTGATCCTGATCTGGACCATCCCAAAGAAATTTTCCTAAAAATCTAGCTTGTGATCTAAACCCTGGCAAGTAATTGAGTAGAAACAGTTAAAAATATGTTTTATTAGCTTCATTGTAAACATTATTATTGTTTGTATTGTTATTTATGTGTAGGACTGTTTATTGTACATAACAAACTGTTTGCCTATTTTCCTTTGCCAACAGCTCAAGGTATCAAGGAGTCAGGAATTTCAGCTCACATACCTACCACACTTATTTTAACCAGGTTGGTTAATGGGAACGGTAACTGTTGTAAAAATAACATTCTGCAAACACCTTTGCAATGTAATGTTGGTACTCATTGATTCTACATGTTAAGTTTTATTCATTTACTGTAGTTGTGTTTGCTTTGAATTTTTTTTTAATACCAATTTGGTTTTAGTTGTTTTCCAGCTGTGTTTGAGATTAGGATAATATATATGAGACAAAAGGAAACAAAAATCAAACTAACTTGGAAACTTTTAAACCCAAATCAAGTGTGTATGAATTAAGTTGTAGATTAATTACTCTACATGTACATGAATGCATTTTTAAAATATCATTCCTTTTTTTTTTTTAGATTTTCACAGCCCTTGTAAAGCAAAGAGTCTGTTACCTGTGAGTATCATCCAATGCATACAGATTACATTTGTATAGATCTATGCACAAGGGCCGTACAGGAGAATATCGGCCCTACCTGTAGGTGTTGACAGTATGGATCAAGCCTAGCAAAGTCTGTAAGGAAAAAAAAAGTGGCCAATATTGTCTTGGTACAGTTCACACCATGGATGTTTGGTGAATAAGAAACTTACAATGTACATTATATGGCAGGATTTATTATTTAAAAGGATTTGAAGAAGATTAACTTGGTCTAATACTTACAAAATATTTGACTGGCATTTATTAGCGCATTCTTGTTCAGGGTTGTAGCTAAGAAAATACAATATAGTCTCCTGGTTAAGATTTCATTGAGCCGGTCACCATTTTTTGTGAGAGACGTGGAACAAAATTTTCATCCCCAATCTTTTGCGATGCCTTGAATGCAGGGCTACCAAGCTTGGCTTTTACAAGATGGTGGACACAGTAGACGGAAAGGGAACATGCTAAACAAGTGCTCAAAACAATATTTTATTTTAATTACTTTAGTCATTTTTGTGGCACTGATACTCAAGGTAGTCAGAAATTTATTCCAAACTTTTCATTTAGACAGATCAATATGGTTGAGATATTGAATGATTGTATATGTGTAACCTAAAAACCGTTTACTGTGTTTTACCGCGTGATAGCCCGCCAAAATCCAGCCGGCTATCGCCTCTTTCTCAGCAAGCAAAATAGTCAGTGCTTAGCGACAACCCTGCTTGTTGATGTATTTTATGTATTGGGCCAGCCCTCTTAACTGTCTTAAACATTACAGCATGCTAGGTAATGGTAATATTTCTAAAAAACAGGATTAAAGCAGGATTAATTGTACTAAAAATTAAATCATCCAGAAATTACATGTATACCTTTTCCAAGCAAATCAACTGGCCTGTAAAGAAATCGTTTAATTTACATGTAATTATAGTAATTTTAAGTCCTAGACTCAAAGGGTAAATTTAGTATTTGTCTTTCCCAAAGGAAATTAACAGAAATGCATGATGGTGTAGAATGTATTTGAGATCTTTTTTTTTTTGGTTTCTAGAGAATGGATTGAAAGAGTTCCTCCAGAGAATATCCTCCGTGTGCTAATATGCCTCAGAATGTTAATGAGAGACCATGTTTTTCAGGTACAGTCAGGGCGACCAGTTTGAAATTCTGCATGTTGTTCACCCACAGAGCCTCGGGCAATATGGTTCACTTACATGTACATGTACACTGGAGCAGAAATGATTACTGCAAGAAGCACTTGTACATGATGTTATACTATATTAATAAATAGTGACCAATTTTGGGGGATTGTCTACCGACAACTTTTTGCTCACTAAAAAGAGGGTGATGATCAAATAAATGTAATACATGTATGGTGTTACTTACTTAGCTCTAGACAAGAATGGTATTAGACATGATTGAAGTAATTTCTGTTGTTTGACTGTTTGAATTGTTGAATTCATAAATCTATCTCCTTGTCAAACTATAGGTTGAGTTTTTTAATCTTGGTGGAGTTAAAGTTCTGTCAGAGGTAAGAGCAATATACAGGCCTATTATCTCGCCCACTGTTGGTGCATGTATGAGCTACACAGTAGTGGTTACACTAGTGGTTAGTGTCCTGGACCCTGTGTCAAGTGATAAGGCTTCAAACCCTGGGACCCGTTTCTTGAAAGCCCCGGAAACTTTTCAGGCCCACAAAGCCATTTTTAGTTAATTGGTATTTAAAGACAGAGGGGTCTGTATGCCTGAAACTTCTTGTATGAAGGGAACCTCTGTTCATATTAAGAATTTGTGCATAAAACAGCTCTGTAGTCATAAGTTTGGAGATTTTGCTACGGCTTTTCGGGTGAAAAAATGTTTCAGGACCTTCGAGAAACGGGTCCCTGGTCAGGATCATTGTGTTGTGTTCTTGGGCAAGACACTTTACTCTCACAGTCCATCTCTCCACCCAGAAGAGAGTAGAAATACATCATACCCCTAGTCTAAGAAACTGTGAATGAAATCTGTTCTCATGGGTCTCTGGGCTTGAACACAGGCTTTCCCACCTACTTTCTAGGTAAAATATAATTATTGCAAATGAGCAGTTTGTCAGTCGGTTACTAGGTTGCTTGTTCATCCATAAACATTTAGGAATTGTTCAGGAGGGAAAAAAAAGTGGCTGCCAAAGACATGAACTAGCCCCAGTGTTGAAGGCTGGATAACGATATCCACTGGATAAATTGCTATCCACTGGATAAGTTGTAACAAAGCGATCCATGCTATCCACTGGATAGCGATTTATCTGGTTGATAGTGTTATCCACCTTTCAAACAACCCAGGCCTGATCTCTTGCATTTGGGGCCAGGATCATTGTATTGTGTTTTTGGACTAGGAACTTTACTCTCACAGTGCCTCTCTCCACCCAGGTGTATAAATGGGTACCAGTGAATATATTAATGGTGCAGGGTGGGGTAGCCGTGAGATGCATCTCATCCAAGGGGGAGTAGAAATACATCATCACCATTATATGTACAAGTAATCTCTTCATGCTACAGAAACCAGAGATAAACTCTGTTCTGATGGGCTACCATGCTTGAACACAGGTCTTACACAGTATTACATTGTACCAACTTTAAAATTTAAAATTGCATTATACACTGATACCTAGACTAAAAGCATGAGATGAAGTTCATGTAGTTTTGAGTATAACAACCAAACTTGTACAATGTAATTAATGAATCTGTAAATAACGATAATTACCATTTTATTATCAAGCCTTACATTCTCTTCTACAATAGTCTACGTGGCTACTGAAGGTTGTGATGTACGTAGTGCAAGTAATTTCAACTCTCTGTCAGCTTACATGTAATGAGATGTTTTGTATTCAACAGCGGTTACAGCTACTGACAGAAAGTTACCTTGAGAATGGAGAAGAGCCATTTACTGTTGACATTTTGAAAGAAATGACAAGTAAATACCTTGCTTATTGTGTTTTTGAAACAAGTTGTGGTACTAAACATTTCAAGATTTATGTACAATGTTGAGCGCAACAACATTGTAGACTCTAGAAAAAGCATGGCAAAATCAGTTGCTTTCTCCAACAGTAAAGCCGCCTATACATTCACCTCACAGCAATGAACTGTACATTGTAGAAAACCTATAGAGTGTAGTAGATGTGAAAGGCATGCTTTACTTGTGACGCACTCATTATTGTAATGTCACAGTCACACCTTTATATTTGTTATTCTCATCCTCAGATATTTGTCAGAAACTGTCTGCAGATGTCAAACAGCGAGAGTGGCTGGTAGCATGTTGTACACACAAAGTATGTGAGAATGGCACCCAAGTTGCTGATGCACTACTTGCACTAAATTCTATGACAGAAGTCATAATTATTGTATCTGACAATTAAGACTGTTATCATTTATTTGATAATTAGCCTCGCAAAAGTTTATAACTGTGTCTTTCAGTGACTTAAGATGTTGAATTATGAATTTCGTTGTCAATCATTGTTTCAACAAAAACTAACCTAACCCTGAAAAATTAAGATCAAACAAAAGGGATTGAAACCAGCCATTTACAAGCCACAGATGTGGCATTTTGAACAAGTTGAAGTGGACTTTAGAGACATCTGCTGAGATAATTGACAGCAGTGTGAAATGCAAACATACCCCCTCCCTTGAACTCCTACGTGTAAACGTACATGTAAACAAGGGCCCAGGGTGCTAAAATGAATCATCGCAATGGTTAAAGAGGTGCAGCTGACTTCACAACATATATCACTCATTGAAAACAACGTGTTGTCTGTCTTAGGAGTCTCTATGGAGTCCAAAAACTTAAGATGTTTAGATGTTTAATATGTTAACCAAAATTCTTGAAAGAATTTTTGTCTCTCAGTACAACTTACAGTAATTGGCAAAGACACAAAGACAAGGGAATCAATCAGATTAATTTGTGGATTTGCAGTAGACCACTGACAACAAGTACACTTATGTACTTATAAAATGTACCAAATTATTTTAAAACCTGGCCTCATATGAAAATTATACATGTGCACGCTAACTTTTGTCATGTTAATGTTTTCTCTGCCAGGCTCTTGTTCTCCTCTTGTCTGCCAGCGATGTTATGGTACTTCATTGTTCCCTGTATGCCTTGATTGGTTTGGCTCAAAGGTCAGCTGTATGTAACATGTCTTATTGAAGCCATTAAATTACATAGCTGATTATGTTTACTTACGTGGAGGCACAGTGGCCTCGGGGTTAGTGTGCTCTACTCTGGATCAAGTGGCCTGGGTTTGAGCTCTGTTTGGAGACATTATGTTTTGTTGATGGACTAGTATCCCATCCAGGGGGGAGTAGAAATATTCCTAGCTACTTGGCTTGTATGCAGACGTTATCTTTTTTATGTCTACTTACATACAGTGTAGTTAAAACCAGCGAAAAAAAGTACACCATCTCTTGTTTCTTTTTCAAAACAGTGAAAGACCACGAGCCTTGATTGGTGAATTGAACTGCACTGAGATACTGTTACGAATATTGCAGGAATATGATGTGCTTTCCAAAACGTAAGTAATGAGAAGAAAGGTGTATACTGTTATGAAAAGCTGCATGTACAAATAAGATATCCCTCACATTGTGCTTGACTCTTTCCAGAAGTGTTTTCAAAGTGCTGCCAGTACAGTGTACAGTAGGTTCTTGTAGTCACTATCACGGTTGTCCTCTAGATTTTATTTTCATCTAGGTTGGACTGTGGTTGTTTTGAGAACATCTTGGCGGTGATGGACAAAACACTGACCCCTAGCCCATGGACTACCCTAATGGACTACCCAAATGGACTACCTTAAAATGGACCACCCCTAAAAAATACTATTTCAGATGAGTGGTATGTTAAGAGCTGCAATTACATACTTACATTGCACAGAGGATTTGTCCAAGTGTACTGTTTGAAAATTGGTGCATACTCCAGTAACAAAGGAGGAGGAAGCTTCGATAGATTACCATATACTGAGTCTCGCAAAACCACAAAAATTTCCACATAATTATAGTCCAGGCCAGCCAAGAATACTACTGCTTCCACTCCACTCTGAATTTTTGTAGCGTAGTCACTGGAATTTCTTGCTGTCTCATAGCTTTATCATCATTCCCATTTCTATTTCATTTTGATACACTCAGGAAAAAGCAAGAAGACTAGATGCTTCTGTGCCATAATTTTCGGCACAAAACAAGCAAAACAAATCACGAGTAACATCCTAAAGATCATTTCATCTGTTCGAGAAAGACCGAGCTACTGAATCACATGGGAGAAAGATTGAGTTGTCCACAGCATGTTTGATTTGATTTGAGTCGATCTATGCTTTTTGTGTACAGTGGTCATTTTATTCAGTATAGTTATTCAAAATGGCAGCTGAAGGCGATGCAGAATGAAAAGAAAAGCATCCTCCGTGCAGTGTAAGTATATAATCGCAGCTTCTTAACATACCTCTGATCTGAAAAAGTATTTTTTTAGGGGTGGCCCATTTTAGGGTAGTCCATTTGGGTAGTCCATTTGGGTAGTCCATTTGGGTAGTCCATTTGGGTAGTCCATTAGAGTAGTCCATGGACTAGGGTTCTGTGTTTTGTCCATCACCCATCTTGGCTTTTTGATAGAATGTTTGTGTTGCTTCACACCTGTAACAAACTTGTTACTTTGTGGGTGAACAGCAAGAGCACACCACGCATACTAGTTAATAGATGTTTTTGGGTCATGTTCCCTTATGGCAGCCCTGAGTAGTCATGCACCTGACCTATTCCAGTATCGTCAGTATCTAATTTGTGCATTGTGTTGAACTAGTTTGGCAGCTGGATTGCTCAGGATATTGTGTGCTGATAGCAGTATTAGAGAACAGGTGAAGGTCTTTGATGGAATTCCCATTTGTTTGAGGTGAGCATTACAAACTGTAAACTTTGGTCCCACAAACTTAATAAAAACTTAGTAATGACTCAAATACTTCAGCTTTATCTCATTTTTCCTCGTAATCAAATTGAATGTACCTCACTAGTACAGTGAAGCCTGCTCACAGTGGCTTTTACATACTTCTTTCTGATTCAAATAATGGTCCACATGTGATTTTAGTTTCTGCTGAACTCAAAGACTGCTTGTGTGTTTTTCTTTCAGCTTACTGCATTGTGACAATCTCAAGCTTTTGTGGAATGTGGTGAGTTTTAATTCTCTCAAGGTTTTCCATTCTTGGAGATAAATGTAGTTATCACAACTGTAAACAATCCCTTTGCCTCTTGCCTTCAATCTCTTTGATGTCTACCGTTGTTTGAGAAGGAAAATCTGGCAGTATGACATACAGTCAGGTTTATCAAGGTTTTTCTTGGAGACAAATGTAGTTACCACAACTGTGAACAATTCCATTGCCTCTTTCCTTCAATCTCTTTGATGTCTACCATTGTTTGAGAAGGAAAATCTGGCAGTATGACTTACAGTCATGTTTCCTTTAGTTTAAATTATTAACACTGACATTAATTTTGCTACGCAAGAACGTGTACATTATGTGCCTGTAATTTTTATAATGTGCATGTTAGTGAATGCTGCTGTTTTTACTTTGTGTTTAATCCAGGTGTGGATAATTGTACAACTGGCAGAAGATGCTGACTCTAGTAATGACATCAGAGTTCTTGGTGGAATCCCCCTTTTGCTGGCTCTCCTACAGTAAGCAACTTCAAATCATGTTTTTGCGAGATATTTTATAACCTTTCTTTGCTTCACACCAGGTCTTTAGCCAGATGGGTGTCCAGGCGTCCTGTGGACCGCCACTTATGAAAGAAAATCATTTTATTTTTCATATGTTGTCTTTTAAATTGTTCATTTGAGCAGGCCCTATAGCACATTTTGGACTCCCACTTTTCACATCCTGGCAAAAAGCCTGCTCCACACAACAAGTTTGACATAGTGAACATTTCATCTTTTAGCATACTTGTAATTGCCTGCATTGTTGACCTTCTCACTGTAACAGCATACATGTACCTTTCATTCTGTAGGGATCGCAAACCAAGCAGTGATACGTTATATCTGGGTACTGACACAGGTTCAAAAGCATCCATCAATGCTGAGGTACATCTCAATGACTGTTTTAATTTCTGTGTAAATACCAATATTGCAACACATTCCTGATTGTATTTTACATGTAATGGATGTTGCTTTCTTGGTGGTTTGGTTATTTATTAATTTATTTATTTCAGCAGACAGAAGTTGAGCTTGGAGAAGAGACAATGCCATTAAAAATTGGTGAGTCAAAACTTGTGCTAAAACGAATAACAAACAGTATTGTTTGTTATACATTTAAATGGTGTCATGTATACCTTGTACAGTATGTGTGACTGTGCATTTAGAAGGCGCAAGCAGCAAACTTAGGGAAATAAGAGAGCAGGAAGGGATATTGTACATGTATATCGCAAGGAGGAAAATGTGAAATTTTAAAGGATTGAGGAGACATGTTTCCCTCCTTGGGAGGCCTTCTGTAAGGCCTAATGTAGAGTGTAGATGGAATAGCTCTGTCACAAACTCACAATATTGTTTGTCTATGACACTAACTGCTTTTTTTTTTTTAATTAAAGTGCCTATGAAGTAAAAAATAATTGCTGCTTATTTGAAAAGCTTTTCAAAGTAAAGAAGAATGGCATTTCCCTTTTTGGAATGTCTTTTTTCGTTTTAGAGATTTACGTTTTTGTATTATGCAAATGAGGAAAGTGATGACGTCATAGGTGGTTCCACTTGAACAGTAAAACACTGAATCAAGAATATCTCTAGAAATATTGGAGCAGTGTTCTTCAAACTTGGCACCACAAATGTACATCACTAAAGGAACAGAATGATACCTTCTGTGTGGTTGCCATGGCAACACTTTTGGTTCCAGTCTCTTTCTGTGAAAAACCAAATATGCCAATTTGCAACCCTTTGGAAAGAGACAGAGGGTCTTGCTCGGAACACACATGATTCCCATATTGTCTTAACTCTCCCCACTAGATTGTTGGGAGTGGATGATCCTTGTTTAAGATAAAATCTGGTGATGTTAGTTTTAATAAAAACAGGACCAGCAGCATAACTATTGTCATGGCGATGGCACGACCAGTGTCATTTTGTTTCTTTTGCGATGTACATTTCTGGTGCCAAGTTTAAAGAACACTGCTTTAATATTTCTAGAGATATTCTTGATTGAGTGCTGAACTGTTTTAGTGGAACCACCTATGACGTCATCACTTATAATACAAAAACGTGAATATCTCTAAAACGAAAAAAGATATTCCAAAAAGGAAAACGCCATTCTTCTTTACTTTGAAAAGCCTGTCAAATCAGCAGCAATTATTTTTTACTTCATAGGCACTTTAAATCTATAACCTGCAGAATTATGCAATGCAACAAGTGTTTTTAGATTTTAAAGCCCAAATATAGTTGAAGCTTTAGACAATGTATTTTACGCACATGAGGAACACAAGCTACAAGTCAGAGTGTCTTGCAACAAATTCGACCCTACATGTAAAGTACCCACTTCATATCTCTCCAAGGAAAACATAGTTTACAGGCAAAATAAGAACTGGTGTTAGTCACATCTACATTAGAGCTATAATGTATTTTGCTTAATTAACATGGTAATTTGTGTTCAGCTGTGTGCTCTGCTCTGACTGAACTTGTCGTCAATGACACTAACGGACAACAAATTGTGCAGGTTGGTGCATTGTAATTTTGTTTATTAGTAACAACAACAACATTTATTTGCACTCTTTCTTATTGTGCAAGGTCTAATCTAATCAGGTCAGGTCTAACCAGTTAAGGGTTTTTTCTTTTAATTTATCCCTAGTCAATGTTGCCTTACATTTTGAACTTTCAGTTTATAATTGTCTCTTACCACGATTATTCCTTTCCTTTGTTTTCAGTCCAATGGTATTTATTTGCTTGGTTTGTTGATTCTTCCACAAGAATCGTCATCTTCTGATGAAGCTTCCACCGTTGAGCATCTGCAGGTAGATTGGTAATTTCCATGTATTTATATCACGCAACACTTCATGTCACGCAATGGAAGTTAGTTTATAACAGTAGCGATGCTAATGAAAGCTTAACTAAATTTCTATACAATTACAAATGTCACGCAATGATTGTTAGCCATGTCAATAAACTAGCCTAAGTTGACAAGTGCTTGTTTTTTTGTTTTTTGTTGTTGTTTTTTTTACCTAAGTTGACTCGTGTATTTTATGCTTTCCTTATCAGAAAAGTGCCTTCAGGGCTTTGAGGTTAGTATCTCTCTTTCTTTTCCACTCATTTAAGACCTTTAGTGCCGAACTAAGTTTGGCCACTATACTGACAAAATCTAACCGCTTTGAAGAACTTTACACGTTGTCAGAAACATAAGAGGCCTGGTTGAGTTGATATTAATTTTATACCTTTTCATGATTATAAACGAATGAACTTACCTACCTTTGCGGGAAATTTTTCTCACGTTTTCACTATCGCGACATTTTTGTAGAAAATCGTATAATGTAGTTAAAATTAACAAAGGCTATTATGTTGTTTTCCCGCCAAAATAACAAGAATTCACTCACGCGCTCTGCAACGTTTTCCCGCCAAAATGAAATCATTATCATTGAAATCATCAATGAAATCATTAGCGACTTGTCATAGGTACTACATATACCCGGGATGTCCAGTGTAATTGTTTTGTTTTGTTTTTTTGCAGGTTCCTTTTCAGTATGGAACGGAATCGCCAACTCTTCAAGAGGTGAGATGTTTGCCGTTTTATGATTCAACTTGAATGAAAATTATGGTAGATTACATGAGGTACTTAGTGTTCGAGAGTGTAAGACTGAGCCCGCGGTTCAAGTCGACTGTTTCAGTGTTCCTCCAACCTCCTCAGAGAACATACAGCGATACAGTATTTACTAAACAATTCTCCATACGGTGACTACATCGAATGTGTGAAGACTGGTGATGGGAATCTCTATGTTGACAACAGTTTGTCTTTGATTGGCAGATTGTTTCCTCCCGAACTGTTCGAGATGTTTATTGATGTCGGGCATTACGTCAGGGAGTTGAACGCTTACAAGCCTCTGGTTGACAAGATTTCCACTCTAACGGTAATTATCAAAGGGGTATTGGCACGCTGAATGCTATGCTTATTCAGTGATGAAGAATCGTATTTACATAAACTCAACAGAGACGATTTCTAGACATTGAAGATCTCTTTCTTATACAGGTTGATCGAAGCCGGCTAACAGAAATTTGTCGTGTCGTGTTTCAATCTCGCCTAATGTTGTTTGATTCCTGCGAGGTTCTGTGGGAGGTTATTAATGATAATATGTTTTTTCAATCATCAGTAACCCTGTTAGCGGCAACGAACCCCCTCTCCCAATCAATCAATCAATCAATCAATCAATCAATCAATCCCCCTCCCCCCTTTTCCCCATTTTTTTCTTTTTTTCCACTTGCCATTGTTCACGCTGTTTTTTAGCAAACTGAACGCCTGGAACAGATTAGAGACCAGTTTGTATTGTCACAGAATGATGAATCAGTTTCCAATCACGCGTTCCCAGGGTCTATGTTCTTCCCGACCCCCAGGAACGAGGCTGACCAACCAGGCAGTGTTCTTACAATTGTTAATGTTGGCCATTGCCAATGCTTTGAGGAAAGGAAACTAAATAATGTAAGCTTACTTCCCCCGTACTTTTGTTCCCACAAGGAGGAGGATATCTCAGTGATAAAGAACAACATTTTAGCAACTAATCAGAATAAGGCTCCTAGTCATTCCGTTGGTTCGTATGAAGTACTTGAGCTGCTTGGATCCGGTGCATTTGGGAGCGTATACAAGGTGAGTAACAAATTTATTCCTTTGCCTCGTTCTGCTGCCACAAAATAGGAGCATTTCTGCGTTACTCCGTTGAACTTCTCTTGACTCAATGGAGGAAGTTTATTGTGTTTTACATCTGTTTCTATCAGGTGGAAAGAAATGATATAGGTACACAAGCGACATTTTTTCTTCATATTGCCACGAACCGTTTCTTCGCTATAAGAAAATTCGTTTTTGGAAAGAAATGATATAGGTACACAAGCGACATTTTTTCTTCATATTGCCACGAACCGTTTCTTCGCTATAAGAAAAATCGTTTTTTCCGAGCAGCTTGTAGAATTGACTGGTTGAAATATATTTTTCTTTTGTTTTATTTTAATTTTCAGGTCAGAAAGAAGAATGCTGGACAGAGCTTTCTTGCCATGAAAGAGGTACAGGACAATCAAGCTATCTTGCATAACCTGTGTCGGAGAGAGCTCCCTCCGATTTTCCTGTCGCTTTATCGAAGTATTTACTCGGAGTTAAGTTTTATTGAAGTGAGGAAAGGATTTTAAAAAAAAAAACATAACAATGGCCGCAAAAATTATTTTGGATCAGTGTGGAATATGGTTTTGCCCGCCGATTCCACCGAACGCATAGCTAGCTGTTTGCGATGTCCCAAATTACCAGAAAATTGAAGAATGTAAGTGAGCAATGAGTTTAGGTTTAATTTTCAACCTGTTTCAGATGTCGGTCCATAATCCTGCTCTTGGAAAGACGGCCAAAGATAGAGGAAAAAGCGTTGGCGAAATTGTCAACGAAACAGCTATAATGAAAGAACAGGTGAGGATATGAAATTGTTGACGCCAGCAATAAATAGCTAGTCGCTTTGATTTTGAGGCTTTCGGCCACGATAGAGCGTTTTCACTCACGTGGCCAGCAGCCATGCAAAATTATTGGAACAAAAGAAAGTGTTTACATAAGAAAAGAGTTTAACTCCCACAGGATTAGTTTGGTACACCAACATGGCTGCCGAACACCAATATGGCTGGCTGCTGTGACGTCTGTGTAAACGCTCTATTAAACGAGAACTTAGCTAGAGTATCTCTTGCACGAGGGTTTTGTTCCATTTTCATGCGAAGATCATCATCGTGGTCAAACTAACTGAGAGTATCTGCTAGAGTTGTCAACGTATGCCAAAAAATTTTCATTCCTTCTAAGAAGGAAATGGCCCGGAAATACTCGAGTAGATGGCTTGTGTTCTCACAGTGACTTTCGATCTCCAAAACTTCCATTTATGTTTCTGTTACTCGACTAAAACACGGAACATGTATGTTTTCTTACTTAAAAACATTACTGTTTATTAGCATTTGGCATCAAATATGTCCATGTACCACAAAAGTTCAGTTTTGTTGTTTTGTCTTTGCTGTTAGTCCCGTGGTATTATTGAAAGCAATGAAAATATTTTTACTTTGCATCAATAGTTCCGTGTATCTCCTTTAATTTTTTTACGTCTATTTGCAGTTCATGGTTGCCACCTAAAGCTTTTCCTTTAGGTTGGCGCTGTTCATTTAGATTTCCTTTCTTTTCAGCTGAGACACCCAAATGTTGTCAAGTATCACAAGGCATTTCAAGAAAGTGAGTGACGTTATATTGACTTGTTTTTTACTCTCTCTGTTTGGAGCAGTTTAAGTGTCATAAAACCTAGGCTCGGTTTCCGCCACCCTCTCGAGGCGAGCTTACGTAAAACCAAAACCGAAGTAATCACTCTGGCCAATCACAAATACACCAACAATTCAGCGAACCAATCAAAACTCAAAGCAAATGCATGACAAAGCGTGGGAAGACGTGTATGTACGAGTCACGATTGGTTGTGGTTCTTCTTCTGATTGGATGACCAAGTGGCGGAAGGTTTTTGAGTCAATCGCTCAGCGTGATACTAAAATGCAAAACCAATTGAAAGCAAATGCGAATTACTTTCGACACTCAAGTAAAACCGCTCCATGGTCAACGTTGCTATTTAGGCGTGTTCTGATACAGAAATTTTCCAATAAATAGCACTGTACTATTTCTGTTAATGAAGAAAACTGAATGAAAGGATGTTTTGCCATTCAGCGTATTGGTTCACGTTCATAACAGCTCTAGTACAAGCGTTGTTTTTTGCAGAAGTGCACAAACACTAACACTAACACTAACACTAACCATTTCTTGTTCTCTCTGTTTTGTCGCAGAGGACAAACTGTACGTCGTAATGGAATTAATCGAAGGGGCTCCTCTTGGAGAACATTTCAATTCTCTGAAGGAAAAGGGAACAAGATTTTCCGAAGAGAGAATATGGCATATTTTTATACAGGTATGTTAATCCAGGCCTTGATATTTTACTGTAATCTTTCTCTATTTAGTTTTTCTCAATAATAATTTATCATTGTCGTCAACGAACCTTATCAGTCGCTCGTTCGTTCGTTTCGTTCACTTCGCTCGTGCTTTCGTACGTTTCGATCGTTTCGTTCGTTCCGTCCGTCCGTCCCTCCTTCCTTCCGTCCTAAATTTGGTTGTTCCATCTTCAGATTGTGCTAGGACTACGTTACATTCATAAGGAGAAACACATTGTCCACAGAGATCTTACTCCAAACAACATCATGCTAGGGGAAAATGATAAAGTCACCATAAGTAAGTTAGTTGTTTTTGCTGTTTCTATATTTTTAGTTGAAAAACTTGTTGGAAAGTTGAGTAGAGGTCATTTATTGTGTTGTTTTCTTCACAGCTGATTTCGGCTTAGCAAAGCAGAAAAACCCTGATGCAAGCAAAATGACCTCGATGGTTGGAACAATATTATATTCATGGTACGTTCAAACCTCTATTTACATGGAGAAAGATTTTGAAGTTGAATTTAGATTTTTAGCCGAAAGCATCATTAGAGCATGTGTCCCAAGAGAATTGGATCAAGTAAGCCTAAGGTAAAGCATTCCAGACTGTAATACAGTCGAAAAATGAGAATCTTACATGGTCTTACTTGTGTTTCACAGAGTGAGGAAATTATCGTATGTGATTTCTTTGTTTCAGTCCTGAAGTGGTCCAAAGCCAGCCTTATGGCGAGAAGGCGGACGTGTGGGCCTCGGGATGTATTCTGTATCAAATGGCGACTCTTCAACCTCCGTTCTACTCGTCTAACATGTTAGCATTAGCAACCAAGGTACCTTTTGAAATGTTTAACCTTCAGACAAAGCGTGTGCTAAATGTCATGGTCATCTAGTCTGCGTAGCCACGTTCCCGTATGAGCGAAAAAGGTTTCTCGCCTGTTGGCCGCGCGAAATTTGGCGTGAGAACAAATATCGACGGAGACGGCGAGACTGCAGCGAAAGCTCTTTCGTTCGTACCGGAACTCTTGCTACGCAGGCTATGGTTATCAAGTAACTGTAGTATACAAAATTATCTTTTAATGTCTCAGAATAGTTTGGAAAGTTAAATGAACGTCAAAGTACTGATAAACCAGTCGTGGATTATGTGAGAAATGTTGCCCGGGGTACTAATTAATGTTTCAAGCCTTTACCCTTCCCTTGAGCGAATCAAACGCCTTTCTACCTTCCTAACGACGCAGTGCAATGCCTTTAGAAGTTAACGTGCCAATGCAGCACACCAGTTTAGGGTTGATCTCTAGCGTGTCTATAACGCGAGGAACGCTGTGACTGTCCATCTACGCGGACAATCTTCCTGACGATCTCTTCAGCTTATATCTCGAGATATGCTGCGTATGTGCTTACATTTGGCCTTTTCTCAGGGTTTGTCCATTTCTCTTTCACATGTCAAGTATACAGTAACTGCAATATTTTGTTTGTCGTGCACAGATCGTAGAAGCCCAGTACGAACCTATACCTCCTGGACAATACTCCGACAAGCTATCGGAGACAGTTAACAGGTCAGTTGCTCGACTACTCCCCTCGTTTGCGAAAACTGCGATACTTCTTTATGCAATATGAACCTAAAAGCTTCAGAAATGAGTTCTTATGTCAGTGCTGACTTTCTTTGTGTTCCACAGCGATTGCGTTCGATGAAAAGTAGTAATCGATACTCTTCTGTCGAACATCCTTTAAAATTGCTTTTCTTTTCTTTTTTGTTATCCAATTTATTTTCGTATTTTCTGCACCGTTTTAATTTCGGTTAACTGTCTTTCTTTTAGATGTCTCAGACCGAATCCCGACGAAAGACCAGATATCGTACAGGTACACTAACGCCAAAAATAATTTTCAAGATCGTTGTGTTATCCAGCCCTGTGGAAATGTTTTGTAGTAGCAGGCAAGCAATTAGGGTCGGAGATGGATTTGTTGCTAGTCAGGGTTTGAGCAGTTTTCTATTGAGTGTGGTAAAACCAAAACCCCAGTAATCACTCTGGCCAATCACAAATTACACAGACAATCCGTAAACCAATCAAAACTCGAAGCAAGTTTATGTAGCCGGCGCAAAGCGCGGGAAACCGTGTCTGACTCCTGGCCAATCACAGATCACACAGACAATCCAGTGACCCAATCAAAACGCAAAGCAATTACATGTAGCCGATGCAAAGCGCGGGAAAACGTGTGCGAGCGAGTCATGATTTGTTTTGATTTTAATTCTGATTGGATGACAAAGAAGCGGGAGATCTTTAGCCAGTCGTTAGCGGGCGAATTATTTTCGACACTCAAGTGAAAACCGCTCTATCGAACTTCATTGTGAGGTAGGCGGCACAATTTCATGCTGAAATCACATTTGCTAGGCATGGCTTGTTGTCTTTAAAGTGACTTGAAAGTTCACACCATCGCCATTACTCCTCTAAGGTCGGTTATAGCGCGGAAAAACTAAGGCATGTTTGAATGTTGTCTTTCATGTTAGGTCGCTGCTATCATCAGTGAGATAATGTTGGTTTATGTTGACAAATTACGCTCCAACGAAATCAGCTTAGAGAAGAAACTCGAGAGGGAAAGAAAGCGAACTCAAAGGTAACAATTCCTGTTGGCGTTGCTGTAAATAATGGATGACAACAATGCATTAAGAGTTGTTTTAATATGGATTCTGTCTCATGTGAGTCTGATCTCTTTATTTTTGATGGAAGCTGTGGTTTCTATCTGCCGAGATGAAAAGATTTCCAGTTCAAATAGCGATTTGAATCTGAACTTAAATAGCGATTTGAACCGGCCAAGCAGCTGGAAATTACGCATTGTTAAATGCGTGAAACCAACGGAAGTACCAGTAACAGCAATTTGTTTCCACAGTGGGGGTTTTCCGTTCAAAAGGACAACTGTTACTTGTTGTTTGTATTTGTTTTCAGACATTACATCGAGGCAACTCGCAACATGCAAAATTATCATCGCTTGTTCTGGGCTTCACAAGAACGTTATGACAAGCTCGTAAACCTGTCAAGTAGTGGAGGAGCCGCTGGCTTCAGGAACGTGGACGTTTCTGAAGGCAGTGATACTGTGTTTGAAGCGGCGAATGTTTTAAGTGAGTTAAACAGAAACATTGTTCATAAAAACGGCGAGACGGAACCTGCACCCCAGGTGGACTCTGGGATAGATATCGGTGGAGAGGGTCTCGCGAATGGAAGCCTGGGTACTAGTACGAGATCGCAGGAACAAAATGGCAGCCCGAAGCGTGAAAGTAGCTTGTCCCCAAACCTATCGCGGCGGCAAAGAACTTTAAAGCCAGTCACTGATAAATCAAGTAGTAAAGGAAACGTGGAGAAATCGTCGAGTAGTAGACAAGACAAGCCGTCTCCGAGCAGTAAAACAAGCACAGAAAAAGTGCCAAACGGAAGAACTATTGTCGAAAAGACGAGTGCCAATTCTTCTACGTCTACTGCTCATATATTCGCGGTACCCAAGCCTCCGGGGCCTCGTAAGGGTGCGCGGAGGCCACTTCATGTTGATTTTGCGGTCAGCAGTAAAGCCGGGACGTCAAATGGCACGAATACCAATGCAACATCCACTGGCGTGACACATGGCGTGACCTCATCCGGGATTTCTGCTTCTGGGATAAGTGAAGCTCCATCCCGAAGAACGCAAAGCAGGTTCGTGTTGCTTGGTGTCGTTGAATTTTGCCTCGGTTTCAAAGCGAGTCCTGATGCAAAACCTATTTTGCGTACGGGTTATAATCACTTGGCTCTTACAGATGGGTCTTAACTGTGCCATTGTGCTTCGGGTGTTGGCATTAACAATAGGTGGTTTTTCTTTTCCACGTACCACATGTTTTATAAAGGCGGAATGCCCTGCACGATTCCGCTAACTGCCACAGCTTTCCTCTTGTTATCAGCTGCTCAAATCTCCTAACCTCCATGACTGGCTTTTCGTTGATACCCTTATAAGAAGTCACATGTTGATATTCCTTCCTGCTTTCCGTTTTCAGCTCTTCAGTGGAAATGTATAGACGGCAAAGTGGTGGCCAGTTAAAAGCAAGACCTCGTAAGTGTTTTTCCGAGCTCGTTGAAAAAATGTTCAAATGTTGTTTATGGTGGTCAGTGCGCTTAGCTAGACCTAGCTAGTTCACAGGCATGCTTCTTATACTGAAAGAAACAAATACATCAACTAAACATAAAAGACTTAAAAATCCCAACTAGCGGGAAGCAGACCAGTTGGATATTTACAAGCATGACCGAGGAGTTGAACTGGGGTCTACCGAGAAACAACTCCAGCTTAGTGGTCAGAGCAGGACTTGAACCCGCGACCTCTGGATGTCAAGTCCGGCTCCCTAACCACTTGGCTAAGCTGCCCCGCTATGCTCCGTAGACGATTCTTTCCTTCTCATTTTGCCTTCTTTGGTGTTACAGCATTTCTCCTCCGTTTGAAATTTAATTTAGTTTTTTTTGACAGATGGTTTATATTTCTTTGTTTTCAGCCACTGCCGCAGCAACTCTCAGCATATCTCCTCGTAAAGTTCGCCAAATAAACGATCCTATCTCACAAATCCTCAATCAGCTTCACAAGATCATCTTCATTACGCAGGTACAGCGGGCCGGTTACCTTTAAGATTGCAATGACAAGTCATTTCTTGAGTTTTAAGGCTTAAAGCTTGCTTAGTCATTATGTTTCCAAATGCTCTTTTGTGCAAATATTGGTTCTCTCTTTATTTGGTACCTTTCACTGTTTTTTGTCATTTCTTTTCTAATTTCTAATTCTAATGCATTTAATTGTTTTTCTGACCTGAGTTTTATAGCCAAAATAATGTTTGTAATAGTTTTTTTGTGACTACTCAGCTCTTTTCACTATGAGTAGTTTTTTTTCCAATCAATTAAGTTAGTTTTAATTTCTGTTTGTAACAATAATAACAATAACAACAACAACAACAACAATAATAATAATAATAATAGTAATAATAATCGCCATCATTGTCATTATCATCGTCATCATATTCTATATTGCGTGGCGAATAAGAGCTTTGTTGTGAAATTGTCGTGTCGTGTCGCCTCTTGATTGAATGTTTGCGAGCAGATTAATTTTCAGTTTAATGCATTCTCGTGAATATTATTTTTCTTTTGTATTAGTTACCTCCAACACTGTCACCGAATCCACAGAGAAGAATAGTGGAACAATTCAAGAGAGCTCTGTTTGCTCCGCAAAACAGCTCTTTCGTGAATCTCAAAAGCGAAGTTAAAAAGGTAGGAATCACCACTGTTTTCAAGTTTATGATAAAGTTTAGCTTAGAATTTTCTGTTTTGTGCAGTGCGCCATAAATGCTAGTCACGGTTTCGGGACACGGTAATGGATTCGTTAGCTCTTAGTCAAGGCAGTTGATTACAGAGAAAATCCCTTGTATGATGTAACCACACGGACAACTAAATGCTCACTTGCATCTAGAGAAGCCAGAATTTATTTTATCTCTACTTCAAAGCACGGACATTCAGCCGTATTAAAGAGGATTTATTGACATGTCCGGTGAAGGAACAACGTAACGCAAATATTCATTGGTACGTTTATATTGAAGGTGATCGAATGCTCAAGAGAAGTTATCGACCTCAAGTTCGGCTTTGGAGATCCAGCTTTCCTTCATCACCAGCAGGATACCGCTGACAAGTTAGGTACGCAGCAAGGGAGGGGTAGGCTGACAGACTTCAGTGTATCTCGATGACGTTGCTTCTCTGTTGTGTTACATTTTTAACCTTTGCATTGTTGTTTCTGTTTTACTAGTGAGCGGGGTTAATCTTGAATCTGCCGACGCTCAGGAAATTGGGATAACTTATGAGATGATGCAGGTTTGTGAGTGTTCTTGATTTAAATGCCAGGTAGTACAGGCGAAAATTTTTTTTTCAACTTCCTGCGCGACAACTTGAAGAGAAATATAGCCCGTGTTACTGTGACTTAAGTATAAATGTCCTTTTTCTGATCTAGATCACTATCTTCTCTTGTTAAGATAGAATCGACCAAGCGAGCGACAACTTTAGCCCATTTGAATGGAAAATTTTACAGTAATTTCCAGAACACTGTCGCGTTACTGTCTCTCTCTTTTTCAGACATTCAAGCAAAACCTTTCAGCTCGTCTAGTTGATTTATGGTAATAAACTCCTTCAAACTTGGAATAGACAACCGTGTTTTCGATTGATTTATAGGCACTTTCCCGTTGGTTTATAAATCTCCCCCAAACGCTATACACATTCGGTAATAGAGCAGTTTTTACTTCAGCTTGAGGGTCGAAATTAATTCGCATTCGCTTTGCTTCTGCGCGATTGGCTGAAAAAAAAAAACCTCGTGACTCTCTCGCACGCGTTTTCCCGCGCTTTGCGTCGGCTACATGTATTTTCTCTGAGTTTTGATTGGTTCTCTGGGCTGCGTGTGTCCTTTGTGATTGGCTAGAGTCCTTGGCTTGTGTCCTTTGTGATTGGCCAGAGTGGTTACTTTGGTTTCGGTTTCACAACCGCTCCAATATGGTATGAACAATATCGGTATAACCATTGATACACCTGATATCACAGTACGGTCACTTGACTTGTTCATCACACAAACTCCCACCGTTCGATCCCAGAATCCCACACGTTTTCACGTCTATAAACATCTTTAACAACTGCCAGATGTTTTAAATGTAATTTGTTTATTTTGCTGCAGAACATAATTGAAAACGTCCTCATGGAGAGCGGCTATTACGACATGTCTCCCTGTGCGAGGTGAGATACCAAGGTTATTTCCTGTCTATACATTCTATACGTGCTGTATGTGATCAATTTGGAATAGTGCTTTCATGTTCTACTGTTTGTAATGCTGTACAAGGTGGTTCTCACGTTAAAGTCTGGGGAGACACTCTAGAGTGTAACTACTCAAATGAAAGCTATTGAGCAGTACTTTCATGTGGTACTGTTTATTATGCTGTACAAGGTGGCTCTAACTTTGAAGTCTGTGGATAAAATCCACGTGTTTGACCATTCAAATGTCAGTGAAAGGTATTTAGCAACACTTTCATCAGTAGTACTGTTTATTTCAGAATATTGTATATCCACATGCCGTTATTCTTAATAGGTTCATATCATCTTGTTTCAGAAACCGGACGGTTCCTCTGGGTCCTATTGGCACGTTGCCGGCGTCTGGTGTCAATTTTGGTCCCTCTAAGAGGGGTACAAGCTCTTAATATGGAGTGGAATTTTTTATACCATCTATAATGTCTAGGAAAATAAAAAGGCTGCCTTTAAATGTAGCAAATTGTCAACTACTTTAAAATCGAAAGTGGATAAGCAGTTTTGGAGCAATTTTGTTCGAATAATTTGCGATTGGAGGTATTTTCAATATTTGATAAAACAACTTCCTTTGGCAGCGTTTTTATTTGAAAGCCGTCTTGGATGGAAAGCGAGATTCCGTTTTATGTAAATGTTTGTACAGAACAAACCTAATTTATTTTTTTAGCAGACGTTTATTTAAAAAGCGATAGATGTAAATGGAAAAGAGAGTTTATCTAAACTGCGCAGGTGTACGCGAATTTTTCAGTCGCTTGAAAAGTTGAACTTTTCATGTAGAGTCACCTCAACCACTAGTGTAGATTTTTAAAAGAATAATAATGATCGTATCAGACATCTTGCAGATTGAATGTCCCTTGCCCTGGTGTCCAGAATTTGGACAGGAAAGACGCCGTGAAAATTATTACAGGTAATCGTATGAATGCGAATGCAATTAAAGATTTCCACTACGAGTGATACTTGGAAATTCTCTCAAAATTGCGCGAGCCTTTAGGTGAGTGTAATGTGGAAGAATTTAGAAATCCTTAATTGCTCTAGTTTTCATACGGCTACTCATTTTTTTATATGACTGAGAAAATTACGAACGCGTACGGGTTAATTTGTACTGCAGTGCAAATCAAAAATTGACGACAAATTAGCCTGCTCTCAGCCAATCACAGTGAAGTAATTTTCTCAGTCATATAGTAAGAAAATTAAGGAGATGAGAAGAGAGGTATTTATTAATTTCTGTGGATACTTTTGTTTTCAATTTTCCTCAATTTCACATTAGTTTTGAAGAGAAATTCAATGTGGATGTTAGGGGTTCAACGTCATTGTATTCCAGTGGAAGTCAAGTCCACGATTATAACTGAGAGCTTTCTGGTGCTGTGCAGCAATACAATAGGCCACTTCCGAGTTAACTTGTGCCTCTGTTTCAAAACGAATATTCGTGCAAAACCTTGCATTCTCTATTTTTTAATTGCCCATAATTCACTCTGTTTGCCCCCAAGTTTTTGTATGAAATATTGTTGTGAAATGCTCTTGGGAGGTCTGCATATTCCCAAGAGCATTTCACATCAATAGCTTATGCCAAATTTGGGGGACAAACAGAGTGAATTATGGGCAATTGGAAAATAGAGAATACTGAAATGAGTTTGATTTGCATGAAAATGAACATGTAGGCGGAACACACATGATTGGTTCACACGAAGGCTCATTTTGACACAGAGGCAAAAGGCAACTCGGAAGTGGCCTTTTGGCGTAATGTTTGTGATAGCCTAACTGTCAGGTTCTTACGAAATTAAGGGTAGAGGGGTAGGAAGTGTCGTCCTTCCCTCCCCTTAAGAAGGTCTGATACTCGGGTTTTGTTTGTAAAATGAAAAACATTTTTGTCTCTAATTTATTCTCGAAATACCGTTTTGAAGTGTGCAGATTTCTACAAATGTGTGGCAAATGTTTCTGCTAGCCTTACTGACAAATATTTAATCATAATAACGGGCTTCGCTAGCCAGAATTATGTCCCAATTCCTTCAGGAAGAAATTGGGAATGAAACACAGCTTGAATTTTACCTTCTTAACAAATAATGTATCAATGAAGCATGACTTGTTTCAGGGTGTAGGTGTGAATGCCCAGAGATTTTAAAGTATAGAGTGAAATAGTAAATAAATCTTATTTTTTATTCCGTGATTTAAAGACGAAGTAAAAAATCATTTCGACTATATTTAGTATAGTTTGTTTTTTTTAAATACATATAGATATGTTGTAATGTCTGTAAAAGACACGAAATTTTTGTTTCCGTTGGTCTGTAAATGCTAATTTGATAATATTTTACTCTGACCAAATTCAATGCCTTCCCATCATTTTCCATAACCGCTGCATCTCACGCCGATTCGCGCTGCAAGTCAGTTTATTTGACCTCGTGTAAACGACGTCCCCTTGTCTAAAAGCTCACAAAACGAAAATTTGAATCAGAAAACGGTTTAAACAGGACAGCAAAAATTTGCGTTGTCCCGATCAACCATTGAACCTCTCAACTGAAAAACATCGAGTTTCCCTACTGCGCAGCTTCACCATTGGCCGCTTTTATGCTAGAGACGTTTAAGTTGTCTTGACACTTGGGTTAAAGGCGTCTGGTATGAAAACGAGACGCAGTTAAGTACACAGCCTAACAAAAAACATTAAAAATGACTGGGTTCTATACCCAGAGGACACTGGAAACGAGCAACTTTTACCGCGCCAATATGCGAACAAACTGAATCTACTCGCTGTTAACGTGGCAGGCAGTTAAGGGCGTCACGTTTTTATACTAGACAGGTTTAACGTCTCAAACGTTTAAGGCGACTGATGAGAGCGTCTTTCAGACGCCCTTAAAAGAACACGTTAAAGTAGGCAGACGTTAAAAGCGTCTTCCTTATTTCCCGTTTTTATTGTAGACGTTCAAGTCGTCTCGAGACAGCTTTAACGTCCGAGATGACATTAACGTCCCTAGCATAAAAACGTTCATTAACCGTTTGCCCTTCGAATATCTTGCTCACTCGTTCGCTGAGCTTTTGCATTCGTCCCCGCAGAAGACAGACTGCCCGAAGTCGAACCCCGAACAACGGTCAGTTGTGCTGATGCAATAAATTTAAATCATTTATTTTAAGGAGGTGGGCAAGTATCAGAGTAAATCCTATACAAATAGAAAAAGTAAAACACGCAAAAAAGATATATCGAAACAGATTTTGAAGGGGAACTTGAAAGAGGCATTTTAACAATAACAGGGGGATAAAATGGGAGCTTCGATAAAAAAAAAAGTGGCTTTTGAAAAGGGGCTTTTAAATACGGAATTTGCGGACCTTGGTGACTTTTGGTCAGCGTTTGAACTTGAACAGGAACTTTGACAAAGCTGATTTGTTCTCGATGCGTTTGCCAGTGTCTAACCAATCGGTGTCTCCTGTCAAATCTTTGATCACTTCATTCTTGACACCAACACCACTGGGCCCAGGAACATCGTCTTCTGGACAGAACAGGTCACATGATGAGCCCTGGTACGGATCTGAATTACAAACGTTAAAATTGTCCGCTGGGGGAGTCAGAACGTTGAGAAATGACGACATAAGATCCGTGCTGACCGAGGAAGAAGACTCGTCGACTTTCTTTCCGCTTGTTTTACTCCGCGCTTCCTCCTTTCCCCGCGCTGGCGCGACTTTGTTTCTTTTGAACGCTTTCTTCTCCTTTTTTTTCCCATCGTAGTTATCGCCTTCCCCAACATACGAGCTCGTCACGTCGTAAAAATCATTCTCTTTGACAGCCTGAAATTTCTTCTGTTTTGTTTTACGAACAATTCGGATTCCAAATCGACTGTTATTTGTTCTTTCAATGGCAAATTTTATGAAGTACAAGAAAAGGAGCAGGACAAAAGATATCCCGCCATACGCTTCTGACATCTTTCCGTTCGACTTTTTTGCTTTTATCCCAAACACACTTATGACTTCACTGCACATAACAATTGTTTGATAATTGTTTTCCAATTATCAAAAAGCGCGCGCGCAATTAGCTTTATAAGACCAATGTACAAATTCTCCTTGCTGTTCTTCGTTTGTATTTTACACTACTGGTTGAGATAATTTTACCATGTATTCGGATAATTTGGCAAGATTTACTGATCAGTGTGTGATTTAGGGACTCGCGCGATAAATGTAGCTTAACTCATTAAAGAATTCATGGCGCTCGTCACGCTGAATTAAAAGACTCTATGCTGAGCCAAGTTAAAAGGACGGACCATTATAGTGAGGGAGGGGAGGGTACGTGAAATCTCATGCCGCAAGAATTTTTGTTTTTAGTAAGAGGCTCATGTGTAAGCCCCTTTCTGTTAATAGCAAAATATTTTATCAACCCTTTGAATCTGGTGGTTCGGCTGGGCAAAAGACAGGAGCCCATGGGCTCCCGACATTAATATTGTTTTGCCAACAATTTCTCGCACTATTTTTTGTTGTTGTTGCTTTCCCCACCTTTCCCCCCTCTTTGATATTTTTTCTAATAATCGGCCCGTAACCAAATCTGAGTAGTATTCTCTCCTAATACTGGGCCTGCCAATGATATGAGCGTGGCGAAGACTGGCTGACCAACCTCGGCAAGAGAAAATGAGGGGTCCCCTCATTTTTTATTGAGCTTGGTTAAAAACAAAGTTTATAAAATGGCGAAACAGGAGAATTTCAATCTTCTGAAAACGGCTTAATGTAGCTCTGTTGCACTCGCTTCCATTTTGCTTGCGAGCGGAGCAAAAGCATAACTCCTCGGCAACCTTCAGGACACCTTCGACAATATTGCTGTCCTTCCGAAATGCTTGCGATTATTCAGAAAAAGTCAGACTGATTCTCGGTTGATCTTCAGAATGATGTCTCATAGGACCTCATAGGTTTCGCCCTGAAAAAGTGTAAAACCTCCTGTTACAGAAACCTTCACCGATATTAAAAGTCGCGGAACATGGCCGTTTTTGTTTGATACGGGATTTGATTTATGGCCACGGTTAATTATTCATGGCGTTATTTCATGGAGTTATTTCAAAATGAACTGCTTGACCAATTCAGCCAGTAAGGGGCAGCTGGCTCACGTTTCTGGAAATCTGTGTAAATTCATGCTTAAGTTTGGATGGTATTTACAAGGTTACGGGCCGTCGATAAAACCAGGACCATGGCGGGAACATCCCGGAACATCAAATAATTATGAGAAAAATATGTAAAATTACATTTTAAAAAATAAAATAATTAAGCAATAGACCACAGGTTTTTATGGTTTATAGACTGATAAACCACTTGGGATATTGAAAGAACACTCGAAGAATTCATAAATCACTCGCCTGCGGCTCGTTATTTACGAATTCTTCGAGTGTTCTTCCAACATCCCAAGTGGTTTATCAGCCTATAAACCATAAAAACCTGTGATCTATTGCTTTTACCGGTATATGATAATTCAGAAGACACGCGAAATTTCCATGAATTTACCGGCACAATAAGCCAAAGTTGATTGACCGATCAGAGCGCGCGCATTCATTTAATTATTATATAAACAAATACAAACTGTTATCAGCTCGAAATATGAATAGATATTTTGCAGGGGGGGTAGAGTAGTCGGAAGGGGAGGGGTAGGGATCGTTGGGTATTTATTCAACTGACCACAATGAGTGCAGGCTTCTCTTTTTTCCGGCCAATTGGGTCACGTAGCCATACAGCACTCCGTTTTTCAACACAAACATGGACGATTCGGACGATGAATGCCAGGTAGTTCTTTGCGTTTCCTTTGTTGATGCCTGATTTCTTCAACATCTGAGGTGATCGTCTGAGCATCATACAGTTGCTTGTTAAGTCAATAGCCATAGTTTTGTCACTATTCCGTCTTCATGTTACAGTTATCATCCACAATTTTCGCGCTCTCCGCTAGGAACATTCCGGGATGTTCCGGAATGTTCCATGTTCCTGGTTTTATCAACGCCCCAAGGTCACATTCTTGCTCCTGATTTGCACAGTATCATCCTAAAATAACTGGTTCTAAATCTATTACTTTTAACGAAAGACGATTTGGCAATATAGTGAAATGGGCTCCCCAGGGGGGTACTCTCATATAGAAAGGACGGGGGTGCTCGTCGGAAGTTTTGATAAGAAGCCCAAAGATGTGCCAAGATCTCATTTTGTGGGCGTGGTTTGAAATTTTTTCATCCCTAAGGGGTACCAATTCCAAAACAAGACATGCTTTCTTTTTTTTTCGGGTCAATATCCTAAAAGGTACCACAAATGCTTCTGCTGTGGACCTTTTGAGTCTGAACACACCAGGAGGTACCAAAACCACCGTATTTAGCAGCACTTTCATGTAGTACTGTTTATTTCAGAATTTTGTATTTTCACTTGCCGTTATTCTTAATCCGTACATATCGTCTTGTTTCAGAAACCGGACGGTTCCTCTGGGTCCTATTGGCACGGTGTCGGCATCTGGTGTCAATTTTGGTCCCTCTAAGAGGGGCACAAGCTCTTAATATGGTGTGGAATTTTTTATACCATCTATAATGTCTATGAAAATGAAAAGGCTGCCTTTAAATGTAGCAAATTGTCAACTACTTTAAAATCGAAAGTGGATAAGCAGTTTTGGAGCAATTTCCTTCGAATAATTTGCGATAGACAAATTCAGCTAGCACACACGTGACATTGAATTGGGTGTTTACATTGCGTGAAAACGAAGCACCCTTAAAATTTTCTTTATTATTGCAGCCGCTTGTATTTGTTGTGTTAATTATGTGTGTTGCTTTAGTTGTTTATTTAATAAAGAATAGAAATGGTCAAAATCCTCGAGAAATTTTCCAAAATTTGGCACAACGAACATGGTCTTCGCGGCTCGAGCAAGGCGGAAAAAAGAATGCTGGAGAGAAAAGCTATAAGTTCTCTCGGGAAGGGTATGTTTACGATGTTTACACGTGTCAGCAATTGAAGGATTTCCATGTCAAGGCACGTTGCTAAAGATCTCTAAGAAAAATTGAAAAGCCTCATTTTAGCCGTAATCTTCAGGGAGAGCGATGGCAGGACAGAAGTTTTTAAATGCTCTTCGTGTAAGGGAGGAAGCGGTGGACATTGCAATCACGTATTTGCATTATTGTTCCAGTTGAATGATTATTCATGTTTTAATATCAAAGACATCGCGAATGATGCAGTCTTTATAAGACTACCCCAGTCTTGCTGTATTTCGAGAGCGGTTTCTCTGTGTTGATGACACTTGATTTTCTTGATGCAGTATCCCACTAAATTGGCATTTTTCTATATCGATTAGGCAACAGAAATTGTAAAATATTCATGATTCACCATGACTGTTAAATCCAGCGAAAAGTGTAACAAATTTGCCCTCTTTCTTTGGGCTGTGCATTCGGAAAGAAGGTAGGATACAGAAAAATTATGTAACCTGGGAATTCTAAGATGTTCATCTAATTAACTACAGATTCCATCCTCAAGATGTATGTGCCCGGCCTTTCGAGGAATAATTTCTTCGCCCGTCCTGGTCGAGACCAACGTGACACATTTTCCTTCGGATGCTGCCGAATCCGTTGCTTGATTTTCTTTTCTGCTTTGATTCATCTTTTCTGAAGCGTACCTCTTCACCGCTTGGACCTTCTCCTGCTTATCTTTACCCCACGAAAAAAAAAAGGAACTGCATCGGCCTTCAATCGATTTTTACTAGAGTAAGGATTATAAAATCTTCTGATGTAGTGTTCGCTGCAGTACTGAAGTTGAAATATCGTGGATCTCTTTTCATTTTCACGATCCAAACAGAGAAGACACTATTAAAATTTAACCGAAACACGTGAAACGACAGATCGTTTCGGTTAGCGAAGCTGTTCTGACAGTCTCTGGTGCAACAAAACCGCGGAATCCTGACTTATTTTTCTCTAAATGTCAATACGAACGCACTTGTTTTGGTTGTTGTTATGCCCAATTCAAGTCACGTGACACCCGCGCGTGAGTTAGCCGCTTTTGACTATTGGAGGTATTGTAGTGAAGTTTTTCAACATTTGATAAGGCAACTTCCTTTGGCAGCGTTTTTGTTTGAAAGCCGTCTTGGATGGAAAGCGAGATTCCGTTTTATGTAAATGTTTGTACAGAACAAACTTAATTTATTTTTTTAGCAGACGTTTATTTAAAAAGCGATAGATGTAAATGGAAAGGAGAGTTTATCTAAACTGCGCAGGTGTACGCGAATTTTTCAGTCGCTTGAAAAGTTGAACTTTTCATGTAGAGTCACCTCAACCACTAGTCAGTGGATTCGAAAAATAATAGTAATGATCGTAAATTGAATGTCCCTTGCCCTGATGTCCAGAATTTGGACAGGAAAGACGCCGTGTTAATTAATACTATAGGTAATACATCCCATAGGCAAGATCACGTCAGGTCTCAGGAAGCGTGAACTAATAATAGCATCCCAGCATAAAGAATTTTCCATCGTCGTTGACCAACATCAGCGAAGCCTGCGTTTTCCGTATTTTCCGTCACCAGAAAAACGAAATCGTTTTTCGCTTGAATTTCTTCCGCACAAGTCTCAAACGTCGAAAGCATAAATTATTTTGGGGCGGAAATCATTGTTATCAAGGCTAAGAACATAATTAAGGTGGCTCGATACAGTTTTTTCTGGACCATACCTAGCATTTTCAATTGGCGTTTTACTAACCTTCCTTTACTCTGATCGATGTGGAAATTACACCAGTTTTTGGAAAAAGATTGAAGTTTGGTTGAATGTGTTTTTTAAGGTAATCGATATTTCCATGGAAACGATAAACCAAAAATATGAAGCATGAATTTTGTACAAACCAGATCTGTTATACAAAATCTGATGCCTATTTCTGATGCCTATCATGGGCTCCTGGAAACATCTGTCTTACAGATTTTTATTTTACTTTTCATGAATGTTAAATCAGAGCCAATTTTTTATTCCTGAAATTTTGAGGGGGGTTCATACGGGTAGATTTTGAGAAGAACGTGATTTAACCTACTAGTGCCCAGTCTCTCCTTATGTACTCGGTCGTTCATTTTGGCCATTTTTTGACGTTGAATTGTTCAAATTTCACATAGAATGGTAAAAGACTAAAGTAAACAGTAAATAGAGAAAGGAAAGACGTCTTGGAACATTTTTCAAAAGAGCTAGAAGTTGGGCTGTTATAATCCATCAAAACTGTAGTAAGCCACCTTAAAAAACATATTTAACCAAACTTCAATCTTTTTCCAAAAACTGGTGTAATTTCCGTAAGGGAAGGTTGGTAAAACACCAAATGAAAATGCTAGGTATGGTCCAGAAAAAACTGTATCGAACCACCTTAACATTTTCGAGGAACTTGATGGCGTGTTTCTTGCCGTGCATCTCATTTGCATTTTTCCACGTTTGACCAAAAACGCATACAATTAAAGACGCATATCATTTCACTGCTTCTTTTCTTATAATGCTAGCTTAAAATTGGGGATAGCAGAGGGTTCTGAATGCGTGGCATTAGATAAATAAGTATAGGTAATCGTATGAATGCGAGTGCAATTAAGATTTACTTTACGAGTGATATTTGAATCTTTCCCCCAAATTGCACGACCTCTTAGGCACTCGAGTGTAAATGGAAACAATTAATGATAAATTCGCCTGCTCTCAGCCAATCAGAAAAGAGCCACTGTTTCAGGGTAATAATTAGTTAAATAGACATTGAAATGAAGATATGAAATATATTATATGTGAACTGCGGAATGTGATGAAGTAAAGCCTTGAAATCATTTTTCAGGCTTCATCGCAATTTCGCAAATTGCGTTCTTCACTGCGAGGACTATATCTTTACTTAAAATAACATTGTCGACCTTAAGGCGACTTTGAGACCTACGTTGCTTGCCACGAACGAAGACCATTCGTTGAGCTGCTCGCCATGACGCTTCACGAGTGCGTGGAATGGTACAAATGCCTGACATTTAAATTTAAGTGGCCGCCATTTTTTCCAAAAGGAATTATCTGATTCAAAACTACAGACTCAAGGACCAATAGACCTTTCCCGCATTCCAACAAACAATAGCGCCAAGTCGAGGTCAGGGTGGACAAAAATACATGTAAATGTATGAAAATGTCCACCCCAACCTCGCTTTGGTGTTATTGTTCGTACGCACTGAAGTGGAATGCGGGAAAGGTCTATTCATTACATATTCTCTCTTATTTCCGACACGTTCTGCGCTAAAATCACAATAAGGCGAGTCATTTCAAATTGAAGAACGGCATTTGAGGCCTCACAAAAAGCACCCTCCTAAAATAAAGGTTCCTTACTTAGCTTTACTTTCACTTTACTTGTTCTTCATTTAACCGAACGTTACAGAGAAATGTATGATTTATGCTCTCTGGGAGTCACCAAGACGACGCGGCCGGGACAGTAAAAATTCAAATGAGTTTAAAGTCCTTTTTAGCTTTACACGTAGCAAGCATTCACTCTGTCACAGATCAATAGCCAAGGTCGAGCGAGTCCCTGCTGTGCAAACACACGCACATATTTCTTTATCTTCCGATTTACACCACGGCTTGACTTCAAAGAAAATGATTAGTAGCCTCAAAGAAGCAATTACTGATTCCCAGTTCTGCACGGGTGTCTGCTGTTGCGTTGTTGGGGTCTTTGTAACGGTGTATGTTATGCAACATCGACAAAGAAAGCGAGCAGAATTCAAGAGGAGCGAAAAAAGCGAGTTCGGCACCAAATGGTCGCAGCGGCAACACGAGTACCACGTGGAGAAGTTCTACGAGACTGGTTTGACCGGCAAACACGACTTTCATGGAGGCTACCTCAACTTTGGATATTGGGTAGACGCAAATATGAATTATATTCAAGCAAGCGAAGCGCTGCTCTCCCAAGTAGCCGATCCTGTACATCTGAACAAGGATAGCCGGTTGTTGGATGTAGCAAACGGTTCGGGCTCACAGGATATCTTCTACTTTAACAAGTACAACCCGAAGCACATTGACATGATTGACGCAACACTGAGTCACCATCTCATCTGCAAGAAACGTATTCAAGAAAATGGCTTAGAAGACCGCCTCACAGCACATTATGGTAGCGCCGTGGATCTACCTTTCCAGAGCAACTCCTTTACGCATGTCCTTTCCATCGAGGGAGGAGCCCACTTCAACACACGTCAGAAGTTTTTGCGAGAAGCTTACCGCGTTCTAGAGCCCAACGGCTGGCTGTCGTTTGCTGATTATGCGACTCCAAGACCGCCGAAGAATTTCATAGAGTATGCCGCTATGTGGCTGTGCTCTACGTTGTGGAATGCGCTGGAGGAGAACGGGCGATCTTGTGAAGAATTGAAGAAACAATTGGAAGACGAAGGTTTCGTCGATGTTGTTGTCAAGGATGTTGGAGAATTCTGCATTCCGGGATACTATTACGAGTCCACACGTCCCGAGACCCTGGCTGAGCTTAAAGAGATCCGAGGCTGGTTTGCTACGTATGTTGCTTCTCGTATTCTAGACGAGATTACGCTTTGGGTTTACAAGAAAAATCTCTTGACGGAACTTATCGCTTACTGTCGCAAGCCTACAGCAAAATCCCTAGAGTAGTATCCAAGAGCAAACATAAAACGATAACTGAAACGGTCCAACGAGAGGTACAGAAGAACTCGATATTCTGCCAAAGACTTTGTTACACGCTTTCCTTTGTACTAGGGATTTTGTGGAGTTTTCAGTGATGAATTTTGTTAACCCTTCTGCGCTATAAAACAAATGATTTCAAACTCATACAGTTCAGTAATCAACTGCTTTGAAAATGTGTCCAGAAACTCTCTTTCCAATAAAACTACATAGTTAATGCGCTCAAGATTTTCTTCAGTTTTTCTCGATGGTTCCAGGTTTGGGATTAACTTACAGACCCATGCATTGGCAAAAACGGCCGCCATTTTGACATTCTTTTGTCTTCATTCGAATTACCTTTACTAACCTCGTTGAAGGTAGATTATTCTCCTGATTTTTGAACTAGTAGGACTAATTTGAACAAACAAAAGAAAGATAATATGGGGGCCATTTTTCCGAAAGGTCTATTTAACTCTCCGTCATGTTCACTTTACACTTCCCGATACCTCATTTATTTTAGTTAGAGCGGATTTCAATATATTGGGTGTCGACACTTATTACGAGTAAAACGGTCTGCACGTACAGTATGTATTACCTGGCAAACCGTGCAAGATAAGGTCCATGAGATGTACTTTGCGACTGCACCTTTGTATTTCTCGGTTATTTACTAATTGTTCTTTTTAACTTGGAAAATATTATTTTCTAAGTTGTAGTGGTGGAACGATTTTACTCCATCACTCCTTTCCTATTAGACATTTGGAACCCCCTTATCAAAACGTCTGTAGGAATGCTCGTCGGAAAATTTAAATTTAACTCCTAAAGGAGATTAATTTAGTACTGCTCGAGCTTCATTAGACGCTTAAAACATGCCACTTAAAACGGAAATAGGTTCGATTACTAGCCACTATTCAAGAAAGGATCTCGCGTGCACCTGTAGGCCCGACTCGCGTACTCGAGAGATCAGCGAAAATCAAGCCTAAAAACAGAACTAAAGGAGAACGTTTCCTTTGTTCTTCGAGTGCACGTTAAAGGATACTTTGACAGCTAAGAATGGTGACGTTTCGTCATCAACACCCTGAGTGAGACAAGAATCCTTGATTTTTACCCCGACCTTTTCATATAGGAGTCCCCCCCTCCCCTGGTTTCCAACATCACGCCGTCGAAGGCCGTTTTACAGTCGCTTGCACCGTGTCAAGTTAGTTATTCTTTGTACTGTATTCATCTCACTCCACAGAGTGTTCAAAGTGATGGCTACGGCACTGTTGGGTTCACAACAGAAGCCTGCAGAGTTTCAGATCAAGAAAACTGTTCAATTTGTTTTATATGTCTTGGCTTGGAAATAAGAATAATAAATAGTTCAGCGACTCTGTTCACTTAAGTCTTGTTAGACATCCACCACCATCTTCTTGTGAACATCCATATTACCAACAACCTGAAAAGAATGATAAGTTAAAACGTCAGCGAGAGCAAAACCTTTTTACGCTGTAATACAGTTACCTTAAGACTCTCTTTGGCATCAAATGCAGTAAACCCTGCTCATTTTTTGGATTGGATTTTTCAGACTTCCTAAGCCTTGAATTATCACACCCCATCTCCTGTAACTTTAAAAAAACAGATGCAGACATATCTCTTGCCTATTCCTCCAGATCATCATCATCTTCATCATCATCATCATCTTCATCATCATTATCATCATCATCATCATCCGCAGCAGCAGCAGCAGCAGTAGTAGCAGCATTAAGGCTAAGTATAACAGGACTTGGAGGATATGTATTGAGTCCACAACCATTTCTTTTGAGGTCCGCAAAATGGGAATGTTGATGGCACTTCACACAAGAATTATTTGTCATTTGTTTTGCTTGGACACCACCTTAGCTCTGGTAGCCTGGATCTCTTGATCGATAAAAAAAAAAAACTTAGAAAATTGTACCAACTGACTCAAAAATAACCAAAACCAGTAAAGAAATACTAAAATTTTACAAATACATAAAAGCCACGAAGATGAACTTAAATTTTTCTTTTAAACGGCAAGAATAAGAACATTGATGTAAAACAAAATGGAGCAACAAAACAACAACAACAACAACAAAACAAACAAACAGAAAAGACATTGCTGTCAAAACCTTGTTGCCATTAAAAAATCAAGTCACACGAAACCCAAATATTTTACTATTGACAACTGAAATGTATCATTTAAGATCATTTAAGTCAGCTACTTGCAGATTAAGATTAACCAGTGTATGATAGTATTATCGCTATATCTTAAGTTAGACTGTCATTAGCATCATCATCGTCATCACCAAAAGCAAAACAAAACAAAACAAAAACAAAGAAAACAAAGAAACAGACAAAAACAAGACAAAAAACTCTAAACTGAGAAAACAAGCCACTAGTTATAAACCTTACAGAACAAAATTCACTAAAAGAGATTTTTCCATCGCCATCTGTGTCGGCATTTATTACTGTCTTATCCACAATTTGTTGAAGCTGTGTTTCCTTCAGATTGTTTCCTACCATCATCTTAAGAACTTGGAACACTTCTCCATTTGATATGTTACCATCTTTATCCATATCATATATCATAAAGGCAACTAACAAAAAAAAAAAGATTAAATCAAATGATGTGATTACACTGTACCTCAATAAATTTTTTGTTCCATTATGCATGATAATATATGGAGTTGTTGAGTAATTTAGCATTGAAAGCCAAATTGTTCTAAATAAGTGTTGATCATGAAGAATAATAGTCTTCTTTTTTTCTCTTCCTATAAGGAACTAGTTAAAAGAAACTATGAAACTGAACGTCACATTGCTGCTAAGTACAATAATAGCAAGATACTAGAGGCTAAGTGGAAACCCGTTCTGAATTGTAATTTGCTAAGTACATAGGTGTGTAACCGATAAAAAAGATGTAAAAACTAGTGTAAGAATTGTACTCTAAGGAAGTATTGTATAGTAAGTGGTATAAGTAACGTATCGTTAGTGGTATTGTAAGTAGTGTCTGTCTTGTTTTGTTAGTAGTGTCCTTTGTGTTGCAATAAATAATAATAATAATAATAATAATAATAATAAAAAGGTGTTGATCATGAATGATATGGAGCGCCAAGTTTATTTTTCTAACCTGATGGCACATCAAAGTGGCGGGGATGCCAAAACACTCAAAAGAGGCAAACAACAATAAGAGTTGCAGAGTGTACAGTTACATGAGAGTTTTCACTAAATCTCAGTACTTAAATCAAATGGACATGAGAGTCTACAAGAGTCTGATGCAAGCTGAAATGTGATTTTCTGTCTCTTGTTATATCATAATCTTTGGAAAATACATCCCATAGGCAAGGTCACGTCAGGTCTCGGGAAGTGTGAACTAATAATAGTATCCCAGAATAAAGAATTTTCCATCGTAGTTGTCCACAACATCACCGAAGCCTGCGTGTTCCGTATTTTTCGTCACCAGAAAAACGAAATCGTTTGCCGCTTGAATTTCTTCTGCACTAGTCTCAAACGTCGAAAACATAAATTATTTTGGGGCGCAAATCATTGTTATCAAGGCTAAGAACATAATTAACATTTTCGAGGAACCCGATGGCGTGTTTCTTAATTGCCATGCATCTAATTTTCATTTTTCCACGTATGACCACAAACGCATACAATTAAAGACCATATCATTTCACCGCTTCTTTTCATATAATACGAGCTTAAAATTGGGGATAGCAGGGGGTTCTGAACGCATGGCATAAGATAAATAAGTATAGGTAATCGTATGAATGCGACTGCAATTAAGATCTACACTACGAGTGATATTTGAATCTTTCCCACAAATTACACGACCTCTTAGGCACTCGAGTGTAAATGGAAACAATTAATGATAAATTCGCCTGCTCTCAGCCAATCAGAATAGAGTAATTGTTTCAGGGTAATAATGAGTGAAATAGAGATTGATTTGAAGATATGATATACCGGCGGTTTAGACTGTCTGCGACGCAGGCTACCATCCACTCCATCACAGGAGTTCATAGTGTGCGAAAACACGCCCATATTTCTTTATCTTCCGATTTACACCACGGCTTGACTTCAAAGAAAATGATTAGTAGCCTCAAAGAGGCAATTACTGATTCCCAGTTCTGCACGGGTGTCTGCTGTTGCGTTGTTGGGGTCTTTGTAGCGGTGTATGTTATGCAACATCGACAAAGAAAGCGAGCAGAATTCAAGAGGAGCGAAAAAAGCGAGTTCGCCAGATCCGGGACCAAATGGTCGCAGCGGCAACACGAATACCACGTGGAGAAGTTTTACGAGACTGGTTTGACCGGCAAACACGACTTTCATGGAGGCTACCTCAACTTTGGATATTGGGCAGACGCAAATATGAATTATATTCAAGCAAGCGAAGCGCTGCTCTCTCAAGTAGCCGATCCTGTACATCTGAACAAGGATAGCCGGTTGTTAGATGTAGCAAACGGTTCGGGCTCACAGGATATCTTCTACTTTAATAAGTACAACCCGAAGCACATCGACATGATTGACGCAACACTGAGTCACCATCTCATCTGCAAGAAACGCATTCAAGAAAATGGCTTAGAAGACCGCCTCACAGCACATTATGGTAGCGCCGTGGATCTGCCTTTCAAGAGCAACTCCTTTACGCATGTCCTTTCCATCGAGGGAGGAGCCCACTTCAACACACGTCAGAAGTTTTTGCGAGAAGCTTACCGCGTTCTAGAGCCCAACGGCTGGCTGTCGTTTGCTGATTATGCGACTCCAAGACCGCCGAAGAATTTCATAGAGTATGCCGTTATGTGGTTGTGTTCTACGCTGTGGAATGCGCCGGAGGAGAACGGGCGATCTTGTGAAGAATTGAAGAAACAATTGGAAGACGAAGGTTTCGTCGATGTTGTTGTTAAGGATGTTGGAGAATTCTGCATTCCGGGATACTATTACGAGTCCACACGTCCCGAGACCCTGGCTGAGCTTAAAGAGATCCGAGGCTGGTTTGCTACGTATGTTGCTTCTCGTATTCTAGACGAGATTACGCTTTGGGTTTACAAGAAAAATCTCTTGACGGAACTTATCGCTTACTGTCGCAAGCCTACAGCAAAATCCCTAGAGTAGTATCCAAGAGCAAACATAAAACGATAACTGAAACGGTCCAACGAGAGGTACAGAAGAACTCGATATTCTGCCAAAGACTTTGTTACACGCTTTCCTTTGTACTAGGGATTTTGTGGAGTTTTCAGTGATGAATTTTGTTAACCCTTCCGGCGTTATAAAACAAGTAACGCCTTCCAAACTAAAATGTGGCATTCCAATTTGGAAAAATTCCGAAGGGTACTGGTATTTGATGCCGAAAAAGGTTTGTGTTTCCGAAAGGTTTTGGCTTATTGGAAGGAGAAAAAGAAGTGTTCAGTTGAGTCCGCCAGGGACAATACATCCAATTTCACCAAAATGTACAATTTAATGTAAAAAAGATCGTGAATGTAAAAAAGATCGTGCATCCATCGCGCTTTCCTTTTTTGAGAGATTCAGATTTTCTGATCTCCCGGCCCACAACTTATCAGAATAAAACGGTCATCCATCTATGATTCTAAAAGGATTCAGAATTTCTGATCCCCCAAGACTTTAATAGTTTCAAAAAACTGATCCCCAGTCCACAGCCCGTCAGAGCAAAACAGTCATCTATTTATAATTCTAAATGCATTCAGAATTTCTGATCCCCATCACCTCACGGGACAAAAACGGCTATCTGTTCATGGTTCTAAAAGTATTGCGAATTTCTGATCCCCCTCCCCCACCAAATCTGCTAACATGATAGAAAGAGCTGTCGATTTATAATTCTACAACATTTCAGCATTTCTGATCCCACATGACTTAAAGGGATTCAAAAATTCTGATCCCCCAGTGCATAACTTATCAGAACAAAACGGTCATCTACCCATAATTCTTAAAAGGATTCAGAATTTCTGATCCCCCTTGTCAGGTGACAGGACAGAAATGGCCGTCTATTTATAATTCACAAGAAATTAACTAGATGTCTGATAGCTAAAAAGTAACGATTGGATAGTAACTTTAAACACATTACAGACAAAAGGATCACAGAGTAAAAGGCATCAGAAAAGTACACAAATGAAATATTCACAGCTAGGTCATTATTAATAACGATTTGAAACCACGCCAAAGGATCGAGACAAAAATTGCAGTTTCATTTCGGACAGTGAAAGGTTTTATTTTCAATTCAAAAAGATATGAATTTAGGCTCCAGAATTACGAGCTGTTGTTTAAAGTCCACATCAAAGATAACAAGAATTTTAATCAGGACTCAGCTGCCGTCTGCGCCACCTCCGTTTTCTGCTTTAATGTGTTCGTTTCGGATTGAGGGCCGCTATTCTTGCCTTTTTTTTTTCCTCTGCTCTGCAATGAAGCAATTGAAGCTAAATATTCTTATAAATAGCGATAGAATTAACATTGTTTTTCATTAATCAATTGATCGGGAGTGTATTCTTTTGTAAAGAATAGTGAGCAGTATGTAGGCAATGCGGTAGTGAAGTGTATCGAGCGTGATCTGTAGCTTCAAATCAACTCAGTGTAAACTTTAAGTTACCTCTTCAAAAAGCACACTAACAAGCTATTATGCAAGCATTTCACACATAGGAAATGCGTGTGAATAATTTCCTCGTTACGGGTGCTAATAAAATCAGGAGAACAAACGTTTTTCTTGTGTTTCAGTGATCGCGAAATAAATATAACAACGAAATTTCTTCAACCACAACATTGATTTCGATTCAAAGATTGAGCAGCTAACTGTAATGTTGAGCAACAATTATGATATACTTACTTTTCTGCGACTTGCCTTTCTTTCACCGAAGCAACCAAGATACTCATTTGAACTTGGACAAATCATTCCATGCTTCTTGCTGCTATTGACAATGTTGGATTCGAAATTACGCGCAAATAACCGACTCCTTTGGAAAGGGAATCTGCTGGTCAAAAGTATTCATTTATCAGATTGACCGAAGGATTATGGGATCGAACGGAAACACCAAAATGGCGGGCAAAGATCGTGGTCAATGTTGTTAGGATTCGATAACAAAGCTCTCTGTTATTATATAGCCTTGCTCTACGTTGGAAAGCAGTCACAAATTGTTTACAGATGTCCGTTGTTATTCCAGTTGAGTCAAATCCCAGTAAAGGTGGAAAAGTATGAAGTTTCGTCGGCAAAACAGTGTGGCAATCAAACTATTTGCCAGCAGCTGGCGGTTTCTCTTACACTCGTCAGGTTTATGACAGAAAGGTTATGGTTCCTGCAGCTTTCCAAGGTAAACTGATCTTCTTGCATAATTTGTGGCGGTTCTTAAAATACTGGAAACGTTCTGGCCGGTTAAATTGATCGTGGAAGATTACAGAAGATGCAGATACTTTAACACACTGTTAAGTCTTGTTGATTTCGTGAATACAAATGTTCATTTCCTAAAGGAGTTATGAAAGCAACTGTATTCAACGCAACAATATACGAACAATTTCGTGTTGGGAAAATCATTCATTGTAAAAGTACAATAAGTGCAATAAATGTGAGCTCTCTCATGTAGTTTACATATACTTCTTATATATCTAGTGTATATCTTGTCTAGGATCAACTGGGCATACATATGTAGTATACAACACCTAAAACACAAGATATCAAAAAGCAACATCCTTCACCTTTTTGATTTTCAGGTTGATGGTGGTGCTCTTGAGGTTATGTTAGATGTGCATATTACATTATCAAGACCATTTGTTTGCCACTTATTACTTGAGTTGCAAAAGACTGATGTTATTTTCATTAGGGTGGTTGAAGTTCTCTTTAATTGGGCAGTGTTCCAAAGGTCCTTTATAATTTGGCATTTCTTTATGCAAATGGAGGTTATTTAGAACAGCAGATATAATTCACAGCTAGGTTACGGAAAATTACTTTTAACCACTTCCAGACCTTTGTACATAAGTCTTGCCATAATTTGAAAAACCCATGATTCATGGATAAAATTAATTGAAAAAAATACTTTCATGAAGAAATTACTGTAATTGAAATTTGAAATTCATGTCAAGAATATTTTGTGCTTTTCCGGTCATGAAATCTGTTTACATTTCATGAAAATTTACTGAAGAATGTAAACATTTACTAGACTCCAATTTAAGTAGCTGAGAAGTGTTTCAAACAGGATTTTAGAAAGATATATGTTAAATTTAAGTAAGTTTTGTGATAAGTCGCAACATAATGGAAACTCATTTCCAGCCAGATTTTGTCCTCCTTTTGCATCTGGATGTGCCTGGTTTTTGGTATTAAATTTTAATGTACAACTGTAGCAGGTTTAAATAAAACTATTAGTTATTTATACATTTTCCTATGTAAATACAGAGATTTCACTTAGGTTTAGGATTTGAAGAACAGTTATCAAAGATCCATATAAAATGAATAATGAAGAGTTTTTAGGTAAATATTAAAGTGCTGCATGTATGAGTGATGGATAATTTTTTAGATTGGCTGCTATCTTTTTACTATCTCTGGGTTTTGGGTAGGTTATCACAGTGCGATATGAGTGATGGGTAGTTTTCAGATAGGCTATCTTTTTACTAGATAGGATAGTGTTTTATTGTTCAATGTAAGGACTAGTCTTCAGAAAGCCTAGGTTTTGGCTTACTACAGTAGTGGTGGTTTTTGGATAGACAAGTTAGTAGATAGATAGGCCATCTAAGTATCTGTTGACTATCTACACAGGAAGCTAGTTTTTAGCTAGTCAATCTATTTCCTAACTATCTGATAGATAGATATTAGTTAGCTTTAAGCCATGTCAAAGATAGCTATCCTCTATCTACAAAACTTCTTGGATAGAAAAAAGAATAGAGATTTGCATCCCTCAACCAGGAATGAGATAGTTGCAAGTTGCATGAAGTTAGTAATGAACTAGTAATAAGATATGATTGTGTTTGGGAGGGCTTCTTTAACTGAGGACAGCAAACTATTGCCAGCTACCAGGAGACATCTCCAAGATGAGTATGCCAAATTAAAAAAGAAAGAATAGAATTGCTTGTAGCATTAGCTACAATAGTTGCATCCATATCTGTCAGGTCTTTATAAAAACAATTTTACCCAGACTCTTCTCCTTTGAGCATGGTTAAACTGGTTGCGTAACTGAAGTGTGAATGAACTGGTAGCCCACTCAAAAAGTTAGATTGAAGATGTAAAAACGTGTTGGGCAAAGCTAAAGTCCATGGCCTCTGCTATATGACAACAGGTTTTTGGAGGACACTGTATACATGTATGTAGAGTACATTGACCCACTTAAATGTATCAACTGCAAATTTAAATGTTCATGTATATTGCAGTCTTTAATTGTCATCCCTGTAATGTACTGTAGTGTTCCTGAATGCTCTTTTTGTTTTATAACAGTGAGGTGCCTTGTTTCCATGTTAAACAGAAATTGTTGGAAATTTTTCTTTCACATAAGGTGGGCAAATTCTGACAGAGAAAGTGGAGTCTGCATTTATGCCTACAGTTGTGCAGTTTGAGTAATCTTACTGTTTTGATCAATTCTGAACTTTCCTATCCTCTTAGGTACTGTTTGATATTGTTTTTTTAAACTTACAGCTACTGTAATTTTGAAGTGCATAGATCATTGTAATACAATGTGTGATGTTTACAGTTACTTATATTAATAGACTGCTGTGAAGAAAATTGTTCTTCATCACTCTTTCAGTATAATCTGAGTGTATGGAATCTGTTAAGAATTATGCTATATTTGTATAAAATTTCTAATTGAATATTGTTATGAAGAAAAAATATTTTGATTAGACATTGTTCAGGCAGGCAGCAAGATCTAAACCCTGTCTTCAGTGTTATGATTTAATGTGGCTACATTGGATGTAACACTGGCTTTGCAGGGGATCAGAAATTCTGAATCTTCTCCTGTGTTCTTTGGGGGATCAGAAATTCTGAACCCTTTCTAGAGTTCTTTGGGGGATCAGAAATTCTGAACACTTTCTAGTGTTCTTTGGGGGATCAGAAATTCTGAACCCTTTCTAGTGTTCTTTGGGGGATCAGAAATTCTGAACCTTTTCTAATGTTCTTTGGGAGATCAGAAATTCTGAACCCTTTCTAGTGTTCTTTGGGGGATCGGAAATTTTGAATCCTCTCTTGTGTTGTTTGGGGGATCAGAAATTTTGAATCGTTTTCTATGGAGATACCTCTCGAGACAAGAAATTCAAAAAAATCATTTGGTTTCTTATGCGTGACTTAAACATTACATTTCAGTTCAAATAAAGAATAGGAAATTGCTCGGAAGAATTTTTTCATTCCTTGCAAACAGGGAAACTTTTCCTCTGAGTTTTAACACCAGTTTAAGATTCTTAGTATATTGCAGATATCGTCTTTGGAATTAAATGGCAATCATAGATTTCCGTCTAAGCTCTACGTTTCACTTTAGGCCAATTTTGCACTCATTTCCAACGAAACTTCCAAGCTTGCAACGTAAAAATAACTTTTCTCCGAGACAGGTTTCTATTTTACACCGAAAAAGTAGCCATTTTTGAAGTGGTTCTCAGTATTTACTCTGAAATTTTATCAAATTGGAACACCACATTTTAGTTTGGAAGGCGTTAAGTGCTTTCAAACTCATATAGTTCAGTAATCAACTGCTTTGAAAATGTACCCAGAAACTCCCTTTCCAATAAAACTGCATACTTCATGCGCTCAAGATTTTCTTCAGTTTTTCTCGATGGTTCCAGGTTTGGGATTAACTTATAGACCCATGCATTGGCAAAAACGGAGGGTATTTTAATATTCTTTTGTCTTCATTCGAATTTTCTTTACTAATCTTGTTGAAGGTAGATTATTCTCCTGATTTTTGAACTAGTAGGACTAATTAGAACAAACAAAAGAAAGATAATATGGGGGCCATTTTTCCGAAAGGTCTATTTAACTCCCCGTCATGTTCACTCTACACTTCACGATACCTCATTTATTTTAGCTAGAGCGGATTTCAATTGAGTGTCGACACTAATTACGAGTAAAACGGTCTGCACGTACGGTATGTATTTCCTGTCAAACCGTGCAAGATAAAGTCCATGAGATGTACTTTGCGACTGCACCTTTGTATTTCTCGGTTATTTACTAATTGTTCTTTTTGACTTGGAAAATATTATTTTCTAAGTTGTAGTGGTGGAACGATTTTACTCCATCACTCCTTTCCTATTAGACATTTGGAACCCCCTTATCAAAACGTCTGCAGGAATGCTCGTCGGAAAATTTAAATTTAACTCCTAAAGGAGACTAATATAGTACTGCTCGAGCTTCATTAGACCCTTAAAAAGATACCACGTAAAACGGAAATAGGTTCGATTACTAGCCACTGTTCAAGAAAGGATCTCGCGTGCACCTGTAGACTCGACTCGCGTACTCGAGAGATCAGCGAAAATCAAGCCTAAAAACAGAACTAAAGGAGAGCGTTTCCTTTGTTCTTCGAGTGCACCTTAAAGGATACTTTGACAGCTAAGAATGGTGACGTTTCGTCATCAACACCCTGAGTGAGACAAGAATCCTTGATTTTTACCCCGACCTTTTCATATAGGAGTCCCCCCTCCCCGGGTTTCCAACATCACGCCGTCGAAGGCCGTTTTACAGTCGCTTGCACCATGTCAAGTTAGTTACTCTTTGAATTTCTGACGCATGTACTGTATTCATCTCACTCCACAGAGTGTTCAAAGTGATGGCTACGGCACTGTTGGGTTCACAACAGAAGCCTGCAGAGTTTCAGATCAAGAAAACTGTTCAATTTGTTTTATATGTCTTGGCTTGGAAATAAGAATAATAAATAGTTCAGCGACTCTGTTCACTTAAGTCTTGTTAGACATCCACCACCATCTTCTTGTGAACATCCATATTACCAACAACCTGAAAAGAATGATAAGTTAAAACGTCAGCGAGAGCAAAACCTTTTTACGCTGTAATGCAGTTACCTTCCTACTCTCTTTGGCATCAAATGCAGTAAACCCTGCTCATTTTTTGGATTGGATTTTTCAGACTTCCTAAGCCTTGAATTATCACACCCCATCTCCTGTAACTTTAAAAAACAGATGCAGACATATCTCTTGCCTATTCCTCCAGATCATCATCATCTTCATCATCATTATCATCATCATCATCATCCGCAGCAGCAGCAGCAGCAGCAGCAGCAGTAGCAGCAGCATTAAGGCTAAGTATAACAGGACTTGGAGGATATGTATTGAGTCCACAACCATTTCTTTTGAGGTCCGCAAAATGGGAATGTTGATGGCACTTCACACAAGAATTATTTGTCATTTGTTTTGCTTGGACACCACCTTAGCTCTGGTAGCCTGGATCTCTTGATCGATAAAAAAAAAAAACTTAGAAAATTGTACCAACTGACTCAAAAATAACCAAAACCAGTAAAGAAATACTAAAATTTTACAAATACATAAAAGCCACGAAGATAAACTTAAATTTTTCTTTTAAACGGCAAGAATAAGAACATTGATGTAAAACAAAATGGAGCAACAAAACAACAACAACAACAACAAAACAAACAAACAGAAAAGACATTGCTGTCAAAACCTTGTTGCCATTAAAAAATCAAGTCACACGAAACCCAAATATTTTACTATTGACAACTGAAATGTATCATTTAAGATCATTTAAGTCAGCTTCTTGCAGATTAAGATTAACCAGTGTATGATAGTATTATCGCTATATCTTAAGTTAGACTGTCATTAGCATCATCATCGTCATCACCAAAAGCAAAACAAAACAAAACAAAAACAAAGAAAACAAAGAAACAGACAAAAACAAGACAAAAAACTCTAAACTGAGAAAACAAGCCACTAGTTATAAACCTTACAGAACAAAATTCACTAAAAGAGATTTTTCCATCGCCATCTGTTGTCGGCATTTATTACTGTCTTATCCACAATTTGTTGAAGCTGTGTTTCCTTCAGATTGTTTCCTACCATCATCTTAAGAACTTGGAACACTTCTCCATTTGATATGTTACCATCTTTATCCATATCATATATCATAAAGGCAACTAACAAAAAAAAAAAGATTAAATCAAATGATGTGATTACACTGTACCTCAATAAATTTTTTGTTCCGTTATGCATGATAATATATGGAGTTGTTGAGTAATTTAGCATTGAAAGCCAAATTGTTCTAAATAAGTGTTGATCATGAAGAATAATAGTCTTCTTTTTTTTCTCTTCCTATAAGGAACTAGTTAAAAGAAACTATGAAACTGAACGTCACATTGCTGCTAAGTACAATAATAGCAAGATACTAGAGACTAAGTGGAAACCCGTTCTGAATTGTAATTTGCTAAGTACATAGGTGTGTAACCGATAAAAAAGATGTAAAAACTAGTGTAAGAATTGTACTCTAAGGAAGTATTGTATAGTAAGTGGTATAAGTAACGTATCGTTAGTGGTATTGTAAGTAGTGTCTGTCTTGTTTTGTTAGTAGTGTCCTTTGTGTTGCAATAAATAATAATAATAATAATAATAATAATAATAAAAAGGTGTTGATCATGAATGATATGGAGCGCCAAGTTTATTTTTCTAACCTGATGGCACATCAAAGTGGCGGGGATGCCAAAACACTCAAAAGAGGCAAACAACAATAAGAGTTGCAGAGTGTACAGTTACATGAGAGTTTTCACTAAATCTCAGTGCTTAAATCAAATGGACATGAGAGTCTACAAGAGTCTGATGCAAGCTGAAATGTGATTTTCTGTCTCTTGTTATATCATAATCTTTGGAAAATACATCCCATAGGCAAGGTCACGTCAGGTCTCGGGAAGTGTGAACTAATAATAGTATCCCAGAATAAAGAATTTTCCATCGTAGTTGTCCACAACATCACCGAAGCCTGCGTGTTCCGTATTTTTCGTCACCAGAAAAACGAAATCGTTTGCCGCTTGAATTTCTTCTGCACTAGTCTCAAACGTCGAAAACATAAATTATTTTGGGGCACAAATCATTGTTATCAAGGCTAAGAACATAATTAACATTTTCGAGGACCCGATGGCGTGTTTCTTAATTGCCATGCATCTAATTTTCATTTTTCCACGTATGACCACAAACGCATACAATTAAAGACCATATCATTTCACTGCTTCTTTTCATATAATGCGAGCTTAAAATTGGGGATAGCAGGGGGTTCTGAACGCATGGCATAAGATAAATAAGTATAGGTAATCGTATGAATGCGACTGCAATTAAGATCTACACTACGAGTGATATTTGAATTTTTCCCACAAATTACACGACCTCTTAGGCACTCGAGTGTAAATGGAAACAATTAATGATAAATTCGCCTGCTCTCAGCCAATCAGAATAGAGTAATTGTTTCAGGGTAATAATGAGTGAAATAGAGATTGATTTGAAGATATGATATACCGGCGGTTTAGACTGTCTGCGACGCAGGCTACCATCCACTCCATCACAGGAGTTCATAGTGTGCGAAAACACGCCCATATTTCTTTATCTTCCGATTTACACCACGGCTTGACTTCAAAGAAAATGATTAGTAGCCTCAAAGAGGCAATTACTGATTCCCAGTTCTGCACGGGTGTCTGCTGTTGCGTTGTTGGGGTCTTTGTAGCGGTGTATGTTATGCAACATCGACAAAGAAAGCGAGCAGAATTCAAGAGGAGCGAAAAAAGCGAGTTTGCCAGATCCGGGACCAAATGGTCGCAGCGGCAACACGAGTACCACGTGGAGAAGTTCTACGAGACTGGTTTGACCGGCAAACACGACTTTCATGGAGGCTACCTCAACTTTGGATATTGGGCAGACGCAAATATGAATTATATTCAAGCAAGCGAAGCGCTGCTCTCCCAAGTAGCCGATCCTGTACATCTGAACAAGGATAGCCGGTTGTTAGATGTAGCAAACGGTTCGGGCTCACAGGATATCTTCTACTTTAACAAGTACAACCCGAAGCACATTGACATGATTGACGCAACACTGAGTCACCATCTCATCTGCAAGAAACGCATTCAAGAAAATGGCCTAGAAGACCGCCTCACAGCACATTATGGTAGCGCCGTGGATCTACCTTTCCAGAGCAACTCCTTTACGCATGTCCTTTCCATCGAGGGAGGAGCCCACTTCAACACACGTCAGAAGTTTTTGCGAGAAGCTTACCGCGTTCTAGAACCCAACGGCTGGCTGTCGTTTGCTGATTATGCGACTCCAAGACCGCCGAAGAATTTCATAGAGTATGCCGTTATGTGGTTGTGCACTATGCTGTGGAATGCGCCGGAGGAGAACGGGCGATCTTGTGAAGAATTGAAGAAACAATTGGAAGACGAAGGTTTCGTCGATGTTGTTGTTAAGGATGTTGGAGAATTCTGCATTCCGGGATACTATTACGAGTCCACACGTCCCGAGACCCTGGCTGAGCTTAAAGAGATCCGAGGCTGGTTTGCTACGTATATTGCTTCTCGTATTCTAGACGAGATTACGCTTTGGGTTTACAAGAAAAATCTCTTGACGGAACTTATCGCTTACTGTCGCAAGCCTACCGCAAAATCCCTAGAGTAGTATCCAAGAGCAAACATAAAACGATAACTGAAACGGTCCAACGAGAGGTACAGAAGAACTCGATATTCTGCCAAAGACTTTGTTACACGCTTTCCTTTGTACTAGGGATTTGGTGGAGTTTTCAGTGACGAATTTTGTTAACCCTTCCGGCGTTATAAAACAAGTGCTTTCAAACTCATATAGTTCAGTAATCAACTGCTTTGAAAATGTACCCAGAAACTCCCTTTCCAATAAAACTGCATACTTCATGCGCTCAAGATTTTCTTCAGTTTTTCTCGATGGTTCCAGGTTTGGGAGTAACTTACAGACCCATGCATTGGCAAAAACGGAGGGTATTTTAATATTCTTTTGTCTTCATTCGAATTTTCTTTACTAATCTCGTTGAAGGTAGATTATTCTCCTGATTTTTGAACTAGTAGGACTAATTTGAACAAACAAAAGAAAGATAATATGGGGGCCATTTTTCCGAAAGGTCTATTTAACTCCCCGTCATGTTCACTCTACACTTCACGATACCTCATTTATTTTAGCTAGAGCGGATTTCAATTGAGTGTCGACACTAATTGCGAGTAAAACGGTCTGCACGTACAGTATGTATTTCCTGTCAAACCGTGCAAGATAAAGTCCATGAGATGTACTTTGCGACTGCACCTTTGTATTTCTCGGTTATTTACTAATTGTTCTTTGTAACTTGGAAAATATTATTTTCTAAGTTGTAGTGGTGGAACGATTTTACTCCATCACTCCTTTCCTATTAGACATTTAGAACCCTCTTATCAAAACGTCTGCAGGAATGCTCGTCGGAAAATTTAAATTTAACTCCTAAAGGAGACTAATATAGTACTGCTCGAGCTTCATTAGACCCCTAAAAGATACCGCTTAAAACGGAAATAGGTTCGATTACTAGCCACTGTTCAAGAAAGGATCTCGCGTGCATCTGTAGACCTGACTCGCGTACTCGAGAGATCAGCGAAAATCAAACCTAAAAACAGAACTAAAGGAGAGCGTTTCCTTTGTTCTTCGAGTGCACATAAAGGATACTTTGACAGCTAAGAATGGTGACGTTTCGTCATCAACACCCTAAGTGAGACCAGAATCCTTGATTTTTACCCTGACCTTTTCATATAGGGGTCTCCCCTCCCTTGGTTTCCAACACCACGCCGTCGAAGGCCGTTTTACAGTCGCTTGCACCATGGGTACGGATCTGAATTACAAATGTTAAAATTGTCCGCTGAGGAAGTCAGAACGTTGAGAAACGACGACATAAGATCCGTGCCGACTGAGGAAGAAGACTCATCGACTTTCTTTCCGTTTGTTTAACTCCACGCTTCCTCCTTTCCCGGCGCTGGCGCGACTTTGTTTCTTTTGAACGCTTTCTTCCTCTTTTTTTCCCATGGCAGTTGCCGCCCTCCCCAGCATACGAGCTCATCACATCGTAAAAATCATTCTCTTTGACAGCCTGAAATTTCTTCTGTTTTGTTTCACGAACAATTTGGATTCCAAATCGCTTGGTATTCGTTCTTTCAATGCCAAAATTTATGAAGTACAAGAAAAGGAACAGAACAAAATATATCCGTGACATCTTTGCGTTCAATTTTTCTCTCTTTTTTTTTTTACAATACGCGCTGATGACTGCACTGCTCGTAACATCTATTGTTGGATAATTGTTTTCCAACTTATCAAAAAGCGCGCGCGTTTCTAAGACCAATCTACAAATTCTTCCTTGCTGTTCCTCACTTGTATGTTATACTGCTAGTCGAGAGAATTTTACCACATATTCGGATAATTTTGACAAGACTAATTTACTGATCGGTGTCTGATTTAGGGACTCGAGCGATAAATGTAGCCTAACTCAATAAAGAATTCGTGGCGCTCGTCGCACTGAATTAAAAGTCTATTCTAAGGACGGACCATTATAGTGAGGGATGGGAGGGTACGTGAAATTTCATGCTGCAAGAATTGTTGTTTTTAGTAAGAGGCTCAAGCGTAAACCCCTTTCTGTTAATGGCAAAATATCTTATCAACCCTTCCAGTCTGGTGGTTCGGCTGGGCAAAAGACAGGAGCCCATGGACTCCTGATGTTAATATTGTTTTGCCAAGGCTCGCACTATTTTTTGTTGTTGTTGTTGTTGTTGCTTTCCCCACCTTTCCCCCCTGTTTGACATTTATTCTAATGATCGGCCCGTAACCAAATCTAAATAGTATTCCCTCCTAATACTGGGCCTGCCAATGATATGAGCGTGGCGAAGACTGGCCGACCAACCTCGGCAGGAGAAAATGAGGGGTCCCCTCATTTTTTATTGAGCTCGGTTAAAAACAAAGTTTATAAAATGGCGAAACAGGAGAATTTCAATCTTCTGAAAACGGCTTAATGTAGCTCTGTTGCACTCGCTTCCCTTTTGCTTGCGAGCGGAATAAAAGCATAACTCCCCAGCAACCTTCAGGACACCTTCGAAAATAATGCTGTCCTTCCGAGTTGCTTGCGATTATTCAGAAAAAATCAGACTGATTCTCGGTTGATCTTCGGAATGATGTCTCATAGGACCTTACAGGTTTCGCCCAGAAGAAGCGTAAAATGTCTTTTTTACAGAAACCTTCACCGATTTTAGAATTCGCAGAACATGGCCGTTTTTGTTTGATACGGGATTTGATTTATGGCAACCGTTAATTATTCATGGCGTTATCTCATGGCGTTATTTCAAAATGAACTGCTTGACCAATTCAGCCAGGTCTAAGAGGCAGCTGGCTCACGTTTCTGGAAATCTGTGTAATCTGTCTGTCATAATTTAAAGGTAAGCTTAAGGGCCCATTAACCGATCTTTTCGAGCCGTTGCTAAGGAAAATTTATTCTCATATAACCTCATCATTTTTAGTTAGTTCAGAGTTATTTCATGTGTTTTAACTTTTTCATGATCAGTAACACTAGTGATGACGTCATCAGGCCACGCCCATGGTCATGTGACTAATACTGAAAAAACGCAAAGGCTCCCAGACAAATTACTTTATCGGGATTTTTTTCATTGATTTAATATTTTAATTTAAATCCTCATTACGCTATGCATAGCTTTTGTGTCATTTTTAAAAGGTCAGATTTTGAGAGAATTTCAAAATATTAAAACACTCGTAATTTTCTGAAAAATGCATGATTTTGAAAAAGGGATGCATAGCTATCTTTTCAAAGTTCGCTTTAAACGAAATCCGTCAAAAAAGGCTGGATTTAATGAAAAACCGCGTTTCCTTTAGAATTTAAAGAAACCGGAAGGGCGCCTGATATATATTGGAAAAAACCCTATCAGCGCGTGCGCAATTTACACTCTCAGCGCATTTCGGTAAGATCAAACAAAGCCACGAGGAGTTAGTTTTTCTCTTTCTGTTGCTCTTGTTTTTGTCTTTTTCTTATTTTGTCTTTGCTTGTACTTTTTTTACTTTGCATTTTGTGAAACACAGAGAAAAACATCTAAAATGTTAGCGAATTTGGAACTTATTGAGTTGTTTTTATTTTCCGCGCTCAGGCTGACGTAAGTAACCGGAAGTGAAATTTCACCTCCTTAGCAACGCGCGCGAGCGCGCGCATAAATCGGTTAATGGGCCCTTAAGTTTGGATGGTATTTACAAGGTTACGGGCCGTCGATAAAACCAGGACCATGGAACATCCCGGAACATCAAATAATTATTAGAAAAATATGTAAAATTAAATTTCGAAAAATAAAATAAACAAATATAAACTGGTATCAGCTCGAAATATGAATAGATATTTTGGGGGGTAGGGGAGTCGGAAGGGGAGGGGTAGGGGGCGTTGGGTATTCATTCACCTGACCACAATGAGTGCAGGCTTCTTTTCTTTCCCGCCAATTGCGTCACGTGGCCTTACGGCACTCTGTTTTTCAACACAAACATGGACGATTCGGACTATGAATGCCAGGTAATTCATTGCGTTTCCTTTGTTGATCCCTGATTTCTTCAACATCTGAGGTTTTCGTCTGAGCATCATACAGTTGCTTGTTGAGTCAGTAGCCATAGTTTGGACTAGTTTTGTCACTATTCCGTCTTCATGTTACAATTATCATCCCCAGTTTTCACGCTCTCCGCTAGGAACGCCTGGCACTATGACCCACCAAGTGTAGTCTCGCCCTTTCCGGAAGTCCGAGTAACAAGCAAGTTATTATCAAACTGGTTTCTATTTCTCGCTCATGGAGAAACTATTCCGTCATGAGAAATCGTGTATACGCATATATCTGAATCGACTTAATGAATTGAATAAAGAAATCACACTCGTGTACCCAATTTTTCGGTCTGATTAAAGAGTTCGAATGTCACCATCTTGGTTTTCTATGAAGAACGAACAGTCACGTGATTAAACTGATGGCGAACTACTGGAAGGAATGGAATAGTCTTCTAATTACTCATTGCAGTTATTTTCATTTTTCTTTCATTTTTCTTTTCTTTTTTTATAAATATATTCCAAGCTGACACCAGTTTGTTTTAGTTTAATTTAATTTTTGAAAATTTTATTTTACATATTTTGTTCATAATTATTATAATTATTTGATGTTCCGGGATGTTCCGGAACGTCCCGGAGTGTTCCATGTTCTGGTTTTATCATGGCCCCAAGGTTTCGTTCTTGCTTCTGATTTGCACAGTATCACCCTAAAATAAATGGTTCTGAATCCATTATTTTTAACGTAAGACGATTTGGCAATATAGCGAAATGGGCTCTCCAGGGGAATACTCCCATATAGAAAGGAGGGTGTGCTCATGGGGAGTTTTGATAAGAAGCCTCAAGAGGTACTTAAAGATCCTGTTTTGTTTGTATGGCTTGAAATGTTTTCATCCCTAACAATCTCCTGTCATATTTTTTTGGGGGGTCAATATCCTAAAAGGTACCGCAAATGCTTCTGCTGTGAACCTTTTGATGCCAAACACCCTAAGAGGTACCAAAACTGCCTTGTTAACCCCTAAAAGGTACGACGAGCACCCCTGTCCTTTTTACTGGGGGGTTTCCCCGGGATGGACTCACAGGAAGCAAACGATCATTGGAGCTGCGTTTGCCTATTACCGTGAATTGGCCAAATTTTAAAACAAAATGAGATAGTGATTGCAAAAGGGCTTGTGCAGGTCAAGTTGAAATATGTGAATGAGTTATTATGAAACATGCATAAGCTTTTATAAGCTTACTTATATATGTACATCCACCCCTCCCCCCAAAATCAGGGAGGACATCCCCCTCCCCGATTTTAGGGGAGGGGCAGATATACACAGGCTAACTTGTATATTCATAAAGCTTTAATGCATTGCTAAATTCCATAACTTCTCATCACCCCTTCAATTCTTGACTTTTATTTGTTATCTATTGTAGTCTTTACCTTCCAATTCCCCATGGTGATGAGCCAAGACAAATGATTTAAAAATTGAATTATAGTATATTGGTAACCTGTGCCCTTTAACAATAATTTAAGCCTTTGCTGTTTCTATCATGGTCAGCTAATGATTGGTGAGGGAGAAACCCCTTAATTTATTATTTAAGGCCTAATAAGCCAAATGGGCAAAAACACATGATGATAATGATGATGATGATGATCATCATCATCATCATCATCATGGTTAATATTTCTCATTTGCTCAAAATTTTGCCATTGCTGGGGCAGATGTGTTATGTCTCATTTGTTTTAATTTATGGGGTTCACCCCCCCCCCTCCCTAGATCTGCCCATCATTTACATATAAACCAAACTCTGTACTGATCTTGCTGTCTAGCCAATATTGTAACTATACCAATAGGCAGTCAGCCTATGGATTATGCTAACTATTACAGATAAGTTTTCTTTTATCATAAAATAGCAAGCAGATATAAAAATCTCTTTTAACTGTTTTAGATGACTGTTTATTGTTGTTAGAGGAGTGGGTACAGCCACACAAAGCAGGGGTGGATCCAGGATTTTTCTTAGGAGGGGGTGCACCACTAAGGAATGGTGTAACTGACTGGTGAGGTAAACAAATTTTAAAAATGAATACGAAGAAGAGGGCTTCATCTCGGGGGGGCGGGGGTGCACACCCACTGCACCCTCCCCCTAGATCCCCCCTGCATAGGCTAAGTTTAATAACAGTATATTCTTTTGAAGCAGGTTATAAGAATGCAATAGCAGGTGAATGATATAAAGTACAGCTTGCCAGTTTTAAGAGCTAAATCCTTGTTACCCACACATACCCTCCTATACAACAGGACTTACAGCATTCTCCAAGTGTTTTATTTATAAGGTCTTGTCCTGCTTCAGGACCTGACCACACAAGGCTTCTTGTGTTAAAAAGGAGCTCTGTCGTCTTGTGATAAGCACTATAAAAAGCATTTTGTTAAATTAATATGTTATAATTCCATTAAATGTCACTTCTAACTAACATTTATTAAATGGATTCATTATAAATTAATATTTGAACCAAACATTATGAAAAATCTAATCTATCCTTTGTTAAATGATATCAATAATTAGTATCACCCAACTAGTGGACTAATGCAAATCCTGCATTTTGATTGGCTACGCTACTAGGGGACTATTAGTAATAGTCATTGAGTAACAAAATTGGCGCCATCGAGCGTGATGCTTTCTTTGATTTTATTCCCAAATAAATATTTCTTCAACTTGCATTTGCTAATTTTATTATTGCCTTTTCTGTCCGACTGGTTGGGTAATACTAAAACAATTAGACCCTTCGCCCTCAAGGGCCACAGGTCAATAGCCCATTCGGCTTTGCCTCATGGACTATTGACCCGTAGCCCGCAAGGGCTATGGGTCTAATTGTTAAATAGTATCAGCGAATCAATTACAAAAGAAAATCACATTTAAAATGTGTACACTCTCTTAGGTACAAAAACAATTCAGGCCCAACCCCCCAAAAATGGATTTTTACAAAATAAACCCACCAAGAGTGAGGTGTTGCTTTGAGATTGCATTGTACTTTGATTGGCAGTCCTCTTCCTCTATTCTATACTTTCTTCATCTTAAGCCAATGAGGGGTGTGTGATACATGTAAAATAATTTATTTATTAAATAATTATTTAACTGGTAAAAAGAACGAAGGAAAACATTTGAAAAAATAAATAAATAAATTGTGATAATTACTTTAATTTACAAATAGAAATGTATGCAGTCCAGTGTCAGCTCTTCAGGTAACAGGGGAACCCAATAGATCATTAACTGGTCAATCATCTGTTTGAAAAGCCTTTGATCCCCTCTGATTCTCTCAATAAGTGAATAGACCAATTTCAATATATTAAAATTCAGCCTAATACAATAGACCTCAGCACAAGGCTTTGGGGAATAAACCCCACAAACTCTGTAGTTATTCCCAAGAGCCTCGTACTGAGGTTTATTGTTTTAGGCTGAATTTTAATATATCGAAATTGGTCTGTTGTCACTTCGAACTTTCCTGATATGAAAAATTTAATGGCTGTTGTTTTCGGATTGATAAAAATGTTGTTTTGGGCCCAGGGGGGTTACTCGCAGACAGGGGGGGATGGAGCTTCATATTACGAACCCCAAAAATACGTGAGCCTAAAATCTTATACCCAAAAAAAAACCTGGCATCAAAATTTCCTATCCAAAAAAAATACAAGACTTAAATACCTCAATACTGATTTATTCAATCAAACAGACTCTTCTAATGCATGATTTTGCATCAATAAGCTAATGAAATTGGTATGTCCGTTAATATCTCTTCATCCACCCACTGATTGCAACAAAAATTTCACTTGGAGATGTTTTAACTCAAAAATTACAAGTATTTTTTAAGACCAAAACAAAAAATACATGACACATCTCTTGACCCAAAAACATACCAAGGGTGAAAATTTTCAACCCAAAAAAATATGCTGGACCCCGCTTCATGTATACTGCGTTCACCCCCACTGGGGTTTTGGGTGCCCCAAAAAAAAAAGAAAGCCATAATTTTTGAAAGACAATGAGACCTAAGGTTTTTGGGAAATAGACAAAAATGATAAATTCAAGAAGATTCAAGTTTTCCTAGAATGAACGATGATAATTTTTTATTGCAGCCTAAAATTAACCTACAGAGCTTTAAAAGCACTCAAGATGGCCTAAAACAGCATTTTAAAATATTTGTGAAAAATCGTCATAGGGTGTCCCTGTGGTAAGATAGATGAAACATGTAAAAGCCACCTCCCCCAGGGAAAATCTATGGCTATCATTAAATTTAATTCTAAAGTACACAAACTTTGCCAGTAAAATATGATGTATTCTTAGAAATCCTCATTTGGATTTGATATCAAATACCCATGTTGGTGCATGAACTTGTAAACTATAAATTGATTAAATATCAATATCATTATTAATGAATAACAATAATTTATTGATCGGTTGTTGATATTTTTGTGAAAAAGAGCTCGCACTTCATCTGATGTCTTTGCAAATAGAGATGATTAAGACTCAAATCCTATTTGGGATTCAACATTAAATACCCTGGTTAGTGCGTGAATGTGCGGTAAGTGTGAGTTGAACACATTGCAATCTATAAATTGATGATTAAATATCAATTATATTATTATTACCTATGAATGATAATTGATCAGTTGTTGATTTTGTGAAAAAGAGCTTGCACTTCATCTGATGTCTTTGCAAATATCGACATGTAAGACTCACATCCCTTGACTGCATCAGCGGCAGATAGAACAATGATCGTCCCATCAGCATTGACATTGTTGTCATTGGCCTTCTTGACTAATTCTTTGGCTGTCATGTTGTAATGCTTATTTTTGCAAAAAATTGCCGAGTGCTTTAAACCAATATCTAAAGCCATGTGACGCGCGAGAAGTAAATGTGTGGTGTCACCACCAATTCTCGGGTTCACATCGACCAGGTACTTTCTGTCATCTGTGATAAGCACTTCAAAAGTGACCAGGCCAAAGTAGCCTCGCTTTTGAAGATATTTCTTGATTGGCAAAGTGAAATCTTCGTACACTAGTTTTTCATACTCCTCTTGTTTGTCCCAGTCCACTGCTCCAGAAGTCCAGGCAAAGATTCCATCGAATCCTCCGGTTGTTGTGCCGACCCAGAATACTTCCCCCGATTTGTGCAGATAAAATTGAAAGCTGGGCACTTCTCTGGCCCCGGGGATGAATTCTTGAAATACAATTCGCCCTTTCCAGTGACAGACGTCTTTGATTTCTCGCAGAGTGTCGGACAATTCGCTTTCGTTCTTTACAAGCCAGCTTCCACGACCTCCCGTGCTCATGTCAGCCTTAACAGCGCAAGGGTAAGAAATTGCGTTTTTGTCGAGATGTCTTGGAAACGGCACGCCGACATCGAGAATAGAACTCTTCAGTTGCACCTCGTACAAGACATCCGGATGTACACTGTGCTTGTGCTTCGGGATACCTTGAAGCGCCGCTGTTGTGACGACTGGGACATCATCTTGCAGCCCTTCGTCCAGTGACTTGATAACTACGGGAGGGAAAGCGGGAAGCCATTGTTTCCAATGCTGTTGCAAGTAAGATTCCGGCTTACACTCCATAATAATTGGAATTTCATTCCCGGCTGCGGGAAGATGACGAAATGGCGACAAAAGACGATCGAAATATAGAGGAGACGGTGGACAATCATAGACCAAGTAATTCTTATCGTTTAAGAATCTGTAACCCTTAGAATACGACGACGGTTTCTGTGGAAGAAAATATGCCTCTTTCAGGCACTTTCGAATCAGTCTTCCAATAGTGACAACGTTTTTCGACGACATCATGACATAACGAGTTCGATCCTATTTACCATAAACACGTGTCCGCTTAACTTGAGCAGCCAGCGGATTGGATTGCGTGACGCGCGGATTACTGCCGTTATTTTTGGCTGATGTAATGGTAACCGCGTTTTACGCGAGTTCTAGGAAGGCCGAAACCCCGCAAGATGAAATTTGCTTGCAGCCCTGTTGCGATTGAGGTGAAAGCAAAGAGTGTCACGCTGGCTTGACTTCAAGACGATGGCCGCTTGGTTTTGGACCGGTGAAGCGAAGCGATTCTAGAGTAAACTAGTTTATCATGCTTCTCTCCCGCCGTTCTAGCAATGCTATGAATAACTCAATATTGCTGATATCAAAACTGATATGATGGTCTAAACTGATATCATTCAGAGTCTAAATGTTAAAAGAGATTGGATTTCGTTACAAAATCCATTGTGTGTGACCAGTATTTATTTGCTAGTTCTTTGCTTAACCTTCTTGACACCTTGTAAGATTTTTTGACTACCTGTTGTAGTCTGTTGTTTGCATACCGGTTAAATCTGGGGGCCGGGGGAAGGGGCAGGATGAAGGGGGCGAGGGTGTTCTCAAAGGTTTTTGATCGTGTTTTTAACTTACTCTGGTCTTACCAGGAGTAGTAGGTTTGTTCTTTTCGACGAAAGCAGTAGTCTTGAAAAGGGTAACCTCGTTCCCTTTTCCCTTTTCCCGCCCCTCCCAATTTCAAAGAGAAAGGCCCTGGGAACTAGGTTGTTAAAAGGGATGTCTCTTCCATAAACGAGAATTTGGCGGGATGAGTGGGGAACATGGGAAAAAATGCAACATTTCTTTTTTTTCTATAAATTTCAGCCATTTCTGGCAGTGGGGCTTTCATACTCCTCTCAAAACGACTGGAAATCAAGCCTATACTGTGGAGCCGGATTTTTTTTTTAACAGTTCTCACACTGAGAAGGGCTATTTCCAAAATGTGAAAGATGACCCTTTTTACATTTTTCAACCTTATCAGTTTTCTATTTTTATTTTCTTTTGAGTTTTAACATCCTATACTGTGGTGTCTGTCATCACCCTGTTTATTTATTTGTCTGTTTTTTTTTTAATGTATTTTATTTATTTAGTTAGTTATTTTGTAATGTTTTGTATGTTTTGTTTTTTGCCGGATTTAGCTGTCGTGAGAGCAATGAAACGTTCTCACTGTCACGCAATAAAAAAAATCGGAAACCATCCAGTAGAAAAAGCTAAGAAATTGTGATGTTATAGGAGTTAACTAAATAAAACACTTCTCCAAGTTTTAGGCCCGTACGATTCCTCAAACTTCAGATAATTACAGAGAAAATTACAGAGCCCAGTATGAAAACGCCATGAAAACTTACTTTGGCTATCTGGGTGACTGATTACCAGTACTGAACAAACAAGCTTTTACAGAAGCACTTTTCCTAATGCTTTAACTTCTAAAAAATCTCAAAATCTTGGGATAAGTGTTTATTTTTCAAGAAACTCGATCGTAGCATTGTGTCACGCACCTCCATATTAAACCCTGAAATTTAAAATACTCTGGTTTTCAAACGAAGCGCGCTATTGAGCTGTAAATCTGTAAACAGATATAAATATACCGCCTCTTATGCCTGATTAGGATAAAAGCTTTGGTGGCTCTTTAGTTTTGAGTCAGTTTTGGATTTTAGGGAGTGATGACGTCACGTGAAAACGCGCTATTGAAAGATCGCGGGCTCAAAACACGTCTGAAAACAGCGAGTGATGGCATGCGCAACTTGAAGCAAAAAAAATTGATTGATTTGCCATTTCTTAAAGAAAACAAGGAGATATATAACCACTGATTGTTCTTAACAGGTTTGGGGCAAATACTGAAGGATGAAATATCTTCACAGGTGAAATCTAATCGATTTTCAATTTCACATTCAACTTCCGGGTTTCCAAGAACTGACATTCACCAAAACAAACCGCAGGCATTTACATAAGTGTGTCACGCGAACCTGGGTTTCTCGGACCACAAGATTGTTATCTTTCTCTTGTCGCTGGACGCTACAACCTTGACCATCAATAATCTGGGACTTCAAAAGATCTTGGGTTACATTTGAAGAGAACTACAGCTCAGAGGTAAAGATAGTAGTGATTGTCGCTGTATATTTTACCGAATACGACGATTTGAAGTTCTACGAACGATCTTCAAAATCAAATGTCGCGTTGTATTTTGCTCTAAGTCAGAATTTTAGCTTAGCAAAATTTTTCCAAGACTGAATATTCGTCTTTCGAATGACAGTTGTAAACACGCATAGTGGTTTCATTAGGGACATCGTCGTTTCAATGGAAATTGGGAGCTATTAAGATAGCAATGATGCTCGCCATGAATTTTTGCTGCCGACTTTTTAGTCTGTGAAGAATTCTGAGTCATAGGTAGAGAGATCTTAAACGAGATCATTACTTAAATGAGATGGCTTATCTCGACAGCATGGTCATGCATGCATTTTGCACTCGTTGCGCAAAAATTATTCCAAGGTTAAGTCTTGTTTCGAAGTACATACAGCCGATTCAAAAAAACATGGTGGTTTCATTGGAAATCGTCTGGGATATGACTTGTGCTTAGTCTTCATATTTCAAGTACTACGAGGGAATTGTATTGCATACTTTACCCAGCAAAATGATTATTCAGGCAAAAGGGGAAAGCAGGTGTGAGAGAATGAACGAAACGCAAAACATTAAATTCTGTTTTATTGAATAGAAAATGGTGGAAGGCTCGTTGCGCAGCGTGGATCCCTTGGCGTATTATGTCAATACCTTGTCTGATTTTGATGCTGGGTTAGTCGACGCTTACAAAAAGAAAGACAAAGAGAGGATCAAACAACTAGCGTCCACTGGTAACATGATGGACATGGATCTGTTCATTTGTGTGAACAAGGCTTGGCACGGATTTGTTTTGTGTGTTCCAGCGGGTGAAGATCCCAAACATTTGGCCGATTTTTCTGACGTCATACAATCTCCGTTCGACGTGCCCGGGCTTAGTCTGTGCTGGCAATTCGAGCTGTGCATTGAAGACGAAAAGCTGCGTACGTACAAGATACGCAAGGACTGCCAGTTGTTTAAAGATGTCAAGGGAAGAATTCGGCGCAGCTTTTTCATCGGCAGATTCAAGGAAACCAGCCTGAATGCGCTGCAGTTTGTTGCCTTGAGAGCAGCTCCTCACAGGTACAGCGTTCTCCTGGAGGACTGCGTCGAGTTTGCCAAGGAATTTTGCATCCAGGCCCTCGCGTATTGTTCCAACTGGCGCGACCTGGAGGAGCAGGTTCACAGTAATATCAATAAGGCAACCGCTACTGGTTTTAGCGCCGAAAAGCTGTCGCGAAACATTCGCAGCTCGGGCTGGCTGGGCAATACATTTCTTGGAGGTGTGGACGTCAGTGGCTTGATGTCGAGTCGTTATCGAGTTGCCGGAATTGTTGCTTTAGCTGCCTTCCTACTCTTTTATCCTTTCGTTGTTGCTGTCATTGTCGTTAAACTACTGAAGTAACTTTACAAAAGTTAAATCCTGAATGAACGTCGTTAAATAATATAGACTATAAACGGTAAGTAAGTTGAGCTTTCAGAGGAACTCAACCTCTTTGCCATGACAACCTCGTTCCCATGCCGTTTTAGCTTTTCCCTCCCTGGTTGCGAGAAACCCAGACCCGGGCTAAGTAGTTTGTAGACCTCCAGCGCAAAGCATTTCTATTGAATCAAACTGAATTGATTTTGCTCAGAACTTGGCTTCTAATAATACTCTAGCCTTTTGAAGATACGAAATTTCTCTTCTCGTGATGAGAAATATTTCATGGGTGAGCAGGGTGAGCGCAACGAACGACCGAAATACTTTTTCAACAAGAGAAGAGAAATTTCATATCTCTGCGCGGCCATTTAATATCCTCTATTAATAGTCATCGTCATCATTATCTTCATCATGACATATATTTAACCAGAGTGAACCCGTCAGCATAAAGTGTTATCGATGATTGCCCTGGGCAACTAAAAACAACAAAAAAATATAACTCAAAGAATATACTACAATGCCCATGGTATGGAAATAGTTATGTTATGAGTCTGAAAACCCTTACTCCGTTCAGACTTTCAGCTTCTGTTAAAAGTGATGTAACAACCAGGAGATTTTTATTCAGTAGCCAGGAATTTCCAACAGTTCGTTGAAAAAATTGAACATTAACGTGAAAGTCTCAGTAGAAAAACCCTTAAAAAGTTGATTTCTCAGAATTGGATTGCTCATCCCTACTGCGGGTGCACGATTTTCGCGTTAATAGCGCGCACACGAGCCCGCGCACATCAACATCCAGAGACAGTTCCTTCAAACTAAGCTCGACAACGAAATAAGTGCTAGTTTTCCCTTAAAGGAGCATGGTGACCTATATTTTAGATGTATTTTTTGAAACACTGCTTGGTAGGGAACATTTAGTGAAAATTTCAAAACAAAACAACTTTTATTTCTGAAGAATCACCTTAGTGAGAGAACAACCTAGGTTTATGATCTCCGATAAGTGTTAATCGGCAGAAGTTTAAGTTTTTTTTTTATTTATTTATTAGTTATATTTCAATAAAAGAGTCTTTATTGTTTTTATAGCCCTAAAATAAAGAAGAACTGTAGCCTGCGATTGGAAGGTGTATTATATTTACGCGGCACTATTTACTCGAATAGTAGAGAAAGATTCATTTACACAGTCGAAATTTCACTGTAGAGCGGGCTTTGTTTGCACTTCAGGGTTAGATAAGGCGGATAAGGCCGGTTCGTCCCAGGACGCTATTGCAGAGCGGGAAACAGGTCAACTGTCCCATAATACCACTCGCACCCCATAACGCGGTGGCCATTGTGTCCCACATGTGTCAAAAATCTTGGTTTAATGAGTTCGTCTGGTTACCTTTCGAGCTTTAAGACCGTACTTACTAGGATCATTTCTATAGTACGCGTCCCGTCTTTGCACCCTTACAAAGACAACACCATCAACCGTGATGACGATGCGAAGCGGTCACCTCAGAGCGCGATGCACGTTGCAGACCTTGTCTTTCATGGCAATCGGTCGGCGACGATTGATGACCGTTCCTTATCCTCCTTTAGTGAGGAATTGGAGGAGGCGATCGTATTCTGAGCGGGTTGAATTTATCAATAACTTTTCGAGAGAAAAGAACCCTAGCCAATTTAGACCATATTCGTTTTCACGATATTGAACTGGAACTTGCTTGCAACTGAGGCTAATGCGGGGAGTATTTTTAAATACAAATGGAATTTATCTCTTTAAAATTCATCCTTAAACAATAGACCTAAGCTCGAGGCTCTGGGGAATAACTACAGAGTTTGTTGGGTTTATTCCCCAGAGCCTCGTGCTGAGGTCTATTGTGTTAGGTTGAATTTTAATATATCGAAATTGATCTATTCCCCGCATGAGCCTCCATTCCAAGCTAGTTCCAGTCCAAAACCGAGAATACGAATATGGTCTAAAGTCCAGTTTAACATAGTATAACCGATCAAAGGCTTGGAAATTGTCTAATTAGTGTAGTAAAAAAAAGTTAGAAGTACTGCATTTGGCGGGATAGCAACACCAAACTTCTCAACTTCATTAAAAATTCATAGAGTTTAAACAAAGGAAATCAAGACCGTGAAGATCCTTGGATATCTGATCTTAATTAATATAGGTTTTTACGATTTTATTCTCCGTTTTCTCGTTAGTTTTCGTTTCCATTGAGAAGATATATCAAACACTCAAGACAGTGTTTGGCCACACTTCCAAACACCTGTAAAATCGTCCCAACTCTCTTCTCGGTGTTTGGAAATGTGATCAAACACGCCCTTCGTGTTTAATATCAGGGGCACCCAACGACCGTTTCCTTTCAAATGCTTTTAAACGCTGTTTTAGGCTATCTGGAGTACTTTTAAAGCTCTGTAGGTTAATTTTAGGTGGCGCTAAATGCATTTCATCTGTTCGGTTATTCTAGGGGAACTTGAGTATTGTCGAATTTATTAGGGCCATTAGGGCTTTTTTGTCCATTTCCCGAAAACCTTAGGTCCTATCGCCTTTCCGAAAATGATAGCTGACTTTTTTTCGGTACCCAAAACGACTTTTTTAACAATCCGAAAACAACAGACATTAAATGTGATTTCCCTCTTCGAGTTTTCCTCAAACGCAACTCCAAAATGACCGGAGATTGTTGCGTTCTTGAATTCCTCCAGCGTAGTGTGATAGGAAAGAAGCTGATGTGTAAAATTTAATGAGTAAGACCTCCGTCTTCAAATTTCTCCAGCGTAGAGTAGACGGGGTTTTAATATTACAAAATGTCGAGAAAATTAAGTTGTTTGCATGTGGACTCCAAAGGTAGTAATTAAATGCCGTATTTTTTCGATTAAGCGTATGTTCCACGGAATAAATGTCGGGTCTCTATATGTGAATTTTAAATAAGGCCCTAAAGAATTTATTCGAGGAATAACTCTTCTTTAGGTTCGATTTTCGCCGCTCACTGGAGTCTGGTCTACGTTCCTCCCCGAGTGAGTTCGGGGGAGGAGCGCGGGCTCCCTTCTCGAGCGGCGACTGGTAATCGAGCCTAAACTTGTTCGCTGCCCATTCGTTTGGGTCGCCGCGAAACGTTCTTTCCCTCGGGGAGTGGGAGTGGAGTATTTGGGTAGGTTCAATACCGCTCGGGGGATATGTTGTGTGTTAAATGTATTGTTGGTTCTCCTCTCTGCTTGAGGGAGTTCAAAAACTCAACAGTTCAAATTCTCAATCGATTCGGAAAGAGGACCCACCCGGAAAAAAAAGGCAAGGCAGGCAGGCAGGCGACATACAACAACAGTCATTACAGCTGTAACTGAATTCGTTGTTTCCTTTGTTTATTTCTTCATCTTGATTCAACTACGCAAACCTTCTATTAAAACTTACAAAAAGAAACAATCTACAAATCAATAAGACCAATGCATGAAATTAAAACCAAGCGACTTCAGTTCCTAGATTTGATATTGTGGAGTGAAACTATTGCCATTGCTTCAATAGTAAATCTATTTGAACTCGAACAACTTAAAACTGAAACAAAAACAAAACACGTCTTCGAGTGCCTTGCATCTGTTAAAAACCGTTTTGCTTTTTCCCTTTGGACGCTTTATTTCAGGAAAACACTGAAATCAGGCGAAGCTATGATCGCCGCAGGGCCAATTCGTTACCAAAACTTCCCTGATAGCGAAGAGAAGCAAATCAGATTCGAGGGTCTTCCAGTAACATTAGAAATTTAAAAGAAATACTTTTTAAAAATACTATATTTTTACGACATTTCTGGGTTCAAGCTTTAGATTGGACATAACACCTGACCACGTGGGTCTAATGCATTGACCAATCAGAGAGCATTAGCGTTTTCTTGTCACTTGGTGATTGGCTCTCTGACTGGATTTGCTATTTAACGTGAAAACCACCCTTAAAAATTAACTTCCTTAGTAGTGACGTCACAAAAATCTTTAACGCCGTAAATCGCGAGTGTTTTTAATTTCGATGTTTCACAGCCACCGGTCAACTAATCAAGGAAATATTTCTCTCGTTTAGCGATCAAAGAGGTGTCTACTTGTAGCACAAGCATTCGAGACGTTTACATAAACACGCTACGAGTTATTTTACCGGTACAAATAATGGACGGTGACGCCACCCCAAAGGAACATAATTTAACCTAAAGCTACGTCATCTATAATTCACCCACACAATTCAAATCCCGAATCATGATAATCTAAGACAACTTCCCCGAATGCAATCATGCGAGACTTACGTCTCTGTACCAAGTGACAGCTACATAGCAGCCAAGATTTGTTGTAAAAAATCCACATTATTTAAAAAAAACTTAAGTTCAGTTAAAGCTAAGCTAAGAAGAAAAAAAAAAACACGTTACCGAAGGCTTTTCCGAATCCCGAATATCTAAAACGAACATTGCACGAGTGTGTTACGAAAATTGACATTTCAATTGACGTCATCTTGCCAGAATGTGTTGCTACGCAACCCCTCGATCTAAATTTCGATCTTTAATTTGGAACATAATCCTTCCGATTCAAATTTATAAATCGACGAGCTCTCTTTCGCTAAGGGTTAAAAAGTTTGGTCCCTCTAAGGGAATACGCCATCAAAATTGGAATTAACACGAATGCAGTTGCAGTGTTGAAAAAAAATCTGTTTTGTTTTAATTAAATATAAATAAATTTAATCTTCATGCCAGTTGGTTAAAAATAACCAGTTGTAAGGTTTCTATACAGTATATAAACAATTGCAATGTATCAAGGTAGGGGTGTCTGGAAAACCCGAATAGCAAATAGCGAAGAGTCGCGAATAGCGAAGAGCGAATAGTCGCGAACAGCGAATAGCGAATAGTCCCGAATACTCCCGAATAGTGCGAATAGTGGCGAAGAGTCGCAAAAAGTGGCGAATAGTGACGAATAGTCGTCGATAGTCATCGCTTTAGATCTAATATCCTGCGTTAATTAATTATCCAAATAAGCAACAGAATTTCAGTGAATTTATCACCTTTTCTTCTCCAGACTCAGGCTAGGGCTGTCCATTGCCGACATTAAGAAAACAGAAAACACAAGAATTACCTAATAAAGACGTATTTACGCTTTTGCAGCGGTTAAAACAGAAGAAATTACGGTTTAGAAACACCTTTTGTCCTGATAAGCGTCTGCGCTTTTTAGCGGGAAAATCCCATCCCATGTTGCTGCGAGGTTGACTGCGAGATACTGGGTACCCTATTTGCTACGATTCGCCACTATTTGCCACTGTTCGCCACTACTCGAGACTGTTCGCCACTATTTGTACTATTCGAGACCATTCGCACTATTCGCTATTCGCGACTATTCGCTATTCGCTATTCGGCTTTTCCAGATACCCTTAAGGCAGGATTCGTATTTCGTATTTCCTTGAGAAAAAGAACTTTGCAAGATGGACCATTCTCGCAGGAAAAAAGGAATTCATATCGGTGCGAAAGAAACATTCTTCAGAATTGGACACGAAGGAATGTAGCGAAAGGTTCTGGAAATTGAAACTTGTCAAATCTGTGACCATAGCTAGTCATCATGAAGGAGACAGTACGAATGGTGAAAGTTTAAACTCCGAGACAGTTCGGTGAATTTAAATGAAGGGTAACGTTAAGTTCAATCAGCTGTCCCCTCGACTGTCTCAAAAAAACTCTCGGCTGACAAATGTACAATGACTTCAGTGATAACCGGAAGGCAAATGACACGGATCGCAATCGAGGCGCACAATTTTTGTACAAGCAAAACCCTACATCCAAACCTAATCAATGCGAAAATTTGTACGGCTTCCTATTTCTTCAATATGTACAATGAAATTTGACAAATGTGTTCACTCCTCTTCTTCAGTGAAAATAAAACGCGCAGTTGGACTCCTTTAGAAGAGAATGAACTTGAGGAAGGAATGACTTTAATTTCAAATCGACGCACGCTACGTATAAATTCACGGTCACGACACTGGGGCGAGGTTACCCAAGATGCCACAAGCGATGTAATGTCATGTGACTTAATATTGCCAAGTCATTAGTTGTTCAATCGAATTGTTGCTTTCTAAGGAATCTCTGTAAACAAGGAATCCTTATGAAAATATTAGGGACATTCCCTCTCTTAGGTTCACCCTCGCGTTTTTAATTCTATCAACTACCGAGTCCTGCTGCATTCTCTAGGCTACTAGCATGAAATTTTGCAGTCTGGGCTACCAACCTAACTACTCTGGACGTGAAATCTCCTATGCGCCAGCCTTTGTACAAATGCGCGTTGCATCTTTCATAAAATAGACAGTTAAGAATAGACCTTAAAACAACTGAGTTTGCATTCAAATCACAGTATTATGTGTGCAAAACGACCTGAAAACGAGGCTGTCGGATTGACTCGTTTGCATGTTATGCTACACGACAAGAACTTGCAACCGCAACTGCCAAAGGTGCTATTATTTAAGAATTAAATAATGATCACAATAGATTCTATCTCTTCTTGGTTTTGAAAAACATTTTAAAATAATCTTTTCCCTTTCTTTTCGAAACAAAAATCAATGTCACACCAGAGCTCCATATGGACACACCGACACAGTAAGCACGAGAAAGTGATCAAAACAAATTCGTTCTGTAGCTCAATAGAGAATGAAACCTACAAGCACAAGGTGGTTGCTCCTGAAGAGAAATCGCTTTATCAGCGTCCACACTACGCCGGAGGAATTTAAAAACTTCTACGGTTAGGCCTACCGCCCACACTAATCCGTCAAGGTTGGTTTCCATATGATCGCAGACGATCGCGGATCGCGGATCGCAGATCGCAAAAAGTTCTGCGATCGTCTGCGATCATGTGGAAACACACTTCTGCGATCGTCTGCGATCCATTGCGATCGTACGATCATATGGAAACCAAAGTTCTGCGATCTGCGATCGAAACGTATCCCATAATATTTTGAATTCCGACCCATGATTCAACGCTTCATAGCAACGAAGCAACCGCTTATTTGTTGTAAACATGGCTGGCATTGAACAAGGTAACGTTAGTAACGAGAAACTTATGGAGGAAGTTGCGCGATATGAGTGCGTTTACCACCGTAACAGTAAAGATTTCAAAGACAAAAACAAAAAGGCTAACTGCTGGGAAAAAATCGGGGATAAATTTAATTTATCGGCGGCTGAGGCGGAGGTCAAATTCCGCGACATAAGAACTGCGTATGGTCGTTATCTGAAGCGATTGAAAACGCTACCTTCTGGATCGGAGCGAGATACAGTGCCAAGGGAATTCCAAAATAGGTTGACTAAAAGAAGAAATAAATTTGCTTGCTGCAAAATTTCCTCCTCGACGTCCGATATATTGTTTCCTGCGATTTTCGCGCCAGCGCAACGCGTGTGTAATTTTGACACTTCCGCTGTCCGAAATGAATGCAACAGTCGGCTTTGCGATCGCTTGCGATCGTCTGCGATTATATGGAAACAACTCTCTTTGCGATCGTTTGCGATCTGCGCTTTGCGATCCGCGATCGTCTGCGATCGTCTGCGATCGTCTCCGATCATATGGAAACTAGCCTTCACGAAGACGGAGCTTTACGAAAACGCTCTTCAAAACCCGGGGAATTTGAAAATGCCGGCTTTTCCTTTTTGGTGTGGACGGAAAACATTTTGAAAACGGAGCTATTCGAGAACGATGGCGTTTCGATAATCACGTGATTTTCCTGATCGAGTTTTCCTCAAACACAAATCCAAAATGACCGGGGCTACGTTTTCAAATTCCTCCGGCGTAGCGTGTACGGAAAACCGATTTGATGCATTTTCAGAGTGAAACCTCCGTTTTCAAATTCCTCCGGCATAGTGTGGACAGAGCCTAGTCACAACCGTACTGGAAAAATTGCCATTGACGAAAAAAAAATCCATTTCGGGTCAAATTTCATTTCCAGGACATTCAACCCTTGAAGGTGTTTTATAGCGCGAAGATTTCATTCACTAACCAGACCATCTTTTCCCTCCAAGAACCGTCTGGGTAACATGCTCAAAGAAATCAAACCAGGACGAGCGAATGGATACGAAAAAATCAACACCTGATCATAAATGGAAACAAAACCTGACAAAAACAGACTCGAAACAAACAAACAAACGCACGAAAAACCACCAAGAAAACGAAAAACAGGCAACCTAAATATATATAACAATGTGCTCCATTAAGTGAGACCAGGTGAAAAAGAAATTGCCCAACTTCACACTGTAAAATAAAACTAGACTTAAAGTTATGGTTACCTCACAATTACGCAACAAGGAGGCCCTATTAGGGGCTTACGAGATATGGCATATTTCGGTAAAAAAACAATTAACGGGGTACAGTATAGTTGGGGGGAAAAAATAATGGTATATGGGATATGGGATATTTAGATCAGATAAAATGGGATATCGAGTAGAAAAATCGTTAATTTTTCCAATTGGAATTAACGGGATATTTAGGCCAAAAATTAATGGGATCTGGGATACCCCCCCCCCCTCGCTTCACACATAATGGGGCCTCCGATGTCAACAAGCATTCTCGATACATATTCATTTAATTAAGTTTGGTTTCCACCAGCACATAAGCATAAACATCGACAACATACACAGATGTAGAAAGGTGCTGTGAAGGTCGCGCCTTTTTAAATGGATTTTCCCAATAAAACGCGCTAGTTATCTACATCTCACTGCCTTTGCGTATCTTATGCTTACGCGCAAGTGAAAACCATTCATAACCTTTATCAAATTAGAGTAAATCATTCCATACTAAATTATTGCTTTTCCAATCTAAAGAAACATTTCAAAGGCCTCAAAATGATAGTTAGTAACCGCACTTCTTTTCGAACGAAATCGAGACTTTGATTGGACTACTTTATGATAAAGGAAATCTTGGCTAAAAACCAGTCTTCTCCCCAGTCATAAATTGGTGATTTCGTAAAACTGTTTCAGAGGTTTGAAGTCGGTAATTCCCTGGTTCAAAGTGGAAATTTTGTATCTGCTTTAAGCTTTCAAATATTCTGCGCTCCGCCATGTTTGTTTTTGCAAAGTTTGATGGGGGAGATTGCAACGTCAGTGCGTGGTCGTGCTCTCTCAAAAGGCAACATTGCTTGAGTTTATGAATATCCTGGATATATACGTGCTTACAATCGTTTCTAATGCCTGTTACAGCTAAAATAATGTATGATACTATCGTAACTGAGAACCGAACCCTGCATTCGAACCAGTTACGCAGGTATCGACTCCAAACCTCAGAAGCAGTTAAAGAAAACCATTAACTATACTTTTGGTGTGATGCGATTCAGAATTTGAGTTAGTTGATCAATCGTCATTGCAAGCTTCGGCCCGTTGTCCTAAGCCTCGTGTAGGTATGCTTTTTGTGTTCCTCAAGAGAGACTTCAGAAAGGTAAAGAGAGAGCGAAACGCTCGCGCTTTGTTCCGTAACGCTTCCTTTAGCTTTCAGACATAAAACAGAAAACTTTCAAGGTCACAAAGATTAAACGGATCCATAAAAATAGACATCTTCATTTCATTTCGGTTAAACACCTCAGGTGTGAATTCGGTTTAAATTAGTACCCAGTCCTGACCCGCCAGGCTTCTCCGTGGCTGACCTGTAAAATCTTACTCCATTCATCTGCCAAGGTTTTTTTTTAATTTCTTCAGGTGGTCTCTGAACCCAGTTTCCATGATCACGTCAAACTGAAACAAAAGAGAAATGGTCCATTACTCATAAGCAACGAAAGCATTAGATGGTTAAAATTAAGGATAGAGGCTAAGAAACATTCACAGCGGTGACGTATTCAAGGAAAACTGGAGGTGATTCCTGTACGGCTTTCTCTCCGGCCCGCGCGTTCAATTGATTTCGTTGATTTATCTGAGACGAACAGCCGGGAGGGGTCGCTTCAGCCCGCGTGACCCGAATAACGATTGGCCGAGGCGAAATATCACGGCCTACGAACTAGGGAAGAGATAAACTGCTTCGTGCTACTCCGTGCATTGACTCCGCGCCGATTTTTTTCGTGCACTGTTACAAAGATTAATGCTAGAAATCCCGTATTGCGCCCTACTGGCGAGGACGTCACAGACAGCGAGGGTGGGAGGGAGAAAGTAGAGAGGAAGCAGAAAATCAGTTTCATAAAATACACATCTAACCGCTCCAAGCTGCCCTTCAACAAATTATGTCCTAACGTAAAATCACCGCGCCTGAGATGAATTTCGGAAAAAAAGCTAAACATTTTCATTGCTTCGTATTATTTTCTACGGGATGCCTATATGGGATCGAGGCTTCGAGCTAAACCGAACGTTCACCGACAACACGACACTCGTACGAACATGCCCGAAGAAAACAAAATTTAAAAATAATGAAGCCCCATGATGCTTTACGTGAAGAGCTTCAAAATGGCGGAAGAGAATCGTGTTGAAAGGGTCGCTGAAAGGTAAATATTAAAATCTTATCGCTAATAACATTATTTTACTTTTGGCCAAACTATCTTTTAATTAGTTAAATGCATAGAATCAAGCGTAGTCCTAAAAAGTCCCACTATTTATGAATATCTATTCCGTGGGACAATATGGCAAATCTGTTTAGCGTTTCACAACTTAAAAACTGCATTCTTCACGCTATTAATATGTTAAAGCCTGTGTTTACATTAGTTGGTGTGGTTAACTAGCTAACTAGATTGCTATTAATTAACCTTATTAGATGAAGATCATTAGTAAACTTACTTTAAATAATTCGTAGTTCCCCAGTTTTTTTTTGCCAACTTCATTTTCTTAAATAAAGAAAAAAAGAGGTTTCACTCCACTAACTAATAATTATTCCTCGACGCTCACATGCATGTGTTAGTGACAGAGAGTTCTCTGCGAAATGTAATATGCACTCGGGTATAGCTCACATGTGTGACAGCAAATACTTTGCAAATGATTTATCAACCTCATTCCCAGGGTCTGAGACCCTGGGAACGAGGTTGATAATTTATTTGTCAGTGCTTGACTTATCTTGTGTGAAATGAAAAACAAATGCACTGCTCACCTTTGTTGATACGGCGATGCATAGCTTGCCATTCTGTGGTCCTCCAAAGACTGAGTGTGGTCAGCAAGATGCTGTGGTAGCCCTGTTGCTTGTGGCGACATGGGCGGCCCAAGGGGATCCCCTTCGCCGACAATTGAATGGTCCTGAAATGTAGAATGAACCAGACCCAGTCATCAACAGTGCAATGTGAAAAAGCGCTGTTCAATAGCTTTCACTTGAATGGTCACATGCTAGAGTTTCATCCACACACTTGAAAGTAAGATCAGAATCACTCTGTAAATTTCTTACCTCAAGTGACATGTAATGTGCATGTGGGTGTTGTGGTTGTCCATGCTGATGCATCATTTGCCAAGAAGCTTGCGAGAAAGAGCTATGAACTGGACTAGTTATGTACTGCGAGCCTGACATTTGTAATTGGTTCATCTGACTGGCTAGGTGTTGCACAGAACTCTGCTGCATTGGACCGACATTGTGCTCCATTGATGATGGTGTTACCGCTGTTGCTGCTGCCGCCGCTGCTAGTTGACTCTGAATCAAGAAATATAATGCAGGTTAGCAATGAAAGCAGTCAGCCTGTAGTGTCATCTGATGAATAGACCTACAGTGGAACCCTGATAATCCGGTCACCAATGAGCCACAAATATCTGGCTGTATAAATGGGGTGGCCGCATTAAAGGGGTTCTTTAAATAAGAAAATGACTGACTGAGCTTTTGTTCTGGCCAGAATAAAGCAGCCATAATATCAAGGTGGCCTTTCTAAGGGGTTGGCCTTAAGGCAGGGTTACACTGTATTGGTTTAAATTGTAAACTTAAGTAAAAAGAGGCACAGTGTATGGTGATTAGCATATTAGACAAGAGGACTGGGTTCAAGCACCCAGGGTATGCTGCCAAGTGTATGCCTGTCTAAAAACATTTGCAACAAGGCAATTCTTTTCAATTAGCACCAAGTCTGGTTATAGATGCATTTTCAACTGAATTAATTGACATGAAAGTTTCATGGTAATCGTGCTGGAAACTTAGTGCTTTGCAATTTGGAAAGAAAATGGATGAAATATTGCTCACTTTGATTTAATATATCGAACACGAAAGACCACATTTTCAAGCACCGAGAAGAGAGTTGAAAATATGACACGCAGTGCCGAGCAGGGTATTTTTTATGAATATCAAGGTGATATATCTTCTCAATGGATGTTGATTTGTTGTGGGTATGGGGTGAGGTTGTAATGACGCCAAAATTTTTTCAGCCCCCTCATTCTGAATTTTATCTGAGTTCTGCCTGACAGAAATGTCAATTCAGGTATTGTGAAACTGGGATTTTGTCCCAAAAACAAATACACACATGTACAGAAGTGCAAATCACAAAAGAAAATGAAAGTACATGTACAGTGCATGCACAGTGTTACTCACCGGTTGAAGTTGATGCTGCATCTGAATGTATGGTTGATGTGTAAGCCAGCTTCCACCTCCCGCTGCTGCAAGCTGGTATGCTAAAGGTATGTTTGTTTGGACAAATGCTGTACCCTGCTTCAAGGCAAACAAAGCAATTCTGTATTTCAGTCAGCCCTCACGCAACTGCCCCTGCAGGGTTTTGGCCCAGGCCTGATTACCACTAGAACATTATTTAGAGCTCCACATTTAGGCTTGGCAGAATCAATATGTTAAAGTATCTCAAAGGTGTTTGTTTAATACACTCAGGGTACATGTATTTTTGAATGATTAAAACCCTGATTGAAATTTTTATGGCAGGAAACAGAGAATTTGGGGGGGGGGGGGAATTGAACGCTGCTATCATTACACAAATTCCTCTGTAGTTTTTAACAGCGTGGGGTAGTTGTAGGCTAGTGTCGACTATTCCTAGTATTGTGCTATAAAATTCTTTTTTTTTTAAGGATAGATGTCTAAAATTGATCATATTTTTAAAAAAAACTATTCAGTCAGTCAATCAACCATTCAACCAATCATTCAACCCATAAACCAATCCACAATCAATCAATTAGCTAATTAATGCCTATGAGAGGCAGAAAAGTATCTGGAGTAACATGATTGAGACAGCAAAGCTTCTGCATTAAGCCTTAAAAACTTGTGATATTCTACAGCAGCAACCAGTAGTGCTGTAACTGTGTTCTTGCATGTACACGTAGTAGACAGGTAGTCAATATCTGGCTTCAATTCCCTGTGGCACGCAGATCAAGTGTTAATGAAAGCACGTCATACCTGTCCAGGGAGCACTGTGGCATGTGTAGTCATAACCCTTGCCGAGCTTGTAGACCTACACATTGGTAACATATACAACATACCAATCAGACACTGATATGGCAAACTGCCAAGCTATCTTAAATAATCATCCATGTTTGCTTTAGCTAATCATGACATTTTTCGTGACAAATTTCAAATTATTTTCTTGTTGTTGTTGACTAATAATAATAACAATATATGACCTTGTTCTTGTAGCTAATATAATGCACACTCTGATTGGCTAATTGTAGGGCATTATTCTCCTGTAATGCCCACAGGCTGATTAAGGGCTTGCAAAAACAAAGCAAAAAGCCATATAATGCACAACTTTTTAACCTCAAACATTTAGTCTTTATGAGAAAATCTCAAACATCCTTGCCGTATTCCCCTCACTATTGCTAAGTCAATACAGCAAGGTCTCAGTCTGAGATTTTCTCATAAAGACCGCACTCGGTTAATAAGTGGTTATTACAGTAACTTTATTAACATAATCAACAGATGAAAAGAATGTCTGGCAGTATAAAATACTTACCCATTTTGCATGACTAGTGGTTCACCGTATCCTAGAAGGGATACACCCTAAACAAACAGCAAAAAGACATGATTACTGCATGTGCACGTACATGTATGTAGTATATTGTGTTTATAACCTAACGATGATTTGACAAAACCAGTTGCTGCAAATTCACAAATTCTTCATGTGTTTAAATTACAAGCTCATTTCACTTTTTGCCATGACCCCCATGGGGGTAATGGGCCGGACATGTCAAAGGTAATAGAAATTTATTTTTCAGAGCTTAACCTTAGCCATGCTCACAGGGCTCGGTCGTTCCGAACCAGTACATTTTCCTGCTAGGCAAGTAACTTTTCAATCTTAGCTGCCCAACAAGCAAGGGCCCAGGCAAGTCATCTACCAACTAAATAAAAAAAGTAAACTAAGATTTGCCCAAAGCAAGTAAAATGTGAGGGCTGCTTGTCCAAAGGGCAAGCTAGAATTCAAGTTTTTTCCGAGCCCTGGCTCAATAACATACACATACACTGTCCATAGTATGATGACCGTGCACTGTTCTTTTTATCATTCATAAAAAGGTTCAGCTCCTTGAACAACTTGAC